>NC_064620.1:530725539-531036329 GCF_023898315.1 Schistocerca nitens
CGAAATCTCGAGAATTTTATTCGAATTGAAGCGGCTTGAAAACATAGATTTTATTAAATTTGTATCGCAGCAAAACATTAATATACATATACATCACGAGGAAAACACTAAATGAATAAGTTATAAACTACTTGAAGGATTTTCCCCGCGGCAGACTGAGCATAGCCAAACGCGACAACAGGTTCCAGTCGCAACAATAGCGACTTGGTGTCGGAAAAGCTCACTTCCCAAACCCCATACACTAGTAAGCTCGCACTTAAAGACAGCGGCGGAGACGCATAAGGAGGAAAACCACGCTAGGAAGTACGTCAAAAAAATGGCTCTGAGCACTATGGGACTCAACATCTTAGGTCATAAGTCCCCTAGAACTTAGAACTACTTAAACCTAACTAACCTAAGGACATCACACACGCCCATGCCCGAGGCAGGATTCGAACCTGCGACCGTAGCAGTCCCTCGGTTCCGGACTGCAGCGCCAGAACCGCTAGACCACCGCGGCCGGCTAGGAAGTACGTCATTTGAGAACAGAATGCTAGAGTAACGTCCCAGAAACTGCCGCCGGCCGGGGTGACCGAGCGGTTCTAGGCGGTACAGTCCGGAACCGCGCGACATCTACGGTCACAGGTTCGAATCCTGCCTCGGGCATGGATGTGTGTGATGTCCTTAGGTTAGTTAGGCTTAAGTAGTTCTAAGTTCTAGGGGACTGATGACCTAAGCAGAAGTCCCATAGTGCACAGAGTCATTTTTTGAACCAGAAACTGCCCTCCCGGGCGTCTAAATGGAGGCTCGCGGGAAGGCTGCTTCCAGCTGCAAGTTGTTGGCCGCTATCGTCCCTGGAGCTGGAAGGCAACAGCAAAATGAGTCCCTCGGCCAGCAAGGGCCCGCCTAGTGCCAGCTACCACCTCCCAAGTACCGGATCCGTGCGGTCGCGCTGTTTTGCACCTGTAACTCGCTGTTTTCCAACTTCCGCCATGAAACGCCGAGCTTAGTCGACAGTCCGGCACAGCGACAAATTGAAGATTCCCCGGAACGGCCCACATGACCCATACTAAGTACCAGAGACCGGACACACGCGACCGCTTGCTTACCACACTACATCCTTCCTGCTCACCCGTCCATCGAAGATCCATATTTCTAGATTTCCGAAAAAGATTTGACAGTTTTCTGGCGTAACCACAAGCGCCGGAACGAAGACGAAGAACGGAAGGCCAGAGAATGCGGTGAAACGACGTCGGCCAATGGTGCGCGGAATAGGACCGCTCTACGACGGGAGCGCCCTCAAGCCGAAGTGAATATAAGCGCCATTCCCGCCAGCCTCGGCCGTTCATATCGGCTCAGGATACGGACTAGGACATTACTAAACGGTATAGGCACAGTTGTAGATCAGCACTTGCAGATCCGTTAGCAGTGACGTGCGGTAACTTGCAGGAACATCGCGTATAACAAGAATTTGTAGCCTTTCTTGTGCGACACCTTTATACGTTAAAGCTTTGGCAACCTGCTTTATAAAAATATACTACTGGCCATTAAAACTGCTATACCAAGAAGAAATGCAGATGATAAACGGGTAATCACTGGACAAATATATTGTACTAGAACTGACATGTGATTACATTTTCACGCAATTATGGTGCATGGATCCTGAGACATCAGTACCCAGAACAACCACCTCTAGCCTTAATAACGGCCTTGATACGCCTGGGCATTGAGTCAAACAGAGCTTGGATGGCGTGTGCAGGTACAGCTGCCCATGCAGCTTCAAAATGACACCACAGTTCATCAAGAATAGTGACTGACGTTTTATGAGGAGCCAGTTGCTCGGCCACCATTGATCAGACGTTTTCAATTGGTGAGAGATCTGGAAAATGTGCTGGCCAGGGCAGCAGTCGAACATTTTCTGTATCCAGAAAGGCCCGTACACGACCTGCAACATGCAGTTGTGCATTATCCTGCTGAAATGTAGGGTTTCGCAGGGATCGAATGAAGGGTAGAGCCACGGGACGTAACACATCTGAAATGTAACGTCGACTGTTCAAAGTGCCGTCAATGCGAACAAGAGGTGACCGAGACGTGTAACCAATGGCACCCCATACCATCACGCCGGGTGATACGCCAGTATGACGACGAATACACGCTTCCAATGTGCGTTCACCGCGATGTCGCCAAACACGGAACCACCGATTCCTTATTTTGCTAACAGTCATTGGATCTCGGCCGAAGCGAGAGGCAATGTCGCGATACGATAAACCGCAATCGCGATAGGCTACAATCCGACCCTTATCAAAGTCGGAAACGTGATGGTACGCATTTCTCCTCCTTACACGAGGCATCACAACAACGTTTCACCAGGCAACGGCGGTCAACTGCTATATGTGTATGAGAAATCGGTTGGAAAATTTCCTCATGTCAGCACGTTTTAGGTGTCGCCACCGGCGCCAGCCTTGTGTGAATGCTCTAAAAACCAAATCATTTGCATATCACAGCATCTTCTTCCTGTCGGTTAAATTTCGCGTCTGTAGCACGTTATCTTCGTGGTGTAGCAAGTTTAATAGCCAGTAGTGTAAAACTATTAATGTTGTATAGCATTCAGAGAACGCAGCATCCTTTAGGAACCCTATAGGAGACGAGTGGGCAAGCCCAACACACAGGGTGCCTCACAGCAGATTATTAACGAAGGTACAAGCATATGGAATAAGTTTACAGATATGTCAGCTGCTTGAAGACTTCTTAAGTAATAGAAACCAGTAAGTTGTCCTTGACGGCGAATGTTCATCACTGACATGGGCATCGTCAGGAGTGCCCCAGGGAAGTATGATAGAGCCGCTGTTGTTCCCTGTATACGTAAATGATTTGGCTGACTGGGTGGGCAGCAGTCTATGGTTGCTTGCTGATGATGCTGCGGTTCTAGGCGCTACAGTCTGTAACCGCGCGACCGCTACGGTCGCAAGTTCGAATCCTGCCTCGGGCATGGATGTGTGTGATGTCCTTAGGTTAGTTAGGTTTAATTAGTTCTAAGTTCTAGGGGACTGATAACCTTAGAAGTTAAGTCCCATAGTGCTCAGAGCCATGTGAACCATTGATGATGCTGCGCTATACGGTAATGTGTCGAAGTTGAGTGGCTGTAGGAAGATACAAGATGACTTAGAGTGGCAGCTAGCTCGAAATATGGAAAGATGTAAGATAATGGGTATGAGTAGGAAGAAAAAACCTGTAATGTTCGGTTACAGTGTTACTAGTGCCCTGCCGCGCCTGATTAGTCGAGCGGTCTTAGAGCGCTGCAGTCATGGGCTGTGCGGCTGGTCCCGGCGGAGGTTCGAGTCTTCCCTCGGGCATGAGTGTGTGTGTTTTTCCTTAGGATAATTTAGGTTAAAGTAGTGTGTAACCTTAGGGACTGATGACCTTAGCAGTTAAGTCCCAGAAGATTTCACATACATCTGAACATCTGTACCGGCCGATTATTAATTCTTGCGTACTGTCAAGTACAGCTTAACTAACAATTTTTCTTGGTGTGCATTTTATATTTTGATGGCCATTGAGCAGCTATATTTCCTATTTAGTCAGGAGTATGGCATGCGTTCCTTTGTGTATCTTGTAGTCAAGGCACACACTTGTAGGGCACACACACCACGTTTACGGATCCGAAATAATTTCATGTGCTGATTGGATGTTCCTGCTACAGGAGGAACTTATTGTAATTACTATTTCTTTTCAAAAATTGTCTGTCCATCAATCTTACCAGTAACCAAGTATTTAAGGCTCTGTTTAAAGTGTGTTACCTTATTCCTTTAGTGCATTTAAAACGCCTTTGATAGTTGTAATTGGTCAGTTCAAGCTAGAACCTAAACAATAATTGTTTTTTAAATACGTTTTAATATTAATTTCAATTGACGGTTGGTTCGGAGTGCTTTGTTTGAACTATGTTAAATTAACTGCTCTATGTCTTTTAAATGATTGTGCCATATTGTCTTTGTGCAGACCTCTGGAAAATACAAGTAATTATTGTATTCCACTATACTGGAACCCAGTATCTATCGCTTCGCTGCGCCATGCTGTTGCCACCATGGTAAATATCCTCTACCAATGTGTTGACTCCTTTTTGGTTGCACACTAAAAGTGGTGCAAGCATTAGAGCAACACTATAGTCTTCTGCAGTATGCATTGGAGTGTATATATAAGTGCTGACAATGAGGAGCGGATCACAACAACATTACGATTTTCGGTTTAGGAAATCCACAAAACATACATGAATACGTTCATGATAGCCTAGAGCTTAATGTTTCATGTGGCCTAATGCACGATGGGGAGATAACCTCATTTTTGTTCACAGAGAAATCCATTACGGGAAATATTTACATGGACTTGAATGAAATTTTCACTTTGCAGTGGAGTACGCGCTGGTATGAATCATCCTGGCAGACTAAAGCTGTGTGCCGGACCGAGACCAAACACCCGACTCCGTGTCTCGGCCCGGTACACCATTTTAATCTGCCAGGAAGTTTCTCTTTACCTGGACTTGTTCGATCATTTCCTGCTGCCATAGATCCAAAAGCTGCAGCCATTCATCATCCTCCGTCATGGTGGTGCACCATGACAATAGAGTCTGAACGTGCAGAACGTGCTGAACGATACATTTTCTGAGCAGTAGATGGGTCCTGAAGGTTCCATCACTTGGTCCCCGGGTTCTCCCAATGCCACGTCATTAGACTGCTTTTTATGGAGTTCCCAACACACCACGGTACGACCACTCATCGCAGTCATTCAAACGACATAGATATACGGTTGCCACTTCATAACATTTAACTTCCTCGTGTTGAGTAATAAGAGGCGATCTGTAATATTCAGCTTGAAGAAAGGCAACCTCTCAGTCAAGATCGCATTTGTGAAACCGTTATTTACGATGACTGGGTTCGGTTAAAAAAGAGTTTCTATCATCTGATCTGCGAACAGTGTACATAAAGTAGAAACACAGTACATCATGAAAACAAGTTTTCACGTCGTTAACATAATACTAGATTGCATTATTATAACACATGCCTCAGTACAGGTTAATACATTTGCCCAGTTTGAGCTATAAGGGTGCTCCATACCTTAATTAACTGGATAGTTGAAGTAAGATGCATTGGTCAACGTTAAAACCAGTATATACAATATGTTCAAAGTTAAAACCAGTATGAGGTTTTCACTCTGGAAACATTCCCTAGGCTGTGGCTAAGCCATGTCTCCGCAATATCCTTTCTTTCAGGAGCGCTAGTTCTGCAAGGTTCGCAGGAGAGCTTCTGTAAAGTTTGGAAGGTAGGAGACGAGGTACTGGCAGAAGTAAAGCTGTGAGGGCGGGGCGTGAGTCGTGCTCGGGTGGCTCAGATGTTAGAGCACTTGCCTGCTAAAGGCAAAGATCCCGAATTCGAGTCTCGGTCCGGCACATAGTTATAATCTGCCAGGAAGTTTCGTTAAAACTAGTATTTACAAAATATTTCTGCAAGAGCACCCGTCCTATATTACAGATCACATGGTATATCACTGACGCAAGAGCGCCGCTGAAATGACATGCAGCGAGAGTTACTAGAGACCATGTCAAAATTTAGTGCCGCTAGAGGTCGCTTGTGTATTCATGTCATCGTCACACTGAAATATAAATATATAATTTTAATTAAAAAGTAATAACTGATGTCCAGTTATAAAATTATTTACACTGAAACGCCAGGGACACTGCTATAGGCATGCGTATTCAAATACAGAGATATGTAAACAGGCAGAATACGGCACTCTGACCAGCAACGGTACTGCTGCTGCAATGGCAGGTTATCAAGACTTCAGTGAGTTTGAACGCAGCACCAGCGATGGCACACAAAATCTCCGTGGTAACGATGAAATGGGGATTTTTCCGTACGACCATTTCACGAGAGCACCGTGAATATCAGGAATCCGGTAATACACCACATGTGTGACATCGCTGTGGCCGGAAAAATATCCTGCAAGAGGGAAACAACGACGACTGAAGGGAATCGTTCAATGTGACGGAAGTGTAGCCCCTCCGCAAATTGCTGCAGATTTCAATGCTGGGCCATCAACAAGTGTCAGTGTACGAACCACGCAACGAAACATCATCAATATGGGCTTCTTGTATCCTTGATGACTGCACGACACAAAGCTTTACGCCTCGGCTAAGCCCGTCAATACCGACTTTGGAATGTTCATGACTGGAAACGTGTTGTCTGGTCGGAGGAGTCTCGTTTGAAATTGTATTGAGCGAATGGACGTGTACGGTATGGAGACATCCTCACGAATCCATCGAATCTGCATGTCAACAGTGGACTGTTAAAGCTGGTGGAGGCTCTGTAATGGTGTGGGATGTGCGCAGTTGGAGTGATATGAGACCCCTGATACGTCTAGGTACGACTCTGACTGGTGACACGTACGTAAGCATCCTGTCTGATAACCTGCTTCAATTCATGTCCATTGTGCATTTCGAATTCATATCCATTGTGCATTCCGAAGCACCTGGGCAATTCCAACAGGAGAATGCGACACCCCACACGTCCAACATTGCTACACAGTGGCTCGAGGAACACTCTTCCGAGTTTAAACACTTCCACTGGCCACCTAACTCCTCAAACATGAACATTACTGAGCATATTTGGGATTCCTTGCAACGTTCTCTTCAGAAGAGATCTCCAACCCGTCATACTCTTACGGATTTATGGATATCCCTGCAGGATTCATGGTGTCAGTTCCCTGTGGCACTACATCAGACATTAGTCGAGCCCATGTCACGTCGTGTTGCGGCACTTCTGCGTGCACGCAGAGGCCCAACACGATATTAGACAGGTATAAGAGTTTCTTCGGCTCTTCAGTGTAAAAGAATTTCTAAAAATAGAAGGAAATACATAACTATATGGAAGTAAAACAGTAAACTGAAAAAGATGTCATTAGGACTCCAACGTAAGTCGTATTTCAGAATCCTGTCTTTGTACAACGTCAGATATAAGACAGATTAATCGTACAGTAAATTTTATTGACAAAATGTTTGCACTATTTAAGGATGAAATAGAGAGAAAGCTCGTGTGTCCATGTCACCTTTAATTGCCAATACGAATACTAATTGCAATAAAAATTTGATAACTGATATGCAATTATAAACTTATTTTGGTAGCAGGTAGAAGCTAAAATATTTTCTAAAAACATAAAGGACATACGTAACCATATGAGGTATATCAAAAAATACAGTACGTTGTTAAAACTACAGCATAAGTGATACTCCAAAATTCTGCATTTGTACACATCCGAGACAAGAAAAATAATCGACCTGTAACATTCATTGTTGATACCCGACAACAAGACTGCGCTGTACAGAGCCTCATATGTAGGTTGTTATGTAGGTGACGAAGAGGAAGTCCTACATTAAGCAATTTTAACGTCACTATTCCCGGCACACACCTGCGATGGCAGACATATCCTAGGAGGTCATGAGAGCAACAGCGCCTGCTAGATATACGACATGATTTGAAGCCGGAGGTCTACGTATGATTTTGGACTCTCAACAACCGCTACAATGGGAAAATCTCCTGATATCAAGGATCGCATGTACATAACCCCACCCAAATGACACTGCTATATTTCGTGCACGAATCGATGAAACAATAACAACTTTTAATGCTACGTTGCTTACCCTTACATAGCCAGAGCTCGCATATCACCTTGATGCTCTGCGTGCGACAAACAGGGCATAATAGAAGAAACTTTTAGAGGTGCAAAAATCACGTTGCTCTATCTCTAATAATTTCCAAGTTACGATGTCTTTGAAATGATAGCGGTACTGTATGGAGACCTTACATGTTGGTGGCAGTAGGATTCTGCTGTCCGCAAACGCCGGTTACCTATACTACTTAATGGAGCATTCTCTATTACTTGCGTGTTGGTCGAACCTACCGATAACAAATCCAGCAAAAAGGCTCAGAACTGCTTCGGTGTCTTCCTTTAATGTGACCCGATGAGGATCGAAAACACTCCAGCAATTCTCTAGAATCGACAGCGAAAGTTACGAAAAAACTAAAGGCATTAAGTGATAAGGCACGGGGGGATGATAGTGAATTCATAGAAAGGTTTGTAGTTGAAACAACAGTGATTCAACAACAGTATTACCTACAAAATAACTCGCAATTTTCAAATATAGAAAATATTTTCTGTGTCACAGCAAAAGAGAACAAGTGGAAAACTTAGAATAATCAGCTACTGTCTGTAGCTTACAGGTTATTCAACAAAATCATTACCAAAGGCGAAGGAAATAAAAACATAGGTTTTTAATCACGCGTACAAAGCCAGCTGCCCTTAGCTGCATGTGCTTGTCATTTGGAAATCGCCAGTCCAATTACAAAGTGGCGTTATAAGTACAGGGCTATTACAAATGATTGAAGCGATTTCATAAATTCACTGTAGCTCCATTCATTGACATATGGTCACGACACACTACAGATACGTAGAAAAACTCAGAAAGTTTTGTTCGGCTGAAGCCGCACTTCAGGTTTCTCCCGCCAGAGCGCTCGAGAGCGCAGTGAGACAAAATGGCGACAGGAACCGAGAAAGCGTATGTTGTGCTTGAAATGCACTCACATCATTCAGTCATAACAGCGCAATGACACTTCAGGACGAAGTTCAACAAAGATCCACCAACTGCTAACTCCATTCGGCGATGATATGCGCAGTTTAAAGCTTCTGGATGACTCTGTAAGGGGAAAACCGATGGATCGGTCGTGGTGGAGATCATGATCAGCAATTCATGTCATGGCCTCCACGCTCTCCCGACTTAACCCCATGCGATTTCTTTCTGTGGGGTTATGTGAAAGATTCACTGTTTAAACCTCCTCTACCAAGAAACGTGCCAGAACTGCGAGCTCGCATCAACGATGCTTTCGAACTCATTGATGGGGACATCCTGCGCCGAGTGTGGGAGGAACTTGATTATCGGCTTGATGTCTGCCGAATCACTAAAGGGGCACATATCGAACATTTGTGAATGCCTAAAAAAACTTTTTGAGTTTTTGTATGTGTGTGCAAAGCATTGTGAAAATATCTCAAATAATAAAGTTATTGTAGAGCTCTGAAATCGCTTCAATCATTTGTAATAACCCTGTATGAATTACCAATTTTCATTGGGATTTATGAATTTGGAAAAAGTATTTCATTCTATTTCAACAAACTATGTGTTAATAGCCCTCAAGAAAGAGAGCACTGAAGTAAAATATACTGTCGGAAATAATCTTTAAATGAACACCTAGACCAAACATCACTAAACCGATACTCCAGTATTTGCATGCTTGTGAGATACATAGACTAAATTTCATCCTTACGCGGTTTAATTTTTAATACTCTCAGTAAAGAAAAAAAAAACCACTCCTAGACACTCAGCTTGTGATGTGAGGTTACTGGCGCAGCAAGACGTACATTCCGACGTTGATCGTTAGGGTAGTGCCAAGGAGCACGCAGGCTCTCTTAGTAATGTGGTGTAAGGCCGTCGCCTTGACTAGAGATTATACTGAAAAATAGGGTTTCGTAGCCAAACACTGGGAAATAATATCCTGAATAAACCCAATCAGCTTTGAGAAAAATTATTAATCACCCCTCGTATTCCTCTAGGATAATGCAATGTCTGGATTATGATGGGACGTATACTTGCGTACATGACTCCAACAAGCAGTATTCATGACCTGACACAGATCGCTTCTCGGGAACCCCAGGAAATTCCTCAAGCATACAGGCAGATTCTTTCCATAACATATCGAATAAAAGACTGTATTCGAGCCCTTGCGGTCCACATCTCATGCTGATATTGATCGAATCTGATAGCGAGTTTAATCGCTTAAGCCCCTTTTACAATGTACGTGTGCAATAACGTTGACGAACGTCGGACTTTTTCTTCTTGATGTAACACTTTCCATTTTCGTCAGTTCGTACTTGTACAATGCAGGATATTTTTCTTATTTACACGTGGTAGTATTATATCAGCACGTATGCAGACACAAAAATCTCTCATATTTCCTTGTTAGAGAGCTTCGCATTTCTCTGATAATTTGGTCTACATTTAATCCGATTTTCTACTTAAGCTGCTTCCGTATCTTTGTAGCAAGAGATGACTTCCTTCAATTCTTCGAAAAGCTGATAGCCTCTAATGGAGTTCACATCAATTCGTATCAACGATACGGAGAAAATCTCGTGACTAAGTCTGTGGCACACACATGCTGAGAACGTTAAGAATAAAAGATTAGCCGGCCGCTGTGGCCCAGCCGTTCTAGGCGCTTCAGTCCGCAACCACGCTGCTACTACGGTCGCAGGTTCGAATCCAGCCTCAGACATGGATGTGTGTGTTATCCCTAGGTTTAAGTAGTCGTAAATCTAGGGGACTGATCACCTCAGATGTTAATTCCTATAGTGCTTTAGGGCCATTTTGAGTTAAAGGTTAATGCGGGTGCAGCGTGTAGTACGTCTTTGAACGACTGAAGACAGCTTCCACAAACATCTAGCTTAATATCTCTAAATAAATACTGAAACACATGGTTCATAGCGATAAATTGATACTATTGTTAATAAAGTGACAGAAAAGTAATGACATATTCGTTGATGGCTGAAAACAAAAAGCTGATTTATGAAATACAATGCATCATAAATAAAACAGTGTACAACAGAGATTGAATAACTAACCTCAACACCGATTTCGAGAGATAATTCAGTTTGATTGTGACGCTTCGGAACAGTCGGTAGCAACAGTGGATGTAAGGTGCTGACCTAACCAACACTATTTTCTTGATAGTTATCTAAATGGCGTGGCGAAAATAATCAAGGGATTAAATAAGGCAGCAATATTAAATAAAGACAAGCTTTTAATTCACTCTTATAACACAGACAACACGGTACATGCTAAACTATCGTGTATGATACCAAAATAATTTAGTCCATTCCACACAAGACATAAGGCTACAATTGTTACATCATTCGAATGTTCAGTGGCTAGTGTATGAACCATAATTGTTATTGTTGTTGTGGTCTTATGACTGAAAGGTGGAATGTTACAGCTCTCCGCACTGATCTATCCTGTCAAGCCCTCTTCATCTCAGAATAATTACCGCAAACTACCTCCAAAGAAACCTACTTACCGTATTCAAATCCTGTTTCCCTTTACAACTTTAACCCTCGTCACCCCCTCTCCCCCCCCCCCCCCCCCTCCGCCGCCTTCTCGCCAACTTCGCTCCATTACCACACTGACTCAAACTGACAACTCCTTCATGCGTCAGAATCCCTCCTTATAATCAAGCTGAGTCTCAAATTTCTTTTTCCCGTGATTCGTTTTAGTTCCGTTTCATTAGTTCTTCGATCTACCCCTCTAATCTTCAGAATTCTTCAGTGGCAACATATTTCAAAATCTTCTATTCTGTTTTTGTCTGAACTGATTGTCGTCAACTTTTGAATTCCACGTAAGGATACAGTCCAGGCAGACACTTTCAGAAAAAAGCTTTCCAACATTAATATTTCTGTTCGATAATTACAAGTTTCTCTTTTACAGAAGTGCTTTTCGTGCTATAACCAGACTGCATTTTTATCGCCTCCACTTCGGCCATTATCAGTTATTAAGCAGCCCAAATAGGAAACTTCATCCTCTACTTTTAGTGTCTCATTTCGTAGTCCACGTCCTTCCGCATCAGGTGTTTGGTTCATTCTGACTACATTTTATAACCTTTTACAAGGCACTATCCATTCCATTCAGCTTCTATTCCAAGTCCTTTGCTGTCTCTGACAGACTTACAATGTCATCGGAAATGGGGCTATTTCACCTGTATCATATATCTTAGACAACTGGCAGAATAGATTTGTTAGGGCTTCCAAGGAATTCATTAATTCTTAGGGAAAGTCATCTACTCTAAGTGCCTGATTTAGACTTTGGTTTTTCAGTGCTGGTACATTCTTCTCACAATATCACGTCTCTCAATTCATCTACTTCCTCTTCCGTTTCTACAGTATTACCTTCAGCTCCATGTCCCATATATAGCCCTTCTACATGTTCCTTCCAACTTTCAGATTTTCCTCCTTTGCTTAGCACTAGCTTGCCATTTGATGTTTTTAACATTCATGTAGCTGCTTTCCTTTTCTCCAAAGGTCTCTTTAATTTTCCTACAGGCTCCATCTGTTTTTCCTCTAATTAAGAATATTTCTACATCCCAGCATTTCTCGTCTAACCGTTTCGACTTTGTCATTTTGTACTTCCTGTCAGCCTCTTTTCTTAGACGTCTGTATTCGCTTTTTTCCTGCTGCATGTGTTGCATTTAATGACTAGCATCACCTAATGCCTGTGTAGATGCAGCGAATAGGTAAAACCTCCTCAGTACTTCATGTGCTCTTTTGCCGAGTATAGATTGTGTTTATTATATAGGGTGCTTGCTGAAATGGAACCAGATACCTGCTGTGGGAACCTTGGCAGAAATGTATGTAAGGATTTCAAATTAAAGACCTTTCAGCCGTCTAGTTTCCAACCTTATTTTATTTGGGAACCAGTTTCAGTGTTTTATTATACCATATTCAGGCCCCTGACAGACGTGTGGGAAGATTCTACTTCGGTTGTGATCAAAACGGGGGCCAGCAGTTCTGGTATTACTAAATTTTTGCTATAGCGATCACTTCAGCCATCATATATGGCAGATGATGGCTGAAGTGATCGCCTATAGCACATATCTACTAATAAAAGTACTGCAGACCTCTGTTTCGATCACAATCGAGGTAGACTCTTCCCATACGTCGGTCAGGGACCTGAAGATGGCGTTGTAAAACGCTGAAACTGGTTAACAAATAAAATAAGGTAGGAAACTAGAGGACTGAAAGGTCTTTAATGTGAAATCCTGTATCGAACAGCCGAGTCCCGCAACCATCTCTAAAAAGATGGACATACATAGAAATTTATTTAAGTTCATTCCCTGATGCTAGTACAGGTAATTCTCGAAGCATGCCGTCTATGGCACGCAGGTATCTGGCTCTGAAAACCTGTCTTTCACACAGTTTCAACTTCCCACTCATATTCAAAGCTCTTATATGCCCATGTAACTAGTATGGAGAATATACAAATCCTGGTATTTCAGTGATAGCTTTACCACTTATCCTTTCGTACATAAAGCTGAGAGGAGATCAAAAAGCATGCGACATATCTACGTCATACGATGTTTTGCTTAACTTTCTATTCATCGACAAAAGTTCGAATAAGTGTTACGTCTGCCAACACTGATCTAGTCTCAGGTCATTCATGATCGACTGTTGTGTTTTATAGTATACTCTATTAGACAATGACGCATGTCGTCCTAATTTATTCCTTTTATTACGTGACTGTACAGTCGTCGACATAAACATTAGAATGGGTTCGATGATTCATAACTGAGTCGAAACATCTTGAGTAAGTAACACTAAAAACGTAAATAAAGAGTTCATTACAAAGACAGCTGAAATCAAAAATCTATATTTTTTTAAGAGAACGATGAATCGTTGAAAATTACTATTAATTAAACTGCTTCTGTTACTTCCTGGGCATATCTACAACATTACTATGACATTCTCATAACTTCTCTGTCAGCATAGCCACGTGGTAAATCTTTTCTAAGTACTTTTCTTACTGACACAAGCTATCTTTGTCAGATTGTTTAACTGGGCTAAGGAGGACTAATATATATTATCATTATACATTATAAACCTCAAGGTAGGTTAAAAAAACACAGAAAAAAAATATTCCGTTACATTAAAATGCTTAGAACTGAACATTTCACATTACATTTTTATTCATTTATTCTCTACATTGTTAATACACTTTCAAGGACACAATGCAGTTCGTCATTTCAACAAGACACAAGAAAGAGTCTTTACACAAATGAAGACATTGTAAGCGGAGAAAACCATTCATCAATGATTAAAATGATTATATGGATGAAGCTAACCGTGGAAGACACACAAGCAAGCGAAAGAGAGGTATAATACCCTACAATACACTCTTAGGAGGAAAAAAAAAAAACACACCACGAGGGAATCATACGACTGGGACGGTATTCGGTAGATGTGATGTACATGCACAAACAAACAAATGACTACAATTTCCCAGAAATTTGATGATTTGTTCAAGAGAAAGAGCTTCACAAATTGTGCAAGTGAATAAACCGTTGGTCCATCCCTGACACTTATGCAAGAATCTATGCGGCTTGCCATTGATTGCTACAGCTGTTGGAAGTCCTCCTGAAGGATATCGTCCCATATTCCACATAACTGGCGCCTTAGATCGTCCAAATCCGAACTGGTTAGAGAGACCTGCACACAACGCTCCAAGCGATATCAATCGGATAGAGTCCCGGCGATCTTGTTTGGCAAGCATGAAGACAAGCAGTAGGAACTTTCACTGTGTTCGAGCGGGCATTATGTTGCTGAAACGTAAGTCTAGGTTGGTTTCTCGTGACGGGTTAGAATATCGTCGTCGTACCGCTGTGATGTAAGGGTGTCGAGGATGACAGCCAAAGAGGTTCAGCTATGAACACACTATCAGTCCTAGTTCTCGGGCTGTATGCCGCGCGACAGTCTCATTGGTGTCCCACCGCTGAGAGGAGCGTCTCCGCATACGTCATAGGCCCGGAATCTCTGAGTGGTTTGGTCTGATTAGTGTCGCTTCGAACTGAGCCCTGATTACCAGCGAAGACTTGTCTGTAGACGCCCTGGACAACCATGGCATACGAACCCGAATGTAGCCCGTCATACGGCCTGACAACCAGAAATCCATTGGTTCCCATCCACGTCACTCTTACTGCACAGCGGTACGTCGCCAATATACTACGTCCCGTTTTCTTGCCCTTCATAGCAACGCCTACTCTAGAATCAGATTTTTACTCTGCAGCGGAGTGTGCGGTGATATGAAACTTCCTGGCAGGTTAAAACTGTGTGCCGGACCGAGACTCGAACTCGGGACCTTTGCCTTTCGCGGGGAAGTGCTCTACCATCTGAGCTACCCGAGCACGACTCACGCCCCGTCCTCATAACTTTACTTCCGCCAGTACCTCGTCTCCTACTTTCCAAACTTCACAGAAGCTCTCCTGCTCGCGGTAGGAAAGTAGGAGACGAGGTATTGGCGGAAGTAAAGCTGTGAGGACGGGGCGTCAGCCGTCCTTAGATAACTCAGATGGTAGAGCACTTGCCCGTGAAAGGCAAAGGTCCTGATTTCGAGTATCGGTCCGGCACACAGTTTTAATCTCCCAGAAAGTGTCAACGCATACGCAGCTTACATTTCAGCAAAAAAATGTCCGCCGCAGACGGCGAGGGTTTCTACCGGTTGTCTTCATGCTTACCGAACGCTGCCTTGGTCAAAGAAAGAGCTGGATCTCTCTTCAACTGAGAATGTTTGGAGCATAGGGTCCTCCAAACAGCTCGGGATTTTAACGCAATTTGGCACGATATCCCTCAGGACATCATCTAACAACTCTGTCAGTCAGTGCCAAGCTGAATAACTGCTTGCCTAAGGGCAGGAGATAGACCAAGGCGTTGTGCAACTGCTCAATTCACAAAGCTCTTCTTCTTGTACCAATCATCCAGTTTTTCTGAAACTGTAGTCATTAGTTTGTCTATATATGTACGTACATCACATCTTCCGATCTCCGTCCCATTCGAATAATTCTTTCGTGGTGCGTCGTTTCTTGTTTGTTTCAGAGTGTAAAACAAAAATATTAAAAAATAATAGCTTCTTTGTCTAATGGTGAAAAGGGAGATAGGGAAGGGAGATAAGCAATTTTTATTGTCTAGAATAGAGCATACAGTCACCAGTAATTATTTTGCAATTGTTTTTGCCTACTTTTGCCCAAATAAACAGATACTCGTCTGCATTGAGCCTCTTCTTTCTTCTTGTAGAAAAAGTAAACGGCTTGTCTGGCACCAACGGGAACCTTAGCTAGTAGACCTGTACTCTCATCAATACTCCACGTCTTCCAAGCCAAAATGTTTGCATCAGAGAAAGCTTCAAGGCCACCATAATCTTCATGGTTCCCCCATACAACAGTCAAGGTCAGCCATGCACTGCCTCCAAACACAGTAATGGTGAATGTGTCACGTTTCTCGGGTAAGCCATCCTAGTTCGGCTAACGGCGTTGTCGAGGAGGGTGAAGATGAGAAAACATTTCTAGGGCAATATCTTGCCGTAGCATGGGAAATTGTCACTAATAGGCAGAATAATCAACAATTTCGACAGTTTGATTTAGGACACAACCAAAGCTGCAAAATCCAGTTTAGTTTCGTGTCACCTGAACCCATTTCCAGATTATCCTAGAAACAACGTGGTATATTCCGTAACAGCTTGACTGTGACATACTTGCTTAACATGGTTGGCACTCTTTTACGAAATATACCATTTTGTTTGTTTGGATGACCTGAGAACGGCTTCAGGTAATCGGAAACTACTCATCAATTAAATAAAACAATTGAATCTTGGAACACTGGATGTTTTGTACATCAAACTGGTTAACACGTGTTGCTGTCCCGTTATTACCACATAATGCTGGAAATCTAAGATAGACAGCATGATGATACACAAAACAACGGAAACCAATGGATTAGAGACACGTAATTTATATCCACATGTGGCATGTAACTGGAAAAGAGTAATGATGAGCTCTCCATTGCCAAAAGATTCCGGAATATTTCTCAATTACGATCTCCGGAAGGGTCTACCAGTGGGAAAGTAATTGTCAAAGAATTTAAAAGCCAATCCCAGGGTAACAGTCTACGTTTCGGAGCGTGGAGAGTCAGAAGTTTCAACGTAATAGAGAAGCCAGAAAATCTGAAGAGGGAAATACACTGGCCCAATCTAGGTGTAGTCTGGGTCAAAGAAGATAAGGATTTTTGGACAGACCAGTAGGGTAATATTAGCAACAGCAGAAAATGGTATAACTGGAGTAAGACCAGCCATAAATAGGGCTGCAGGGCAGAGAGTGAGCTATTGCGAACAATTCACTGATAAGATTTGGGACTTAGGAAACCCGGGGTGTAGAAAATCCCCTGTCAATGTGGGAAAGCTTACGTTGGCCGTTCTATTCGCACAGTGAATGACTGGTGTGTGGAACATCGCCGTCACACGAGGCTACACCAGCCGGAAAAAACGGCCGTAGCGGAACATTGCCTAAATGAGGCACACAAAATGAAATTTTGAGGAAACTGTTGTGATTGCCAACATTTCCGGTTTTAGGAATAGTGTCTATAAAGAGGCGATTGAAATTAGGTTGGCTGATAATTTAATCAACAAATGGTTCAAATGGCTCTGAGCATTATGGGACTCAACTGCTGTGGTCATAAGTCCCCTAGAACTCAGAACTACTTTAACTAACCTAAGGACATCACACACATCCATGCCCGAGGCAGGATTCGAACCTGCGACCGTAGCAGTCGCACAATTTAATCAACAGAGACAATGGGTTTCCTCTTAGCAAAACGTGGAATCCTGTATTATCTCGCATCAAAACTGAACGTTCTTCGGTGCGGCCTTGATTGCGGTATATCGTTGCCAGCAGTGTTTCACTAAGGGCGGCGCCACCTCCCTGTTTTGGAAGCCACAAACCGTGATGGGCGGCGCATGCGCCGTGTACTGAACGGTGGCCTATATAGGACGTCGAATTGCAATCTTGCGTCAGTTCTCAGCGGACTCACCAGCAGAAGCAGCATTTCCTGAAGATGGCGAACAGCTGGATCGCCGAAATATCGAGTCAAGTTGATTTTAGGATCCGGCAGCAAACCCGAAGAGACTTTCAAGACTTATTACGCCGGGAAAGCCTACGTAGTCACATCAAGTACCTCTACGGGGAGGAGGCTGTGAAACTTGTACAGATGTTAGATACACTTCGGAGGAAGAAAGGAAAGCTGTTGAGAACACTCGCCTTTTTGCTGTGATGCCATGACGAAGGTATTATTCCTAATTTCGCCAGATTTATTCATTTTATTAATAGTAAGAGAGCTAATAGGATTAAGGAACGTGCAAGCCAAGCACTTTTAAGAGAACGCATCCGTTTTACCCGTAGACAGCTGGATATTGTTTCCAAAGATTTATTTTATTTACATTTGAACTTGTCATCGCAGTTTTCAAGGGATGTTTGGCAGTGGGTTGATGATTCCACGTGGGCGCTATCAGATTGGACACATAGGAGCGCCGTTACCAGACAATCCTCGAAATTTGAACGGCTTCTTTCTCGTTCTACAGCATCAGAAGTGGATAAACGTCGGCGTACTGTGACTAATCTCTCAGTGTCGATATTGGAGAAAGGTTTAAATTTTTCGCCAACTCCCAAGAGACTTCCTATCACAGAGTTCATATGCTCTGTAGAACAAGCAGTACACAGCCTACCCGAGGATCAAGCAGAGGAAATAAGGCAAGAAGTGTCACACACATTACGTCGGGCTCGACCACCGCGGGATAAAATCTCTTCCGCAGAGAGAGCAGCCATTCGTTCCCTTAAGAATGATGACGAAGTAGTAGTTTTACCAGCTGCAAAGGGGAATGCCACGGTTGTAATGACGCGGGATGATTATCTCCTAAAAATGGATTTACTTCTTAACGACCCGGCGTACAGAAGACTATCTAATGACCCCACAGAAAGGATCAAACGTAAGACACTTCCACTGTTGAAAAAGAGTTCGTTGTCAGATGATTTACGTACGAAACTTCATCCTGGTGCTGCCGCTCCGCCTAGGTTGTATGCTCTGCCTAAGTTGCATAAGGAGGGGGTTGCTCTACGCCCTATTGTTAGTAATTTGGGTGCACCGACTTATAACCTGGCAAAGTATTTATCATCTGCTCTCAGTCCATTTGTTGGCAAATGTGAACACCATATATCCAGTTCGGTGGATTTTATTCGACGATTGGGATCTTTGAAGTTGAGTCCTTCAGATCTGTTAGTGAGTTTCGATGTGGTATCCCTATTTACACGAGTTCCTCTGGAAGAGTCCCTTAGTTTGATCAGTGAAAACCTGGATGAAGAGCTGGTGAAGCTTTGTCGTCATGTGCTGACCTCACCGTATTTTTTATTTAACGGTAACATTTTTGAATAGAATGACGGAGTGACTATGGGTAGTCCTTTGTCACCCATAGTCGCCAATTTATTTATGGAGCACTTCGAGGCCATGGCACTGAGGACTTCAGCTTTGCAACCAACGTGCTTCTGGAGATACGTGGACGATACCTTCTTCGTATGGCCGCATGGACGTGATGCTCTTAACAGATTTTTGGACCACTTCAACTGTCTTCATCCCCGTATCAAATTTACTACGGAGGTTGAAAATGATGGGCTCCTTCCTTTCTTAGACGTAATGGTTTATAAAAAACCAGATGGAACTTTGGGACACAGTGTTCACCGAAAGCCGACACACACAGATTGGTATCTGCACCCTAAGAGTTGTTATCCACCACACCAACGTAGTGGCGTTCTTAGGACTTTGGTACGGAGAGCATATGCCATTTCCGACGCAGACAGCTTAACCCAAGAACTTGAGCATTTGATGAGTGTTTTTAAGGAAAATGGATACACAGAGAAACAGATTCGTCGGGCTATGGAATTTGGACCGTCTCCGGAGGTGTTCGAAGAGGAACATAGATCTGTGGCCTTCCTTCCTTGTGCTGGAGGCTTATCGTTTAAGATTGGACGAATTTTAAGGAATTTTAACATTAAGAGTGTGTTCCGTCCACCTTCTAAGATTAGGGCTCTGCTCGGCTCTGTGAAGGATGATTTCGGACTTAGGAAACCCGGAGTGTACAAAATCCCGTGTCAATGTGGGAAAGCTTACGTTGGCCGTTCTATTCGCACAGTGAATATCAGGTGTGTGGAACATCGCCGTCACACGAGGCTACACCAGCCGGAAAAATCGGCCGTAGCGGAACACTGCCTAAATGAGGGACACAAAATGAAATTTTGAGGAAACTGTTGTGATTTCCAACATTTCCGGTTTTTGGAGTAGTGTCTATAAAGAGGCGATTGAAATTAGATTGGCTGATAATTTAATCAATAGAGACAATGGGTTTCCTCTTAGCAAAACGTGGAATCCTGTATTATCTCGCATCAAAACTGAACATTCTTCGGTGCGGCCTTGATTGCGATATACCGTTGCCAGCAGTGTTTCACTAAGGGCGGCGCCACCTCCCTGTTTTGGAAGCCAGAAACCGTGATGGGCGGCGCATGCGCCGTGTACTGAACGGTGGCCTATATTGGACGTCGAATTGCAATCTTGCGTCAGTTCTCAGCGGAGTCATCAGCAGAAGCAGCATTTCCTGAAGATGGCGAACAGTTGGATCGCCGAAATATCGAGTCAAGTTGATTTTAGGATCCGGCAGCAAACCCGAAGAGACTTTCAAGATTCCAATATCAGATATTCGATCGTAAGGCGTGCCAAAGAGGGGATGTAGACCCGGATCACAATTTAGTAATGAGGCAGAGTAGACTAAGGTTTAAGAAAATCGTCCGGAAAAATCAGTGTACAAAGAAGCGGGACACCGAACTAATGAGGAATAATGAGCTGCGTTTCAAATACTGAGGTTACAGATCAGTAGTCTGCTGCCGATGATTGAGATGTCACATCCAATGGGTTGGTGTGGACAGTGGCTTTATGGCACACGCTATATCTGTATGGGGAGAGTAGCAAGTAGTGATCGTGTGAAAGACGTATTCCATATCGATTAGATGTATATGTAGTAGGTGCGCCTGAGGATCAGACAGATCGCAATAAAAACGAAATTGACGATAATGTTTTCTGTCAGAGACAAATATATTCCTGACACCAATTTATCGCCGGCCGGTGCGAGCGGTTCTAGGCACTTCAGTCTGTAACCGCGAGACCACTACGGTTGCAGGTTCGAATCGTGCCTCGGGCATGGATGTGTGTGATGTCCTTAGGTTAGTTAGGTTTAAGTAGTTCTAAGTTCTAGGGAATGATGACCTTAGATGTTAAGTCCCATAGTGCTCAGAGTCATTTGAACCATCTGAACGTCTGACGACGATGACGGACGTGGCCATCGAAATCTCGAGAATTTTATTCGAATTGAAGCGGCTTGAAAACATAGATTTTATTAAATTTGTATCGCAGCAAAACATTAATATACATATACGTCACGAGGAAAACACTAAATGAATAAGTTATAAACTACTTGAAGGATTTTCCCCGCGGCAGACTGAGCATAGCCAAACGCGACAACAGGTTCCAGTCGCAACAATAGCGGCTTGGTGTCGGAAAAGCTCACTTCCCAAACCCCATACACTAGTAAGCTCGCACTTAAAGACAGACAGCGGCGGAGACGCATAAGGAGGAAAACAACGCTAGGAAGTACGTCATTTGAGAACAGAATTCTAGAGTAACGTCCCAGAAACTGCCGCCGGCCGGGGTGACCGAGCGGTTCTAGGCGGTACAGTCTGGAACCGCGCGACATCTACGGTCACAGGTTCGAATCCTGCCTCGGGCATGGATGTGTGTGATGTCCTTAGGTTAGTTAGGCTTAAGTAGTTCTAAGTTCTAGGGGACTGATGACCTCAGCAGAAGTCCCATAGTGCACAGAGCCATTTTTTGAACCAGAAACTGCCCTCCAGGGCGTCTAAATGGAGGCTCGCGGGACGGCTGCTTCCAGCTGCAAGTTGTTGGCCGCTATCGTCCCTGGAGCTGGAAGGCAACAGCAAAATGAGTCCCTCGGCCAGCAAGGGCCCGCCTAGTGCCAGCTACCACCTCCCAAGTACCGGATCCGTGCAGTCGCGCAGTTTTGCACCTGTAACTCGCTGTTTTCCAACTTCCGCCATGAAACGCCGAGCTTAGTCGACAGTCCGGCACAGCGACAAATTCAAGATTCCCCGGAACGGCACACACGACCCATACTAAGTACCAGAGACCGGACACACGCGACCGCTGCTACGGTCGCAGGTTCGAATCCTGCCTCGGGCATGGATGTTTGTGATGTCCTTAGGTTAGTTAGGTTTAACTAGTTCTAAGTTCTAGGGGACTAATGACCTCAGAAGTTGAGTCCCATAGTGCTCAGAGCCATTTGAACCATTTTGAACCACGCGACCGCTTGCTTACCACACTACATCCTTCCTGCTCACCCGTCCATCGAAGATCCATATTTCTAGATTTCCGAAAAGGATTTGACAGTTTTCTGGCGTAACCACAAGCTCCGGAACGAAGACGAAGAACGGAAGGCCAGAGAATGCGGTGAAACGACGTCGGCCAATGGTGCGCGGAATAGGACGGCTCTACGACAGGAGCGCCCTCAAGCCGAAGTGAATATAAGGGCCATTCCCGCCAGCCTCGGCCGTTCATATCGGCTCAGGATACGGACTAGGACATTAGTAAACGGTATAGGCACAGTTATAGATCAGCACTTGCAGATCCGTTAGCAGTGACGTGCGGTAACTTGCAGGAACATCGCGTATCACAAGAATTTTACTGTCTGCTTGTAGCCTTTCTTGTGCGACACCTTTATACGTTAAAGCTTTGGCAACCTGCTTTATAAAAATATACTACTGGCCATTAAAACTGCTATACCAAGAAGAAATGCAGATGTTAAACGGGTAATCATTGGACAAATATATTGTACTAGAACTGACATGTGATTACACTTTCACGCAATTATGGTGCATGGACCCTGAGACATCAGTACCCAGAACAACCACTTCTAGCCTTAATAACGGCCTTGATACGCCTGGGCATTGAGTCAAACAGAGCTTGGACGGCGTGTACAGGTACAGCTGCCCATGCAGCTTCAAAATGACACCACAGTTCATCAAGAGTAGTGACTGACGTTTTATGACGAGCCAGTTGCTCAGCCACCATTGACCAGACGTTTTCAATTGGTGAGAGATCTCGAAAATGTGCTGGCCAGGGCAGCATTCAAACATTTTCTGTATCCAGAAAGGCCCGTACAGGACCTGCAACATGCGGTCGTGCATTATCCTGCTGAAATGTAGGGTTTCGCAGGGATCGAATGAAGGGTAGAGCCACGGGTCGTAACACATCTGAAATGTAACGTCCACTGCTCAGTCTGCCGTCAATGAGAACAAGAGGTGACCGAGACGTGTAACCAATGGTACCCCATACCATCACGCCGGGTGATACGCCCGTATGGCGATGACGAATACACGCCTCCAATGTGCGTTCGCCGCGATGTCGCCAAACACGGATGCGACCATCATGATGCTGTAAACAGAACCTGGATTCATCCGAAAAAATGACGCTTTGCCATTCGTGCACCCAGGTTCGTCGTTGGGTACACCATCGCCGGCGCTCCTGCCTGTGATGCAGCGTCAAGGGTAACCGCAGCCATGGTCTCCGAGCTGATAGTCCATGCTGCTGCAAACGTCGTCGAACTGTTCGTGCAGATGGTTGTTGTCGTGCAAACGTCCCCATCTGTTGACTCAGGGATCGAGACGTGGTTTCACGATCCGTTACAGCCATGCGGATAAGATGCCTGTCATCTCGACTGCTAGTGATACGAGGCCGTTGGGATCCAGCACGGCGTTCCGTATTACCCTCCTGAACCCACCGATTCCTTATTTTGCTAACAGTCATTGGATCTCGGCCGAAGCGAGAGGCAATGTAGCGATACGATAAACCGCAATCGCGATAGTCTACAATCCGACCTTTATCAAAGTCGGAAACCTGATGGTACGCATTTCTTCTCCTTACAGGAGGCATCACAACAACGTTTCACCAGGCAACGCCGGTCAACTGCTGTTTGTGTATGAGAAATCGGTTGGAAAATTTCCTCATGTCAGCACGTTGTAGGTGTCGCCACCGGCGCCAGCCTTGTGTGAATGCTCTGAAAAGCTAATCATGTGCATATCACAGCATCTTCTTCCTGTCGGTTAAATTTCGCGTCTGTAGCACGTTATCTTTGTGGTGTAGCAATTTTAATAGCGAGTAGTGTAAAACTATTAATGTTGTATAGCATTCAGAGAACGCAGCATCCTTTAGGAACCCTATAGGAGACGAGTGGGCAAGCCCAACACACAGGGTGCCTCACAGCAGGTTATTAACGAAGGTACCATCATATGGAATAAGTTTACAGATATGTCAGCTGCTTGAAGACTTCGTAAGTAATAGAAACCAGTAAGTTGTCCTTGACGGCGAATGTTCATCAGTGACATGGGCATCGTCAGGAGTGCCCCAGGGAAGTATGATAGGGCCGCTGTTGTTCCCTGTATACGTAAATGATTTGGCTGACTGGGTGGGCAGCAGTCTTTGGTTGCTTGCTGATGATGCTGCGGTTCTACGCGCTACAGTCTGTAACCGCGCGACCGCTACCGTCGCAAGTTCGAATCCTGCCTCGGGCATGGATGTGTGTGATGTCCTTAGGTTAGTTAGGTTCAAGAAGTTCTAAGTTCTAGGGGACTGATGACCTCAGATGTTAAGGCCCATAGTGCTCAGAGCCATTTGAACTATTGATGATGCTGCGCTATACGGTAATGTGTCGAAGTTGAGTGACTGTGGGAAGATACAAGATGACTTAGAGTGGCAGCTAGCTCGAAATATGGAAAGATGTAAGATAATGGGTATGAGTAGGAAGAACAAACCTGTAATGTTCGGCTACAGTGTTACTAGTGCCCTGCCGCGCCTGATTAGCCGAGCGGTCTAAGGCGCTGCAGTCATGGACTGTGCGGCTGGTCCCGGCGGAGGTTCGAGTCCTCCCTCGGGCATGGGTGTGTGTGTTTGTCCTTAGGATAATTTGCGTTACGTAGTGTGTAAGCTTAGGAACTGATGGCCTTAGCAGTTAAGTCCCATAATTTTTCACACACATTTGAACATTTTACTAGTTCACACAGTCAAGTCTTTTAAACATCTGGGCGTAACGTTGCAAAACTATATGAAATGGAACGAGCATTTGAGAACTGCGGTAGGGAAGGCGAATGGTGGACCAGTTTATTGGGAGACCGCATGTAAGACGCAGGTACAGTCTGTTGGTGAGTACTGATCTAGCGTTTGGTATCCGTGCCAGATTGGATTGAAAGAAGAAATAGAAATTCAGAGACAGGCTGCTAGAGTTGTTACCGGTAGGCTCGAACAACACGTAAGCGTTGGGGAAAAAAATGGTTCAAATTGCTCTAAGCACTATCGGACTTAACATCTGAAGTCATCAGTCCCCTAAACATAGAACTACTTAAAACTAACTAACCTAAGGACATCACACACATCCATGCCCGATGCAGGATTCGAACCTGCGACCATACCAGCAGTGCGGTTCCGGACTGAAACGCCTAGAACCTCTCGGCCACAGCGGTCGGCCGTTACGGAAATGCTTTGAGAACTCAAATGGGAATACTTTGGAGGGAAGGCGACGTTCTTTTCGAAAAGCGCTAGTGAGAAAACGTAGAGAACCGCGATTTAAGGCTGACGATTCTACTGCCACCAACTTACATTGCGGGTAAGGACTATGAAGATAAGATTCGGGAAATTCGGGCTCATGTGGAGGAATATAGAGCTTCGTTTTTACCACGCTATATTTGCGAGTGAAACAGGAAAGGAAATGACCAGTAGTGGTACAGTTTACTCTGCGCCACGTAGCGTACGGTGGCTTGCTGAGTATCTGTGTAGATGTAGTTGTAGAAGCAGACGTCCCCCTTGCTCCCAAGCATGTGTTTACAGAATGCAAGCTGCATTTCGCCACGCATCACGTGATTGCCGGAAGCGAGATCAACTGATCGTGCGCTAGCTCCTATCGATACCCGATGAGAGCTTCTAAAGATCGTGTTGCTGCACAGCCGCGCAGTGGTCTTCGCCGCGACTTGATGGGAGACACGCGAAGAGGACAAATGAGAATTTTATCGCCGCGTAGCAGAATGAGAGAGAGAGAGAGAGAGACAGCGAGACGTCTTGCTGTCCGGGTGTTGCGCTAGATGTCTTGTCTAGTGTGGCAGAGTGCAGAGGCGCCACGCATCGTAGTTGGTTCGTTTCACTGGTTGGACCGGTTATTCACCGAGGTGTGGTGCACCTTGAGGCACGGTGTTTTCGAGCAGTTTCGTCCGGAAGCGTGTTGCGTCTCTCGCATAGAAGATTTCTGTAACACAAGATCTAAACTTGGCTGCAGGTGGCTGAGACATGTTCACTGGTGATTTGCGGCCATCTCATCTGCGCTGCAGTTTTTTTTTTTTAAATCTGGTGAGCCTTCATTTTTTAACCTAAGGAGGTGCGATTTGTTCTGTGAGACACCTACTTTGGTTGCACTGTCCCTAGCCGTGCTTGGCGATGTTCGAAGTATTTCAGTTGAATATTATTTTAAAAGGCTTTGCTTGTGGTGAAATAAGTTTGTATTCTGATTGGTTAGAAGTCCGTTAACGCAAGTTACGCGCCAACGAGGCACTGATGTTACGTGAATATTTGTACCTGCCGATATTTAATTGTAGCGTACTGTCAAGCATAGCTTAGCTAACAATTTTTCTTGGTGTGCATTTCATAGTTTGATGGCCATTGAGCACCTATATTTCCTATTTAGTCAGGAGTATGGCATGCGTTCCTTTCTGTATCTTGTAGTCAAGGCACACACTTGTAGGGCACACACACCACGTTTACGGATCCGAAATAATTTCATGTGCTGATTGGATGTTCCTGCTACAGGAGCCAAAAACTGCAGCCATTCATCATCTTCCATCATGGTGGTGCACCATGACAATAGAGTCTGAACGTGCAGAACGTGCTGAACGATACATTTTCTGAGCAGTAGATGGGTGCTGACGGTTCCATCACTTGGTCCCCGGGTTCTCCCAATGCCACGTCATTAGACTGCTTTTTATGGAGTTCCCAACACACCACGGTACGACCACTCATCGCAGTCATTCAAACGACATAGATATACGGTTGGCACTTCATAATATTTAACTTGCTCGTGTTGAGGAATAAGAGGCGATCTGTAAATATTCAGCTTGAAGAAAGGCAACCTCTCAGTCAAGATCGCATTTGTGAAGCCGTTATTTACGATGACTGCGTTCCGTTAAGAAAGAGTTTCTATCATCTGATCTGCGAACAGTGTACATAAAGTAGAAATATAGTACATTATGAAAACAAGTATACAAGTCGTTAACATAATACTATATTGCATTATTATAACACATACTTCAGTACAGGTTAATACATGTGGCCAATTTGAGCGATAAGTGTACTCTATACCTTAATTAACTGAATACTTGAAGCAAGATGCATTGGTCAACGTTAAAACCAGTATATACAATATGTTCTGAGATTTTCACTCTGGAAACATTCCCTAGGCTGTGGCTAAGCCATGTCTCCGCAATATCCTTTCTTTCAGGAGCGCTAGTTCTGCAAGGTTCGCAGCAGAGCTTCTGTAAAGTTTGGAAGGTAGGAGGCGAGGTACTGGCAGAAGTAAAGCTGTGAGGGCGGGGCGTGAGTCGTGCTCGGGTAGCTCAGATGTTAGAGCACTTGCCTGCTAAAGGCAAAGATCCCGAATTCGAGTCTCGGTCCGGCACATAGTTATAATCTGCCAGGAAGTTTCGTTAAAACTAGTATTTACAAAATATTTCTGCAAGAGCACCCGTCCTATATTACAGATCACATGGTATATCACTGACGCAAGAGCGCCGCTGAAATGAGACGCAGCGAGAGTTACTAGAGACCATGTCAAAATTTAGTGCCGCTAGAGGTCGCTTGTGTATTCATGTCATCGTCACACTGAAATATAAATATATAATTTTAATTAAAAAGTAATAACTGACGTCCAGTTATAAAATTATTTACACTGAAACGCCAGGGACACTGCTATAGGCATGCGTATTCAAATACAGACATATGTAAACAGGCAGAATGAGGCACTCTGACGAGCAACGGTACTGCTGCTGCAATGGCAGGTTATCAAGACTTCAGTGAGTTTGAACGCAGCACCAGCGATGGCACACAAAATCTCCGTGGTAACGATGAAATGGGGATTTTTCCGTACGACCATTTCACGAGAGCACCGTGAATATCAGGAATCCGGTAATACACCACATGTGTGACATCGCTGTGGCCGGAAAAATATCCTGCAAGAGGGAAACAACGACGACTGAAGGGAATCGTTCAATGTGACGGAAGTGTAGCCCCTCCGCAAATTGCTGCAGATTTCAATGCTGGGCCATCAACAAGTGTCAGTGTACGAACCATGCAACGAAACATCATCAATATGGGCTTTCGGAGTTAAAGGCCCGCTCTTGTATCCTTGATGACTGCACGACACAAAGCTTTACGCCTCGGCTAAGCCCGTCAACACCGACTTTGGAATGTTCATGACTGGAAACGTGTTGTCTGGTCGGAGGAGTCTCGTTTGAAATTGTATTGAGCGAATGGACGTGTACGGTATGGAGACATCCTCACGAATCCATCGAATCTGCATGTCAACAGTGGACTGTTAAAGCTGGTGGAAGCTCTGTAATGGTGTGGGATGTGCGCAGTTGGAGTGATATGAGACCCCTGATACGTCTAGGTACGACTCTGACTGGTGACACGTACGTAAGCATCCTGTCTGATAACCTGCTTCAATTCATGTCCATTGTGCATTCCGAATTCATATCCATTGTGCATTCGGAAGCACCTGGGCAATTCCAACAGGAGAATGCGACACCCCACACGTCCAACATTGCTACACAGTGGCTCGAGGAACACTCTTCCGAGTTTAAACACGTCCACTGGCCACCTAACTCCTCAAACATGAACATTACTGAGCATATTTGGGATTCCTTGCAACGTTCTCTTCAGAAGAGATCTCCAACCCGTCATACTCTTACGGATTTATGGATAGCCCTGCAGGATTCATGGTGTCAGTTCCCTGTGCACTACATCAGACATTAGTCGAGCCCATGTCACGTCGTGTTGCGGCACTTCTGCGCGCACGCAGCGGCCCAACACGATATTAGACAGGTATAAGAGTTTCTTCGGCTCTTCAGTGTAAAAGAATTTCTAAAAATAGAAGGAAATACATAACAATATGGAAGTAAAACAGTAAACTGAAAAAGATGTCATTAGGACTCCAACGTAAGTCGTATTTCAGAATCCTGTCTTTGTACAACGTCAGATATAAGACAGATTAATCGTACAGTAAATTTTATTGACAAAATGTTTGCACTATTTAAGGATGAAATAGAGAGAAAGCTCGTGTGTCCATGTCACCTTTAATTGCCAATACGAATACTAATTGCAATAAAAATTTGATAACTGATATGCAATTACAAACTTATTTTGGTAGCAGGTAGAAGCTAAAATATTTTCTACAAACATAAAGGACATACGTAACCATATGAGGTAAATCAAAAAATATAGTATGTTGTTAAAACTACAGCATAAGTGATACTCCAAAATTCTGCATTTGTACACATCCGAGACAAGAAAAATAATCGCCCTGTAACATTCATTGTTGATACGCTTGCACAACGGAAAACTACCCGACAACAAGACTGCGCTGTACAGAGCCTCATATGTAGGTTGTTATGTAGGTGACGAAGAGGAAGTCCTACATTAAGCAATATTAACGTCACTATTCCCGGCACACACCTGCGATGGCAGACATATCCTAGGAGGTCATGAGAGCAACAGCGCCTGCTAGATATACGACATGATTTGACGCCCGAGGTCTACGTATGATTTTGGACTCTCAACAACCGCTACAATGGGAAAATCTCCTGATATCAAGGATCGCATGTACATAACCCCACCCAAATGACACTGCTATATTTCGTGCACGAATCGATAAAACAATAACAACTTTTAATGCTACGTTGCTTACCCTTACATAGCCAGAGCTCGGATATCACCTTGATGCTCAGCGTGCGACAAACAGGGCATAAAAGAAGAAACTTTTAGAGGTGCTAAAATCACGTTGCTCTATCTCTAATAATTTCCAAGTTACCATGTCTTTGAAATGATAGCGGTACTGTATGGAGACCTTACATGTTGGTGGCAGTAGGATTCTGCTGTCCGCAAACGCCGGTTACCTATACTACTTAATGGAGCATTCTCTATTACTTGCGTGTTGGTCGAACCTACCGATAACAAATCCAGCAGAAAGGCTCAGAACTGCTTCGGTGTCTTCCTTTAATGTGACCCGTAGAGGATCGAAAACACTCCAGCAATTCTCTAGAATCGACAGCGAAAGTTACGAAAAAACTAAAGGTATTAAGTGATAAGGCACGGGGGGATGATTGTGAATTCATAGAAAGGTTTATAGTTGAAACAACAGTGATTCAACAACAGTATTACCTACAAAATAACTCGCAGTTTTCAAATATAGAAAATATTTTCTGTGTCACAGCAAAAGAGAACAAGTGGAAAACTTAGAATAATCAACTACTGTCTGTAGCCTACAGGTTATTCAACAAAATCATTACCAAAGGCGAAGGAAATAAAAACATATGCTTTTAATCACGCGTACAAAGCCAGCTGCCCTTAGCTGCATGTGCTCGTCATTTGGAAATCGCCAGTCCAATTACAAAGTGGCGTTATAAGTACAGATACGTAGAAAAACTCATAAAGTTTTGTTCAGCTGAAGCCGCACTTCAGGTTTCTGCCGCCAGAGCGCTCGAGAGCGCAGTGAGACAAAATGGCGACAGGAACCGAGAAAGCGTATGTTGTGCTTGAAATGCACTCACATCATTCAGTCATAACAGCGCAGCGACACTTCAGGACGAAGTTCAACAAAGATCCACCAACTGCTAACTCCATTCGGCGATGGTATGCGCAGTTTAAAGCTTCTGGATGACTCTGTAAGGGGAAAACCGATGGATCGGTCGTGGTGGAGATCATTATCAGCAATTCATGTCATGGCCTCCACGCTCTCCCGACTTAACCCCATACGATTTCTTTCTGTGGGGTTATGTGAAAGATTCAGTGTTTAAACCTCCTCTACCAAGAAACGTGCCAGAACTGCGAGCTCGCATCAACGATGCTTTCGAACTCATTGATGGGGACATGCTGCGCCGAGTGTGGGAGGAACTTGATTATCGGCTTGATGTCTGCCGAATCACTAAAGGGGCACATATCGAACATTTGTGAATGCCTAAAAAAACTTTTTGAGTTTTTGTATGTGTGTGCAAAGCATTGTGAAAATATCTCAAATAATAAAGTTATTGTAGAGCTGTGAAATCGCTTCAATCATTTGTAATAACCCTGTATGAATTACCAATTTTCATTGGGATTTATGAATTTGGAAAAAGTATTTCATTCTATTTCAACAAACTATGTGTTAATAGCCCTCAAGAAAGAGAGCACTGAAGTAAAATATACTGTCGGAAATAATCTTTAAATGAACACCTAGACCAAACATCACTAAACCGATACTCCAGTATTTGCATGCTTGTGAGATACATCGACTAAATTTCATCCTTACGCGGTTTAATTTTTAATACTCTCAGTAAAGAAAAAAAAATCATTCCTAGACACTCAGCTTGTGATGTGAGGTTACTGGCGCAGCAAGACGTACATTCCGACGTTGATCGTTAGGGTAGTGCCAACGAGCACGCAGGCTCTCTTAGTAATGTGGTGTAAGGCCGTCGCCTTGACTAGAGATTATACTGAAAAATAGGGTTTCGTAGCCAAACACTGGAAAATAATATCCTGAATAAAACGAATCAGCTTTGAGAAAAATTATTAATCACCCCTCGTATTCCTCTAGGATAATGCAATGTCTGGATTATGATGGGACGTATACTTGCGTACATAACTCTAACAAGCAGTATTCATAACCTGACACAGATCGCGTCTCGGGAACCCCAGGAAATTCCTCAAGCATACAGGCAGATTCTTTCCATAACATATCGAATAAAAGACTGTATTCGAGCCCTTGCGGTCCACATCTCATGCTGATATTGATCGAATCTGATAGCGAGTTTAATCGCTTAAGCCCCTTTTACAATGTACATGTGCAATAACGTTGACGAACGTCGGACTTTTTCTTCTTGATGTAACACTTTCCATTTTCGTCAGTTCGTACTTGTACAATGCAGGATATTTTTCTTATTTACACGTGGTAGTATTACATCAGCACGTATGCAAAGACACAAAAATCTCTCATGTTGCCTTGTTAGAGAGCTTCGCATTTCTCTGATAATTTGGTCTACATTTAATCCGATTTTGTACTTAAGCTGCTTCCCTATCTTTGTAGCAAGAGATGACTTCCTTCAATTCTGCGAAAAGCTGATAGCCTCTAATGGAGTTCACATCAAATCGTATCAACGATACGGAGAAAATCTCGTGACTAAGTCTGTGGCACACACATGCTGAGAACGTTAAGAATAAAAGATTAGCCGGCCGCTGTGGCCCAGCCGTTCTAGGAGCTTCAGTCCGCAACCACGCTGCTACTACGGTCGCAGGTTCGAATCCAGCCTCAGACATGGATGTGTGTGTTATCTCTAGGTTTAAGTAGTCGTAAATCTAGGGGACTGATCACCTCAGATGTTAATTCCTATAGTGCTTTAGGGCCATTTTGAGTTAAAGGTTAATGCGGGTGCAGCGTGTAGTGCGTTTTTGAACGACTGAAGACAGCTTCCACAAACATCTAGCTTAATATCTCTAAATAAATACTGAAACACATGGTTCATAGCGATAAATTGATACTACTGTTAATAAAGTGACAGAAAAGTAATGACATATTCGTTGATGGCTGAAAACAAAAAGCTGATTTATGAAATACAATGCATCATAAATAAAACAGTGTACAACAGAGATTGAATAACTAACCTCAACACCGATTTCGAGAGATAATTCAGTTTGATTGTGACGCTTCGGAACAGTCGGTAGCAACAGTGGATGTGAGGTGCTGACCTAACCAACACTATTTTCTTGATACTTATCTAAATGGCGTGGCGAAAATAATCAAGGGATTAAATAAGGCAGCAATATTAAATAAAGACAAGCTTTTAATTCACTCTTATAACACAGACAACACGGTACATGCTAAACTATCGTGTATGATACCAAAATAATTTAGTCCATTTGACACAAGACATAAGGCTACAATTGTTACATCAGTCGAATGTTCAGTGGCTAGTGTATGAACCATAATTGTTATTGTTGTTGTGGTCTTATGACTGAAAGGTGGAATGTTACAGCTCTCCGCACTGATCTATCCTGTCAAGCCCTCTTCATCTCAGAATAATTACCGCAAACTACCTCCAAAGAAACCTACTTACCGTATTCAACTCCTGTTTCCCTTTACAACTTTAACCCTCGTCACCCCCTCCCTCCCCCCCCCCCCCCCCTCCGCCGCCTTCTCGCCAACTTCGCTCCATTACCACACTGACTCAAGCTGACAACTCCTTCATGCGTCAGAATCCCTCCTTATAATCAAGCTGAGTCTCAAATTTCTTTTTTGCGTGATTCGTTTTAGTTCCGTTTCATTAGTTCTTCGATCTACCCCTCTAATCTTCAGAATTCTTCAGTGGCAACATATTTCAAAATCTTCTATTCTGTTTTTGTATGAACTGATTGTCGTCAACTTTTGAATTCCACATAAGGATACAGTCCAGGCAGACACTTTCAGAAAAAACTTTCCAACATTAATATTTCTGTTCGATAATTACAAGTTTCTCTTTTACAGAAGTGCTTTTCGTGCTATAACCAGACTGCATTTTTATCGCCTCCACTTCGGCCATTATCAGTTATTAAGCAGCCCAAATAGGAAACTTCATCCTCTGCTTTTAGTGTCTCATTTCGTAGTCCACGTCCTTCAGCATCAGGTGTTTGGTTCATTCTGACTACATTTGTAACCTTTTACAAGGCACTATCCATTCCATTCAGCTTCTATTCCAAGTCCTTTGCTGTCTCTGACAGACTTACAGTGTCATCGGAAATGGGGCTATTTCACCTGTATCATATATCTTAGACAACTGGCAGAATAGATTTGTTAGGGCTTCCAAGGAATTCATTAATTCCCAGGGAAAATCATCTACTCTAAGGGCCTGATTTAGACTTTGGTTTTTTAGTGCTGGTACATTTTTCTCACAATATCACGTCTCTTAATTCATCTACTTCCTCTTCCGTTTCTACAGTATTACCTTCAGCTCCATGTCCCATATATAGCCCTTCTACATGTTCCTTCCAACTTTCAGATTTTCCTCCTTTGCTTAGCACTAGCTTCCCATTTGATGTTTTTAACATTCATGTAGCTGCTTTCCTTTTCTCCAAAGGTCTCTTTAATTTTCCTACAGGCTCCATCTATTTTTCCTCTAATTAAGAATATTTCTACATCCCAGCATTTCTCGTCTAACCGTTTCGACTTTGTCATTTTGTACTTCCTGTCAGCCTCTTTTCTTAGACGTCTATATTCGCTTTTTTCCTGCTGCATGTGTTGCATTTAATGACTAGCATCACCTAATGCCTGTGTAGATACAGCGAATAGGTAAAACCTCCTCAGCACTTAATGCTCTTTTGCCGAGTATAGATTGTGTTTATTATGTAGGGTGCTTGCTGAAATGGAACCAGATACCTGCTGTGGGAACCTTGGCAGAAATGTATGTAAGGATTTCAAATTAAAGACCTTTCAGCCGTCTAGTTTCCAACCTTATTTTATTTGGGAACCAGTTTCAGTGTTTTATTATACCATATTCAGGCCCCTGACAGACGTGTGGGAAGATTCTACTTCGGTTGTGATCAAAACGGGGGCCAGCAGTTCTGGTATTAGTAAATTTTTGCTATAGCGATCACTTCAACCATCATATATGGCAGATGATGGCTGAAGTGATCGCCTATAGCAAATATCTACTAATAAAAGTACTGCTGACCTCTGTTTCGATCACAATCGAGGTAGACTCTTCCCATACGTCGGTCAGGGACCTGAAGATGGCGTTGTAAAACGCTGAAACTGGTTAACAAATAAAATAAGGTGGAAAACTAGAGGGCTGAAAGGTCTTTAATGTGAAATCCTGTATCGAACAGCCGAGTCCCGCAACCATCTCTAAAAAGATGGACATACATAGAAATTTATTTAAGTTCAATCCCTGATGCTAGTACAGGTAATTCTCGAAGCATGCCGTCTATGGCACGCAGGTATCTAGCTCTGAAAACCTGTCTTTCACACAGTTTCAACTTCTCACTCATATTCAAAGCTCTTATATGCCCATGTAACTAGTATGGAGAATATACAAATCCTGGTATTTCAGTGATAGCTTTACCACTTATCCTTTCGTACATAAAGCTGAGAGGAGATCAAAAAGCATGCGACATATCTATGTCATACGATGTTTTGCTTAACTTTCTATTCATCGACAAAAGTTCGAATAAGTGTTACGTCTGCCAACACTGATCTAGTCTCACGTCATTCATGATCGACTGTTGTGTTTTATAGTATACTCTATTAGACAATGATGCATGTCGTCCTAATTTATTCCTTTTATTACGTGACTGTACAGTCGTCGACATAGACATTAGAATGGGTTCGATGATTGATAACTGAGTCGAAACATCTTGAGTAAGTAACACTAAAACGTAAATAAAGAGTTCATTACAAAGACAGCTGAAATCAAAAATCAATATTTTTTAAGAGAACGATGAATCGTTGAAAATTACTATTAATTAAACTGCTTCTGTTACTTCCTGGGCATATCTACAACATTACTATGACATTCTCATAACTTCTCTGTCAGCATAGCCACGTGGTAAATCTTTTCTAAGTACTTTTCTTACTGACACAAGCTATCTTTGTCAGATTGTTTAACTGGGCTAAGGAGGACTAATATATATTATCATTATACATTATAAACCTCAAGGTAGGTTAACAAAACACAAAAAAAAATATTCCGTTACATTAAAATGCTTAGAACTGAACATTTCACATTACATTTTTATTCATTTATTCTCTACATTATTAATACACTTTCATGGACACAATGCAGTTCGTCATTTCAACAAGACACAAGAAAGAGTCTTTACGCAAATGAAGACATTGTAAGCGGAGAAAACCATTCATCAATGATTAAAATGATTATATGGATGAAGCTAACCGCGGAAGACACACAAGCAAGCGAAAGAGAGGTATAATACCCTACAATACACTCTTAGGAGGAAAAATAAAAACACACCACGAGGGAATCATACGACTGGGACGGTATTCGGTAGATGTGATGTACATGTACAGACAAACAAATGACTACAGTTTCCAAGAAATTTGATGATTTGTTCAAGAGAAAGAGCTTCACAAATTGTGCAAGTGAATAAACCGTTGGTCCATCCCTGACACTTATGCAAGCAGCTATGCGGCTTGCCATTGATTGCTACAGCTGTTGGAAGTCCTCCTAAAGGATATCGTCCCATATTCCACATAACTGGCGCCTTAGATCGTCCAAATCCGAACTGGTTAGAGAGACCTGCACACAACGCTCCAAGCGATATCAATCGGATAGAGTCCCGGCGATCTTGTTTGGCAAGCATGAAGACAAGCAGTAGGAACTTTCACTATGTTCGAGAGGGCATTATGTTGATGAAACGTAAGTCTAGGTTGGTTTCTCGTGACGGGTTAGAATATCGTCGTCGTACCGCTGTGCCGTAAGGGTGTCGAGGATGACAGCCAAAGGGGTTCAGCTATGAACATACTATCAGTCCTAGTTCTCGGGCTGCATGCCGCGCGACAGTCTCATTGGTGTCCCACCGCTGAGAGGAGCGTCTCCGCATACGTCATTGGCCCGGAATCTCTGAGTGGTTTGGTCTGATTAGTGTCGCTTCGAACTGAGCCCTGATTACCAGCGAAGACTTGTCTGTAGACGCCCTGGACAACTATGGCATCCGAACCCGAATGTAGCCCGTCATACGGCCTGACAACCAGAAATCCATTGGTTCCCATCCACGTCACTCTTACTGCACAGCGGTACGTCGCCAATATACTACGTCCCGTTTTCTTGCCCTTCATAGCAACGCCTACTCTAGAATCAGATTTTTACTCTGCAGCAGAGTGTGCGGTGATATGAAACTTCCTGGCAGGTTAAAACTGTGTGCCGGACCGAGACTCGAACTCGGGACCTTTGCCTTTCGCGGGGAAGTGCTCTACCATCTGAGCTACCCGAGCACGACTCACGCCCCGTCCTCATAACTTTACTTCCGCCAGTACCTCGTCTCCCACTTTCCAAACTTCACAGAAGCTCTCCTGCTCGCGGTAGGAAAGTAGGAGACGAGGTATTGGCGGAAGTAAAGCTGTGAGGACGGGGCGTCAGTCTTCCATAGATAACTCAGATGGTAGAGCACTTGCCCGTGAAAGGCAAAGGTCCTGATTTCGAGTATCGGTCCGGCACACAGTTTTAGTCTCCCAGAAAGTGTCAACGCATACGCAGCTTACATTTCAGCAAAAAAATGTCCGCCGCAGACGGCGAGGGTTTCTACCGGTTGTCTTCATGCTTACCGAACGCTGCCTTGGTCAAAGAAAGAGCTGGATCTCTCTTCAACTGAGAATGTTTGGAGCATTAGGAGCAGGGTCCTCCAAACAGCTCGGGATTTTAACGCAATTTGGCACGATATCCCTCAGGACGTCATCTAACAACTCTGTCAGTCAGTGCCAAGCTGAATAACTGTTTGCCTAAGGGCAGGAGATAGACCAAGGCGTTGTGCAACTGCTCAATTCATAAAGCTCTTCTTCTTGTACCAATCATCCAGTTTTTCTGAAACTGTAATCATTAGTTTGTCTATACATGTACGTACATCACATCTTACGATCTCCGTCCCATTCGAATAATTCTTTCGTGGTGCGTCGTTTCTTGTTTGTTTCAGAGTATAAAACAAAAATATTAAAAAATAATAGCTTCTTTGTCTAATGGTGAAAAGGGAGATAGGGAAGGGAGATAAGGAATTTTTATTGTCTAGAATAGAGCATACAGTCACCAGTAATCTTTATTTTGCAATTGTTTTTGCCTACTTTTGCCCAAATAAACAGATACTCGTCTGCATTGAGCCTCTTCTTTCTTCTTGTAGAAAAAGTAAACGGCTTGTCTGGCACCAACGGGAACCTTAGCTAGTAGACCTGTACTCTCATCAATACTCCACGTCTTCCAAGCCAAAATGTTTGCATCAGAGAAAGCTTCAAGGCCACCATAATCTTCATGGTTCCCCCATACAACAGTCAAGGTCAGCCATGCACTGCCTCCAAACACAGTAATGGTGAATGTGTCACGTTTCTCGGGTAAGCCATCCTAGTTCGGCTAACGGCGTTGTCGAGGAGGGTGAAGATGAGAAAACATTTCTAGGGCAATATCTTGCCGTAGCATGGGAAATTGTCACTAATAGGCAGAATAATCAACAATTTCGACAGTTTGATTTAGGACACAACCAAAGCTGCAAAATCCAGTTTAGTTTCGTGTCACCTGAACCCATTTCCAGATTATCCTAGAAACAACGTGGTATATTCCGTAACAGCTTGACTGTGACATACTTGCTTAACATGGTTGGCACTCTTTTACGAAATATACCATTTTGTTTGTTTGGATGACCTGAGAACGGCTTCAGGTAATCGGAAACTACTCATCAATTAAATAAAACAATTGAATCTTGGAACACTGGATGTTTTGTACATCAAACTGGTTAACACGTGTTGCTGTCCCGTTATTACCACATAATGCTGGAAATCTAAGATAGACAGCATGATGATACACAAAACAACGGAAACCAATGGATTAGAGACACGTAATTTATATCCACATGTGGCATGTAACTGGAAAAGAGTAATGATGAGCTCTCCATTGCCAAAAGATTCCGGACTATTTCTCAATTACGATCTCCGGAAGGGTCTACCAGTGGGAAAGTAATTGTCAAAGAATTTAAAAGCCAATCCCAGGGTAACAGTCTACGTTTCGGAGCGTGGAGAGTCAGAAGTTTCAACGTAATAGAGAAGCCAGAAAATCTGAAGAGGGAAATACACTGGCCCAATCTAGGTGTAGTCTGGGTCAAAGAAGATAAGGATTTTTGGACAGACCAGTAGGGTAATATTAGCAACAGCAGAAAATGGTATAACTGGAGTAAGACCAGCCATAAATAGGGCTGCAGGGCAGAGAGTGAGCTATCGCGAACAATTCACTGATAAGATTTGGGGCTTAGGAAACCCGGGGTGTACAAAATCCCCTGTCAATGTGGGAAAGCTTACGTTGGCCGTTCTATTCGCACAGTGAATGGCTGGTGTGTGGAACATCGCCGTCACACGAGGCTACACCAGCCGGAAAAAAAGGCCGTAGCGGAACATTGCCTAAATGAGGCACACAAAATGAAATTTTGAGGAAACTGTTGTGATTGCCAACATTTCCGGTTTTTGGAATAGTGTCTATAAAGAGGCGATTGAAATTAGGTTGGCTGATAATTTAATCAACAAATGGTTCAAATGGCTCTGAGCACTATGGGACTCAACTGCTGTGGTCATAAGTCCCCTAGAACTTAGGACTACTTTAACTAACCTAAGGACATCACACACATCCATGCCCGAGGCAGGATTCGAACCTGCGACCGTAGCAGTCGCACAATTTAATCAACAGAGACAATGGGTTTCCTCTTAGCAAAGCGTGGAATCCTGTATTATCTCGCATCAAAACTGAACGTTCTTCGGGCGGCCTTGATTGCGATGTATCGTTGCCAGCAGTGTTTCACTAAGGGCGGCGCCACCTCCCTGTTTTGGAAGCCAGAAACCGTGATGGGCGACGCATGCGCCGTGTACTGAACGGTGGCCTATATAGGACGTCGAATTGCAATCTTGCGTCAGTTCTCAGCGGACTCATCAGCAGAAGCAGCGTTTCCTGAAGATGGCGAACAGTTGGATCGCCGAAATATCGAGTCAAGTTGATTTTAGGATCCGGCAGCAAACCCGAAGAGACTTTCAAGACTTATTACGCCGGGAAAGCCTACGTAGTCACATCAAGTACCTCTACGGGGAGGAGGTGTTGAAACTTGCACAGCAGTTAGATACACTTCGGAGGAAGAAAGGAAAGCTGTTGAGTACACTCGCCTTTTTGCTGTGATGCCATGACGAAGGTATTATTCTTAATTTCGCCAGATTCATTCATTTTATTAATAGTAAGAGAGCTAATAGGATTAAGGAACGTGCAAGCCAAGCACTTTTAAGAGAACGCATCCGTTTTACCCGTAGACAGCTGGATATTGTTTCCAAAGATTTATTTTATTTACATTTGAACTTGTCATCGCAGTTTTCAAGGGATGTTTGGCAGTGGGTTGATGATTCCACGTGGGCGCTATCAGATTGGACACATAGGAGCGCCGTTACCAGACAATCCTCGAAATTTGAACGGCTTCTTTCTCGTTCTACAGCATCAGAAGTGGATAAACGTCGGCGTACTGTGACTAATCTCTCTAACAAGGCGCTGGATGGGCCCACAGTGTCGATATTGGAGAAAGGTTTAAATTTTTCGCCCACTCCCAAGAGACTTCCTATCACAGAGTTCATATGCTCTGTAGAACAAGCAGTACACAGCCTACCCGAGGATCAAGCAGAGGAAATAAGGCAAGAAGTGTCACACACATTACGTCGGGCTCGACCACCGCGGGATAACATCTCTTCCGCAGAGAGAGCAGCCATTCGTTCCCTTAAGAATGATGACGAAGTAGTAGTTTTACCAGCTGACAAGGGGAATGCCACAGTTGTAATGGCGCGGCATGATTATCTCCTAAAAATGGATTTACTTCTCAACGACCCGGCGTGCAGAAGACTATCTAATGACCCCACAGAGAGGATCAAACGTAAGACACTTTCACTGTTGAAAAAGAGTTCGTTGTCAGATGATTTACGTACGAAACTTCATCCTGGTGCTGCCGCTCCGCCTAGGTTGTATGCTCTGCCTAAGTTGCATAAGGAGGGGGTTCCTCTACACCCTATTGTTAGTAATTTGGGTGCACCGATTATAACCTGGCAAAGTATTCATCATCTGCTCTCAATCCATTTGTTGGCAAATGTGAACACCATATATCCAGTTCGGTGGATTTTATTCGACGATTGGGATCTTTGAAGTTGAGTCCTTCAGATCTGTTAGTGAGTTTCGATGTGGTATCCCTATTTACACGAGTTCCTCTGGAAGAGTCCCTTAGTTTGATTAGTGAAAACCTGGATGAAGAGCTGGTGAAGCTTTGTCGTCATGTGCTGACATCCACGTATTTTTTATTTAACGGTAACATTTTTGAATAGAATGACGGAGTGGCTATGGGTAGTCCTTTGTCACCCATAGTCGCCAATTTATTTATGGAGGACTTCGAGGACATGGCACTGAGGACTTCAGCTTTGCAACCAACGTGCTTCTGGAGATACGTGGACGATACCTTCTTCGTATGGCCGCACGGACGTGATGCTCTTAACAGATTTTTGGACCACTTCAATTGTCTTCATCCCCGTATCAAATTTACTATGGAGGTTGAAAATGATGGGCTGCTTCCTTTCTTAGACGTAATGGTTTATAAAAAACCAGATGGAGCTTTGGGACACAGTGTTCACCGAAAGCCGACACACACAGATTGGTATCTGCACCCTAAGAGTTGTGGTCCACCACACCAACGTAGTGGCGTCCTTAGGACTTTGGTACGGAGAGCATATGCCATTTCCGACGCAGACAGCTTAACCCAAGAACTTGAGCATTTGATGAGTGTTTTTAAGGAAAATGGATACACAGAGAAACAGATTCGTCGGGCTATGGAATTTGGACCGTCTCCGGAGGTGTTCGAAGAGGAACATAGATCTGTAGCCTTCCTTCCTTATGCTGGAGGCTTATCATTTAAGATTGGACGAATTTTAAAGAATTTTAACATTAAGAGTGTGTTCCGTCCACCTTCTAAGATTAGGGCTCTGCTCGGCTCTGTGAAGGATGATTTCGGACTTAGGAAACCCGGAGTGTACAAAATCCCGTGTCAATGTGGGAAAGCTTACGTTGGCCGTTCTATTCGCACAGTGAATGTCAGGTGTGTGGAACATCGCCGTCACACGAGGCTACACCAGCCGGAAAAATCGGCCGTAGCGGAACACTGCCTAAATGAGGGACACAAAATGAAATTTTGAGGAAACTGTTGTGATTGCCAACATTTCCGGTTTTTAGAATAGAGTCTATAAAGAGGCGATTGAAATTAGGTTGGCTGATAATTTAATCAATAGAGACAATGGGTTTCCTCTTAGCAAGACGTGGAATCCTGTATTATCTCGCATCAAAACTGAACGTTCTTCGGTGCGGCCTTGATTGCGATATATCGTTTCCAGCAGTGTTTCACTAAGGGCGGCGCCACCTCCCTGTTTTGGAAGCCAGAAACCGTGATGGGCGGCGCATGCGCCGTGTACTGAACGGTGGCCTATATAGGACGTCGAATTGCAATCTTGCGTCAGTTCTCAGCGGACTCATCAGCAGAAGCAGCATTTCCTGAAGATGGCGAACAGTTGGATCGCCGAAATATCGAGTCAAGTTGATTTTAGGATCCGGCAGCAAACCCGAAGAGACTTTCAAGATTCCAATATCGGATATTCGATCGTAAGGCGTGCCAAAGAGGAGATGTAGACCCGGATCACAATTTAGTAATGAGGCAGAGTAGACTAAGGTTTAAGAAAATTGTCCGGAAAAATCAGTGTACAAAGAAGCGGGACACCGAAGTAATGAGGAATGATGAGCTGCGTTTCAAATACTCGGGTTACAGATCTGTAATCTGCTGCCGATGATTGAGGTGTCACATCCAATGGGTTGCTGTGGACAGTGGCTTTATGGCACACGCTATAGCTGTATGGGGAGAGTAGCAAGTAGTGATCGTGTGAAAGACGTATTCCATATCGATTAGATGTATATGTAGTAGGTGCGCCTAAGGATCAGACAGATCGCAATAAAAACGAAATTGACGATAATGTTTTCTGTCAGAGACAAATATATTCCTGACACCAATTTATCGCCGGCCGGTGCGAGCGGTTCTAGGCACTTCAGTCTGGAACCGCGCGACCACTACGGTCGCAGGTTCGAATCGTGCCTCGGGCATGGATGTATGTGCTCTCCTTAGGTTAGTTAGGTTTAAGTAGTGCTGAGTTCTAGGGGACTGATGCCCTCTGTTGTTAAGTTCCGTAGTGCTCAGAGCCATTTGAACCAATTTATCATTAGGCTGTTTTCCCGCTTTCCATCACGATGGATTGCTTAACAATACAATAATTGTTCTTGAGAATGCTTTCAATGGCATCATATGAATTTGTTGTCAGCATACAGTACATTCAGCAGAGGAAAACAAAATGACTGTAAGTAAACTAAGCTGAGAGTGGTGTAGAATTTGTATGCAGTTGGTAATATTTGCCCATAATGCACTTTCCTTTGATTTCATGCTAACAACGCCTGTAGGCTATAAAAACATTAATTTAAGAGTCATCAAGATATAGCTGTGAGAACAGAGTGCTACGTCAGGTAATTAATGGTACTAATAGCACTAATAGTAATTTCATTCCTACTGATGACACGATGCACAATAAATTCCAAAGTGCTCTTTTGTTGGGTGCATCCCTCGGGAAAGTCACCAGGGCAGTGTTGTGCTGGCTGACAATCAGAAATGATTGTAGCTCTGCAAAAAGCAACACTCAGTTTTGGAGGTTCACCTCTTCAGCATGTTACTCACTACGGTAATTCATAAATTAATATACGTCTCGTTCTGCTGAAAGGCTCACTGACAGCTAATCGAGAGAAAAAAGAACTGGAGCTCGGAGCGGCATTTACATTGAGCGCTGTGCAGTTTATGAATGTGACGGTAAAGTTGACCGACGGTGTTCGAATGGCCGGAGAGTAACAAGGTGCTCCAAACGTCTGACGACAACTACAACCACCCAAAAAAGTTTAGCATCACCTCGGTTCAGAGAGTTCCTGAACCTGTACAGAAAATTGGAATAGAGATCAATATAAACATCATTTACTCCATTTTTATTGCTCGTGAAAACCACACATTGCATGTTGAACCAACATACAGCGAGAGCTTCAAAGGCGGTGGTCCAAACTGCTGTACACACCGGTACCTCTAATACCCAGTAGCACGTCCTGTTGCATTGATGCATGCCTGTATTCGTCGTGGCATACTATCCACAAGTTCATCAAGGCATTGTTGGTCCAGATTGTCCCACTCCTCAACGGCGATTGCGATTCGGCGTGGATCCTTTATAGTGGTTGGTGGGTCACATCGTCCATAAACAGCCCTTTTCAATCCATTCCAGGCTTATACGATAGGGTTCATGTCTGGAGAACATGCTGGCCACTCTAGTTGAGCGATGTCGTTATCCTGAAGGAAGTCACTCACAAGATGTGCACGATGGGGGCGCGAATTGTTGTCCATGAAGACGAATGCCTAACTAATTTACGCCGACATGGTTTCACTATCGGTCGGAGGACGGCATTCACGTATAGCGCAGCCATTACGGCGCCTTCCATGACCAACAGCGGCGTACGTCGGCCCCACGTAATGCCACTCCAAAACAGAAGGGAACCTCCACCTCCACCTTCAATATCAAATGGTTCAAATGGCTCTGAGCACTATGGGACTCAACTGCTGAGGTCATTAGTCCCCTAGAACTTAGAACTAGTTAAACCTAACTAACCTAAGGACATCACAAACATCCATGCCCGAGGCAGGATTCGAACCTGCGACCGTAGCGGTCTTGCGGTTCCAGACTGCAGCGCCTTTAACCGCACGGCCACTTCGCCTTCAATATCGACTGACAGTTATGCGTTCACGCATCCGCACTTCAGCACCTGACCTATTGGCCAAGGCAAAATAAGCATTAATGGCTTGCTGGTACCATATGTACGAGGGCAGTTCAATAAGCAATGCAACACATTTTTTTTCACGGCCAATTTTGGTTGAAAAAAACCGGAAATTTCTTGTGGAATTTTTTCAAACATTCCCGCTTCGTCTCGTATAGTTTCATTGACTTCCGACAGGTGGCAGCGCTGTACGGAGCTGTTAAAATGGCGTCTGTAACGGATGTGCATTGCAAACAACGGGCAGTGATCGAGTTTCTTTTGGCGGAAAACCAGGGCATCTCAGATATTCATAGGCGCTTGCAGAATGTCTACGGTGATCTGGCAGTGGACAAAAGCACGGTGAGTCGTTGGGCAAAGCGTGTGTCATCATCGCCGCAAGGTCAAGCAAGACTGTCTGATCTCCCGCGTGCGGGCCGGCCGTGCACAGCTGTGACTCCTGCAATGGCGGAGCGTGCGAACACACTCGTTCGAGATGATCGACGTATCACCATCAAACAACTCAGTGCTCAACTTGACATCTCTGTTGGTAGTGCTGTCACAATTGTTCACCAGTTGGGATATTCAAAGGTTTGTTCCCGCTGGGTCCCTCGTTGTCTAACCGAACACCATAAAGAGCAAAGGAGAACCATCTGTGCGGAATTGCTTGCTCGTCATGTGGCTGAGGGTGACAATTTCTTGTCAAAGATTGTTACAGGCGATGAAACATGGGTTCATCACTTCGAACCTGAAACAAAACGGCAATCAATGGAGTGGCGCCACACCCACTCCCCTACCAAGAAAAAGTTTAAAGCCATACCCCCAGCCGGTAAAGTCATGGTTACAGTCTTCTGGGACGCTGAAGGGGTTATTCTGTTCGATGTCCTTCCCCATGGTCAAACGATCAACTCTGAAGTGTATTGTGCTACTCTTCAGAAATTGAAGAAACGACTTCAGCGTGTTCGTAGGCACAAAAATCAGAACGAACTTCTCCTTCTTCATGACAACGCAAGACCTCACACAAGTCTTCACACCCGAGAGCAGCTCACAAAACTTCAGTGGACTGTTCTTCCTCATGCACCCTACAGCCCCGATCTCGCACCGTCGGATTTCCATATGTTTGGCCCAATGAAGGACGCAATCCGTGGGAGGCACTACGCGGATGATGAAGAAGTTATTGATGCAGTACGACGTTGGCTCCGACATCGACCAGTGGAATGGTACTGTGCAGGCATACAGGCCCTCAGTTCAAGGTGGCGTAAGGCCGTAGCATTGAATGGAGATTACGTTGAAAAATAGTGTTGTGTAGCTAAAAGATTGGGGAATAACCTGGTGTATTTCAATGCTGAATAAAACAACCCCTGTTTCAGGAAAAAAAATGTGTTGCATTACTTATTGAACTGCCCTCGTACTTTGAGGTACTAACCAACATAAAAACATACGACCGGCAATAGCTATAATTACTAGCCTCCAAATGACGTTAAATTCTGATGTAATGTTGTTCAGTACATCATCCTCAGTCAACAATAGAAATACAGGGTGACTCACCTAACATTACCGCTGGATGTATTTCGTAAACCACATCAAATACTGACGAATCGATTCCACAGACCGAACGTGAGGAGAGGGGCTAGTGTAAGTGGTTAATACAAACCATACAAAAATGAACGGAAGTATGTTTCTTTAACACAAACCTAGGTTTTTTTAAATGGAATCCCGTTAGTTTTGTTAGCACATCTGAACATATAAACAAATACGTAATCAGTGCCGTTTGTTGCATTGTAAAATGTTAATTACATCCGGAGATATTGTAACCTAAAGTTGACGCTTGGGTACCACTCCTCCGCTGTTCGATCGTGTGTATCGGAGAGCACCGAATTACGTAGGGATCCAAGGGAACGGTGATGGACCTTAGGTACAGAAGAGACTGGAACAGCACATTACGTCCACAGGCTAACACCTTTTTATTGGTCTTTTTCACTGACTCACATGTACATTACCATGAAGGGTGCGGTACACGTACACACGTGGTTTCCGTTTTCAATTACGGAGTGGAATAGAGTGTGTCCGGACATGTCAGGCCAATAGATGTTCAATGTGGTGGCCATCATTTCCTGCACACAATTGCAATCTCTGGCGTAATGAATGTCGTACACGCCGCAGTACATCTGGAGTAATGTCGCCGCAGGCTGCCACAATACGTTGTTTCATATCCTCTGGGGTTGTAGGCACATCACGGTACACATTCTCCTTTAACGTACCCCACAGAAAGAAGTCCAGAGGTGAAAGATCAGGAGAACGGGCTGGCCAATTTATGCGTCCTCCACGTCCTATGAAACGCCCGTCGAACATCCTGTCAATGGTCAGCCTAGTGTTAATTGCGGAATGTGCAGGTGCACCATCATGCTGATACCACATACGTTTCCAGTGGAACATTTTCGAGCAACGCTGGCAGATCATTCTGTAGAAACGCGATGTATGTTGCAGCTGTTTGGGCCCCTGCAATGAAGTGAGGACCAATGAGGTGGTCGCCAATGATTCCGCACCATACATTTACAGCCAGCGAGGATTGTCCACGGACCAGTAATGCATGTTCCGTAGATTCACTGCCCCGTGGTTTGTGAAACCCGCTTCATCGGTAAACAGGTAGAACTGCAATGCATTCTCTGTTAATGCCTATTTACAGAATTGTACTCGATTATTAAAGTCATCACCATGTAATTGCTGATGTAGCGACACATGAAACGGGTGAAAGCGGTGACGATGCAGTATGCCCATGACACTACTTTGACTCAGTCCACCGGCTCTCGCAATTTCCCGTGTACTCATGTGTGGGTTCATGGCAACAGCAGCTAACACACCAACTGCACCCGCTTCTCCTGTGACTGGCCTGTTACGGACCCGTTTGCGTGCTACGACCATACCTGTTGCATACAGTTGGCGGTAGATGTTTTGCATTGTGCGGCACGTTGGATGCTCTCTGTCCGGGTACCGTTCTGCATACACCCTGCAGGCTTCAGCTGCATTTCGTCGACACTCGCCATAGATGACTATCATCTCCGCCTTTTCAGAGTTCGAATACACCATGGTCACAGTTCCTACAACACTACACTATCACAGACGTCCGGTAACACGGTGTAGTACAGTTGGTCTGCGTGCGGAAACGAATGCAGAATAACAATAGCAGCAAGCGCTACATGCGGACACTGCGATAGCTAGACCAAACCACAACAGTGCACTACAGCCACACTCGTAAACACGGTCGTCATCGTAAACAGGTCCCTGCAGATGCTGCTCGCCTACCGTGGCCCGTGTTTGTTACAACACGCAACTGAACGTCGGAGGATTCAAGAGTCAACTTTAGGTTACAATATCTCCGGATGTAATTAAAATTTTACAATGCAACAAACGGCACTGATTACGTATTTGTTTATATGTTCAGATGTGCTAACAAAACTAACGTGGTTCCATTTAAAAAAACCTAGGTTTGTGTTAAAAAACATACTTCCGTGCATTTTTGTATGATTTGTATTAAACAGTTACACTAGCCCCTCTCCTCACGTTCGGTCTGTGGAATCGGTTCGTCAGTATTTGATGTGGGTTACGAAACATATCCAGCGGTAACGTTAGGTGACTCACCCTGTACATGCACTTACGCCCATTAAATCCAGTCTTTGTATTTAATGAAGTGTCTCAAAGTATTTTTCGTTGACACAGTGACAAAACCGCGTAAGACTCTCATTTTTTACCCCTTTTTACATAAGGATTTGATTTCTGAGATAGGTGTGTCCATAGCTACCACGATTAGACGAAACGTTTTACCGTACTGCAAGTAAGAGAGCTGGCTTGTTAAGGCTGTAAATAAATAGCGAAATTAGTTAATAAATTGCAAACTGTAAGATGGGTTCATGGAATGGGTAAAGTGAAGGTATTGAATAGAAATGGAGAGACAGTAAATTTATGGCAGCACTTGACTAAAAGAAGAGGTCGCTTGATATGTCACATTCTGATGTCTCAAGGTATCTCGTTAACACGGAAATAAAGTAAAAAGTCGAGGTATGTTGGTAAAAACTGAAGAGCGGAATGAAAGGGTTGATTGTGGTTTGCAGGTTGAAATGGATGCAGATTGCAGTAATTATGCAGAGATGACATGATAGACTAGCATGGAATGCTGCATCAAATCAGTCTTCAGGCGCAAAGCCATGACAGTGAGAACTCCATTTATCTCCTGTAGTGGTGTCATGCGATACTGTGGCAAAGGAATTTCGATGTGCACGAGGACTGCAGACATGGACCTGCAACCAAACAAAATATTGGCTACCTAACTTCATTTTGTTGCAGCGATAGCTAAAATTTTATGTGTACTGTCGAACTGCAAACTGTAAGGTTTCTGTCTTAATTTTGGTGTTCAATGAAAGTTAAGTGAGATCTCTTTTTTCGATGGGTCATATTTCATATTTGTGCATTGGAAATTTTTCAGACAGAAGTCTTCAATGTCAACATGTTACGCCACAGAGTTTCTGAGTGCAAGCAGTGTGATCTTTGGTTGTCAAAATCATTGCTACAGTCAGTGTAGCATTAAGTGAGATGTAAGCAAGAGATTCGGGTGTTGGTCACGCTGCCGTGCGGTCTGGAGATGACTAATACACTCCTGGAAATTGAAATAAGAACACCGTGAATTCATTGTCCCAGGAAGGGGAAACTTTATTGACACATTCCTGGGGTCAGATACATGACATGATCACACTGACAGAACCACAGGCACATAGACACAGGCAACAGAGCATGCACAATGTCGGCACTAGTACAGTGTATATCCACCTTTCGCAGCAATGCAGGCTGCTATTCTCCCATGGAGACGATCGTAGAGATGCTGGATGTAGTCCTGTGGAACGGCTTGCCATGCCATTTCCACCTGGCGCCTCAGTTGGACCAGCGTTCGTGCCGGACGTGCAGACCGCGTGAGACGACGCTTCATCCAGTCCCAAACATGCTCAATGGGGGACAGATCCGGAGATCGTGCTGGCCAGGGTAGTTGACTTACACCTTCTAGAGCACGTTGGGTGGCACGGGATACATGCGGACGTGCATTGTCCTGTTGGAACAGCAAGTTCCCTTGCCGGTCTAGGAATGGTAGAACGATGGGTTCGATGACGGTTTGGATGTACCGTGCACTATTCAGTGTCCCCTCGACGATCACCAGTGGTGTACGGCCAGTGTAGGAGATCGCTCCCCACACCATGATGCCGGGTGTTGGCCCTGTGTGCCTCGGTCGTATGCAGTCCTGATTGTGGCGCTCACCTGCACGGCGCCAAATACGCATACGACCATCATTGGCACCAAGGCAGAAGCGACTGTCATCGCTGAAGACGACACGTCTCCATTCGTCCCTCCATTCACGCCTGTCGCGACACCACTGGAGGCGGGCTGCACGATGTTGGGGCGTGAGCGGAAGACGGCCTAACGGTGTGCGGGACCGTAGCCCAGCTTCATGGAGACGGTTGCGAATGGTCCTCGCCGATACCCCAGGAGCAACAGTGTCCCTAACTTGCTGGGAAGTGGCGGTGCGGTCCCCTACGGCACTGCGTAGGATCCTACGGTCTTGGCGTGCATCCGTGCGTCGCTGCGGTCCGGTCCCAGGTCGACGGGCACGTGCACCTTCCGCCGACCACTGGCGACAACATCGATGTACTGTGGAGACCTCACGCCCCACGTGTTGAGCAATTCGGCGGTACGTCCACCCGGCCTCCCGCATGCTCACTATACGCCCTCGCTCAAAGTCCGTCAACTGCACATACGGTTCACGCCCACGCTGTCGCGGCATGCTACCAGTGTTAAAGACTGCGATGGAGCTCCGTATGCCACGGCAAACTGGCTGACACTGACGGCGGCGGTGCACAAATGCTGCGCAGCTAGCGCCATTCGACGGCCAACACCGCGGTTCCTGGTGTGTCCGCTGTGCCGTGCGTGTGATCATTGCTTGTACAGCCCTCTCGCAGTGTCCGGAGCAAGTATGGTGGGTCTGACACACCGGTGTCAATGTGTTCTTTTTTCCATTTCCACGAGTGTAGAACAAAGAAATGCAAACCCAGAAGATGTTGCTTTTTCGAATTCCAGTGTGATTATTATTGAACTATATTTTAAAAGAGTAAATTATTTACAAACTACTGCGTGCAAACACTTTATTCAACATGTAAACGTCACTATAGGTATTCAGAATTAAGTTGTCACATGTTCGATATACCTGCCATCACGCAATGATGTGCGCGCAGGCGAATACCGAAATTCTCCATGACCCTCTGAAGTGTCGGAACATCGATGCTGTCTATGACCTCCTGAATTGCTGTTTTCAGCTCAGCAATGGCTTATTGCTGCACACCTCGTCTTTAATATAGGCCCACAAAAAGGAGTCGCATGTGTTCAGATCCGGAGAATATGGTGGCCAATCGAGGCCACACCAGTTGCCTCTGGGTACTCCAGAGCCAGTATGCGGTCCCCGAAGTGCTCGTCCAGGACATCAAACACTCTCCAGCTTCGGTAGCGTCGAGCTCCGTCTAGCATGAACCACATCTTGTCGAACTCAGGATCACTTTTGTTAGTGGGAATGAAATCATCTTCCAGAACCTTCAAGTACCGTTCGGTAGTCACCTTGTCATCAAGGAATATCGCAGCGATTATTCCTTGGACACTGCACATCACACAGTCACCCGTTAAAGGTGAGGAGACTTTTTGATCGCAGAATGCAGATTCTCAGTCTCGTAATTCAAATGAAAGTGGGCTTTGTCGCTAAGCCAAGCCATGCATGCGCATACTAATTCCCGTCACACCCCGCGGCCAACCGTGTAGTTGTAACGCAAACCGTTCAGAAGTTACGACGATTTGATTTCCTATAATTCAATAATTGTCATCCTGTATGATTTCGTAAAGGTTGATTGGAAAAGCGTGAAGATATTCCAGTAATGTTGTCGCTGCATTTCTTGCTCGCGAGTAATTTATCAGGAATTCCAGTAAGGTAAATTTTTAGCACGATTTTTCTTTATTGAGCTGAGTCAATTGGTTTGATTGTCGATATCAATAGCAGATTATTTGATCACACTGATTATACTCAGAGTTAAACGGTTTACCACTCCTTTGCTATTCCATTACCTAATTAATAAATGGAACGCGGTAGTTTGCTTTTGTGTTGCATTATTAATGTATTGTGGTGATAGATTTTCGGTTTATAAGGCCAGCAACAGATATTTACCGCCCGAGTCGCGAAAGCACAAACGCACAATAAAGGACATCCTTGACACTGTAGTGGTAAGTGAAAGTAAAAAGCAAGAAGCTGAAAGATAAATAAATATAAAGGGAGTAAACAGGTAAAAAGAAATCTTTAGGTCGAAACTGGAAAAGAATGCCTACACAAGAGATTACATTAATGAACAAAACCAATAAATTAAAATAGTATTAGTAATTGGCAAGGCTACTTCAAGAGGTGTAAAATATGAAGAATGATACTCAAACTAATTAAAAGAATTTTCAGTTGTAACTACGGATTATACGAAGAACTTAAGCAATATCAATAAAATAAACAGAAATGAATAAATGCAGAAAATGCGCTATGAGTGTGACAGAACTCGCGGCCGAGTCCTCTGGTCACGATTCCGTACAGATCGGAGGAGCGGTAAGTACGGTTTTTAGTTTATGTTCTTCCGCTAATAGCTATTTACCTGACGGTTTTGTTCAGACAGAACATCCTCCATTTTGTGGCAACCACTTCTTGGTTTTTTATCCTGATCCAAAATTATGCCTTAATAGTTCTGATTTATTTTCTCGTCACCAATGGATCACTATGGTACGATTTGTTTTGCGTAAGACGCACCCACTATATTGGAATCCGGCTGTTTTATTCTATGACATAGCGCCTTTTAGTGGTATTTCGTTCTGAAGGACAACGTATGTTGGGTAAAAAGGTTCCGAGCTTTTCCGCTCTACAGTTTTAGTCATGTGAGTACTAACATTTTGATATTTTCATGTAAAAGTATTTAATATTTTAATTTTTTTTAAATCTTAATAATTTACCATGCCAGTGTGTATCTCAAGTTTGTTATTCTTCTTGGATTTATTGTTGTACAGATGTTCACCTGAGTATGTGGCTTTTAATGCCACGAAACCAGTTGTGATCCAATAATAAAGGACTAATGGTTCAAATGGCTCTGATAACTATGGGAGGTCATCAGTCTATCTGAAGTCATCAGTCCCCTAGACTTAGAACTACTTAAACGTAACTAACCTAAGGATATCACACACATCCATGCCCGAGGCAGGATTCGAACCTGATACCGTAGCGTGGTTCCGCACTGAATTGACCAGAACCGCTCGGCCACAGCGGCCGGCATTAAATATGGTTGAAGTGGGTATTAATACCCAAGATGAGTATTCAAGAGTGCTGTTGCCCTACCGCCGGCCGTGGTGACCAAGCGGTTAAAGGCGCTACAGTCTGGAACCGCGCGACCGCTACGGTCGCAGGTTCGAATCCTGCCTCGGGCATGGATGTTTGTGATATCCTTAGGTTAGTTAGGTTTAAGTAGTTCTAAGTTCTAGGGAACCAGAGCCATTTGAACCATTTGAACCATTTTTGTTGCCCTACCTACAAGGTTGTCTGCGGTAAGTCACAAAAGTTGTGAGGGCCAGTTTAACGTCACAGTCAGGACACAGTAAAGTCACACACAGTTAAGCACTGCACCACAAAATTTTTATGAGGTTCAGCCTAAGTAAAGTTCAGTTCAGATTTCGTTTCTTTGTCAGACATTCGTATTCTTACAGGGCAGTGTTGCGTGTTTGCGTGTGTGCTATTCGGGGTTCGGAAATTTGTTTAGTCAGTTTTGGTACGTAAATTTTACAGGGCAATTTTTACAGACTCATTTTGGACATTTATTACTTCAAACTTTCTTAGTTTTCTGTATTGGAACTGCAAGAGCGTACTGTGACGTCACGCATTGTGGCACTGTCCTCCGCACTGCACAGCACAGAATTTCACAGGATAGCTTATTTAGTATACAGTTAAGTTTTCTGATTATTTTTGGTGATAGTGAATTCAGTTTCCAAAGTTGTTGGGGGACATTTTTTATCATATAGTGTCTACGTAAGCACACCATTTGTGTTGTTCACGTTCATGTTGCCGCACAGACATACATCGAACAACAAACAGCAGTGGAACAAAACCGTTACGAAACACTCAAGATGTCCTGCCTGCACCTCTGCAGCTAATTACTGTAGTGTAGCAGCGATGCTTCCACGTAATGTCCGGCGGAAATGACGCACGTAGCTCGCGTGAAAGACGTAAAGAGCTCTAGCGCGGCAGCGGGGAGAGACGGTGTGAGCTGGTGGCTCGCTCGCGCCTTGTCCGGACCAGCGGCCGGAGTGACTGGCGCCTCCATGATTTATGGGTGCGCCGCCACTGTGTGACCCAGGTGTGGGCAGGGCGTTGTGCGCGCGGCTGGCTCTCTTGGAGTCGGTCCTATCTGCAGACGAAAGAGATACCCGCCGGGGCAGCCGGCGGCCAGCCGTGACGGATGACGGGAAGCCGGAAAAAACTCGGGAAATTCACCAGTTACTCCGGAGCATACCTCGCCCCGGGGTTGGCAGTTGACACAGCGTAGGTCTCATTAGAGAAGCTATTCCTCCCGGTTAGATTAAAAGCCATTTTATGTTTGTTTAGGAAAGACCGCGGCAGATGAATACGAGAGGAACCTAGAAGCACAGGATAGGTACGGTTCTAACGGGAGGCTCACAAAACTTCCTCTCCGTCCCCCTTCAAAAAAAAAAAAAAAAAAAAAAAAAAAAAAGTTGTACGAAAACTTATTTTTTTTCTTTATTTTTAAGATATGGCAAGACACTCCGTGTTGACTGTGTCGCACAGTCGCAGCAGATGGCTGCTGGCCGTCTCTACAAGGACTGCAGTGGGTCTGCACCTTTGATGACCCACCAATACCATAATCTCTACCAGGACTACAGTGGGTCTGCTCTGTGATGACCTACCTACCAATATTCTTCAGCTTCGACTGACTCTGCTGTAGGTTTGCTCTGTTGTGGCCCATTACCTGTCTGCATGTCAAGAGTGAGTACTGTCTTTCTGTTGGAAGGACTACACTACTTCTTCAAGACTGCATGGAAATCCACTACCTCCGTGTGCATTTTCTTTTACTGCTCTGACTTTGAGAAAAACACTGCAATTCTACTGTGATGAACGATCAGGACTGTCTTTATGGACTGTGAGAAAATCTTTGCCTTGTGACCAACAGTATATCAATAAGTGTGTGCACTTGATTTCTTTGTTATTGTAATTAATAAACAATTTTTGAAATCTGTACTGGCCACTGCCCAAAAAAATTTTGTGAGGAGCATGGAGGCTATGTAAGTAGGCTGTTCAGGTTTTTATGTTGGTAACGCCACGTAGCGCTCCATATGAAAATCACTGACTGTGCTGTGTGAAGTCTGTGGCTGGTTTGCATTGTTGGAATATTTTCTATTGTAGTGTTGGGCAGTTGGATGTGAACAGAGCGTTGGAGATGAGCCGCCAGCAGTGGTGGATGTGGGGGGAGAGGTGGCAGAATTTTGAGAGCGGACGATCTGGACGTGTGTCCATCAGAAAGAGTAAATTTGTGATACTGTATATCTTGAACTCATATGTATGATGACTTTTGAATATTATTAAGGTGAATACATTGTTTGTTCTCTATCAAAGTGTTTCATTTGCTAACTATGCCTATCAGTAGTTAGTGCCTTCAGTAGTTAGAATCTTTTATTTAGCTGGCAGTATTGGCGTTCGCTGTGTTGCAGTAGTTCGAGGAACGAAGATTTTTGTGAGGTAAGTGATTCATGAAAGGTATAGGTTATTGTTAGTCAGAGCCATTCTTTCGTAGGGATTATTGAGTCAGATTGCGTTGCGCTAAAAATATTGTGTGTCAGTTTACTGGTGATGAGAATAAGGAAAGAGAGAAATGTGTGAGTACGTTCAGTTCTGCTCAGCTGTTTGAAAATAAAATAACGTAAGAGGTTTATCAGCACAGTCATTCATTTATAATTTTTCTAAGGGGATGTTACATAACTGTTGTCAGATGTATTTTTTCACAATAACGATTTCGACAGCATAATTAAAGACCAATATCCGCACCATCGGTTTTCTGCAGAATCCTTGAACATATTCTTAGTTTGGATGTAATACAAAGGGTTTCAAAATGAATGACCTGATTTCAAAATTCCGTATTTGTCGATAAACACATAACGTGCTACAAACAAGTAACACATTGCAAAATAGTCACGAAATTTTGAAGTTTTAGCTACGCTATTACAAATTCTCTATGTGTACACCAGCAACAGCACAAGCAACATGTCCAGCCGGTGTGACCGAGCAGTTCTAAGTGCTTCAGTCTGGAACCGTGCGACTGCTATGGTCGCAGGTTCGAATCCTGCCTCGGGCATGGATGTGTGTGATGTCCTTCGGTTAGTTAGGTTTAAGTAGTTCTAAGTTCTAGGGGACTGATGACCACAGATGTTAAGTCTACTTAGAGCCATTTTTAAAATGAATGACCTGATTGCATAATTCCATATTTATTGATAAACACGTACTACAAACAAGGAACACATTGCAAAATAGTCACGAAATTTTGAAATTTTAGCTACGCTATTACAAATTCTCTACGTGTACACCAGCAACAGCACAGACAACATGTCCGTCGGGTGTGACTGAGCGGTTCTAGGCGCTTCAGTCTGGAACCGTGCGACTGCTATGGTCGCAGGTTCGAATCCTCCCTCAGGCATGGATGTGTGTCATGTCCTTAGGTTAGTTAGGTTTAAGTGGTTCTAAGTTGTAGGGGACTGATGACCTCAGATGTTAATTCCCATAGTGCTCAGAGCCATTTGAACCATTTGAACAAACAACATGTAGACGATAGCTAAATTCGTCACAAACTCCTTTTAGAGATGTTGTTCTGTTCTTCACTTCACGAGGTAGAGGTAAGATGAACGTACTTTCCTTCACATATCCCCAAAAGAAAAAATCGAATGGAGTCATGTGCCGCGATAGTGCAATGCAGCGTGTCGGGATCCCGTGGGTCCAATCCAGAGCTGAGGCAGAGTGAAATAAGAAAGTGCGGTCCGTTGTTGTGCCAGTATGGTGGAGCTCCATCCTGTTGGAAAGTGCAGTCATCTGAGTACTGGGGAAGTTGTGGAAAAAGCCAGTTCTGCAGCATCTGAGGACAGCTGTACGCTGAATAGAGCACATGGGATCCCGAGACACTGCCTGCATTGTTGGCCTCCAAGCTCGCTAGACATGAAACTATGCAATTTTTTATTGAGGGGGGAATGTGAAGGAAAGTGCGTCCATCTCCCCTCTACCTCTTGACGTAGAAGAAGTGAAGAACAGAATAAGAAGGTTTTTTCTAAATATTCCGTCATTTGAGTATTGTTGTTTCTTTAATTACGACCCAGGTAGCGGCCTTTCAAGCCATTTTCAAGTAATTGAGTTTATGTCATTAACATACGTTGCAGGACATCAAGCTCAAAATTGGCCATAAATTAAGATAAATATTGGCTCTCGACGAAGTGCCACATGTAAAATCACCATTTTGTACAAAGATTAGAAAATAATAGTGGGAGCACGTCATATTTTGTAAAAACAGGTTTACTTTGGTGTTTCGGGGGGAGCCAATATTTATCTTAATTTATGGCCAATTTTGAGCTTGATGTCCTGCAAAATGTGTTAATAACATAAACTCAATCACTTGATATAGCATAAAAGGCCGCGACCTGGGTCGTAATTAAAGAAACAACAATACTCAAATGGCGGTGTGTTCATTTAAAAATTATTGTGTGACTGTTGCCAGGCAACATAAAAAAACCGTTTAGAATAACAATTGCCGTAACTTTTGTAAAAGCAGATATATTTTACGAAGTTTTTCACGAATTTAGCTACCGTTCACATGTTGTTCTTGCTGCTGCTGATGGGGACATTGAATATTTCTAATAGCTTCTCTAAAAGTTTAAGATATTGTAAGTACGAGTATTTTGAAGTTCATCCTATGTTTGTACTATGTTTTTATCAGTAAACATGGAGTCTTGAAATAGAGTCTTTCTTCCAGAATGACATTTTCACTCTGCAGCGGAGTGTGCGCTGATATGAAACTTCCTCTCAGATTAAAACTGTGTGCCCGACCGAGACTCGAACTCGGTACCTTTGCCTTTCGCGGGCAAGTGCTCTACCAATGAGCTACCGAAGCACGACTCACGACCGGTACTCACAGCTTTACTTCTGCCAGTACCTCGTCTCCTACCTTCCAAACTTTACAGAAGCTCTCCTGCGAACCTTGCAGAACTAGCACTCCTGAAAGAAAGGATATTGCGGAGACATGGCTTAGCCACAGCCTGGGGGATGTTTCCAGAATGAGATTTTCACTCTGCAGCGGAGTGTGCGCTGATATGAAACTTCCTGGCAGATTAAAACTGTGTGCCCGACCGAGACTCGAACTCGGGACCTTTGCCTTTCGCGGGCAAGTGCTCTACCACTGAGCTACCGAAGCACGACTCACGACCGGTCCTCACAGCTTTACTTCTGCCAGTACCTCGTCTCCTACCTTCCAAACTTTACAGAAGCTCTCCTGCGAACCTTGCAGAACTAGCACTCCTGAAAGAAAGGATATTGCGGAGACATGGCTTAGCCACAGCCTGGGGGATGTTTCCAGAATGAGATTTTCACTCTGCAGCGAAGTGTGCGCTGATATGAAACTTACTGGCAGATTAAAACTGTGTGGCCGACCGAGACTCGAACTCGGGACCTTTGCCTTTCGCGGGCAAGTGCTCTACCATTGAGCTACCGAAGCACGACTCACGACCGGTACTCACAGCTTTACTTCTGCCAGTACCTCGTCTCCTACCTTCCAAACTTTACAGAAGCTCTCCTGCGACCTTGCAGAACTAGCACTCCTGAAAGAAAGGATATTGCGGAGACATGGCTTAGCCACAGCCTGGGGGATGTTTCCAGAATGAGATTTTCACTCTGCAGCGGAGTGTGCGCTGATATGAAACTTACTGGCAGATTAAAACTGTGTGCCCGACCGAGACTCGAACTCGGGACCTTTGCCTTTCGCGTGCAAGTGCTCTACCACTGAGCTACCGAAGCACGACTCACGACCGGTCCTCACAGCTTTACTTCTGCCAGTACCTCGTCTCCTACCTTCCAAACTTTACAGAAGCTCTCCTGCGAACCTTGCAGAACTAGCACTCCTGAAAGAAAGAGCACTTGCCCGCGAAAGGTAAAGGTCCCGAGTTCGAGTCTCGGTCGGGCACACAGTTTTAATCTGCCAGGAAGTTTCAGAGTCTTTCTTGTTGGAACATCCTGTAAATTTTCTTGAGGCCAAGAAGCTTACGTCAACGGATAAGCACGAATTCAGAAATCATCATTCGTGAAAAATTCAGCTTGCCTTGTCTCACATGATATACTACGAACTATGGATGAAGGGCAACAGGTAGAGCCCACATTTCCAGATTTCCGGAAATCATTTGACACGGTATCCCAATGCAGACTGTTAACGAAGGTACGAGCATACAGGATACGTTCCGAGACACGTGAGTGGCTGAAAGGCTTCTTAAGTAATAGAACAGAGCATGTTGTCCTCGACGGCAAGCATTCATCAGTGGGAAGGGGATCAAGGGGATCATTAGGGATGCCCCAAGGAAGTGTGATCGGACCATTGTCATTATCTTTACACACAAATAATCTGGCGGACCGGGTGGGCAGCAGCCTTCGTTTGTTTGGTGATGATGGTGTTGTGTACGGGAAGGTGATGAAGTTGAGTGGTTTTAGGAGGGTACAAGATGACTTGGACAAACGTGTAGTTGGTGTGATGAATGGCAGCTAGCTCTAAATGTACAAAAATGTAAGTTAATGTAGATGTGCAGGAAAAACAAACCCGTAGTGTGCGTATACAGCTCTAGTAGGGTCCTGCATGACACAATCACGCCGTTGAAATATCTGCGCGTGAAGTTCCAAAGTAATGTGCATAGAACAAGCGCGTAAGGATTACGGAAGTGAAGGTGAATGGTCGACTTCGGTTTATCGCGAAAATTTTGGTACAAGTGTGGTTCTCCTGTAAAGGAGACTGCATACAGGACGTTATGCTACCTGTTGTTGAGTACTGATCGAGTGTTTGGGGTCCACACCAGGTCGTATGAAAGGAAGACATCGAAGAAGTTAAGAAGCGGGCTGTTATATTTGCTACTGGTAGGTTCGAGCAACACCTGAGCGTTAGAGAGATGTTTCAGAAACACAAATGGGAGTCTCTGGAGGGAAAGCAACGTTCTTTTCGAGGAACACTACTGAGAAAATTTAGAGAACCGGCATCTGAAGCTGACTGCAGAACGATCCTACTGCCGCCAACATACATTTCGCTTATTAACCACGAAGATAAAAGACAGCAATTAGGGTTCATACGAAGGAATATAGATAGTCGCTTTTCCCTCGCTTTGTTTGCGAGTCGAACAGGAAAGGAAACGATTACTAGTGATACAGCGTTATGTCCACCACGTACCATATGATGGTTTGCGGAGTACGTATGTCGATGCAGATGTAAAATTTGAAATGCGTTCCTGTAAACAACACGTACAATTAAAAAATGGTTCAAATGTCTCTGAGCACTATGGGACTTATCATCTGAGGTCATCAGTCCCCTAGAACTTAGAACTTCTTGAACCTAACTAACCTAAGGACATCACACGCATACATGCCCGAGGCAGGATACGAGTCTGTGACCGTAGTGGTCGCGCGGTTCCAGACAGAAGCTCCTATAACCGCTCGGAACACGTACAGTCCTTCAGCCGTCGATTAACTGTATAAAGAAAAAACTTCAGTAGCAGACCATAGAGGCCTTCCCGTCTCACGGTTTTCCAGTTCCGAATTTGAGAAGAACCCGTTCGTGGGGAACGTCTCTTATGATTTAGCTAAACTCTTTAAAACCAGGATTTTCCTCTTATGGACGCTACTGGTATTAAACTTCAGTATATTTAAAGAGGGTGTTTCAGGAATGATGGTCAATATTGAGGGATATGACAGGAATGATCATTTGAAACACCCCCAAAGTCAAGTAAACATGGGTTCTAAAACGCATACCTTATTCATTAGAAGAGTTGTGTTTCGAAGTAGCGAAGATGAATAAGTGCTCGCAGTTCTTAAGGTATGCACTTTAGAGCACATGTTTACTGGACATTTTTTTCTTGTTTTGGTCCATACTATCACTTCCCAAAGTACGGAAAGCAAAGATCTTGCAGTAGAAGAGATCTGTTTCACAGATCGAAGATCAAGAATTGCTCATAGCTCTTAAGGTATGCGTTTTACATGGCACATTTTTTTGACTTTTTTGTTTAGAATGATCGTTTGTGTTCAAAAATGGTTCAAATGGCTCTGAGCACTATGGGACTTAACTTCTGAGGTCATCAGTCCCCTACAACTTAGAACCACTTAAACCTAACTAACCTCAAGGACATCACACACATCCATGCCCAAGGCAGGATTCGAACCTGCGACCGTACCGGTCCCGCGGTTCCAGACTGTAGCGCCTAGAACCGCTCGGTCCTCCTGCCGGCCGTTTGTGTCATATCCCTGAATATTGACCATCAAATCTGAAACACCCTGTATAGACAATGAACGCCCGAAGAGAGATAGGTATGCAGGATCGGGCGTATATAAATAAGACTGTAGCGATTGTAAAAAGTTATATATAGGGAAACTGGCAGAAGGTTAAAGACCAGGTTCAGGAGGCACTTGTTAACTAAGGAAGGTCAGATTAAACTAAATTCCGCACTTTCTGAGCACCTAAAGTCCAGTGGGCACCAGTCCACCACAATAGAAAACTTGGGGATACTACTCCTTGCTCAGAAGGGGAAGAAGTTGAATCCACTAGAGGAGCTGGAAATTATTAAAAATCTCGATGCTGAAAAAGACAGGTTGCTGAACGATCAACTGATTAGCAGTAATCTAACATGTTATGATACAATGTTACGAGTGTTACGAATTTTGCTGCAATGATCATTTTATGTCGACATCATCACTCTCAGTTTTCTAGTTTTTTTGTGGCTGTGGAGGGAACCATATTTTAAAGGGGTTTTCTTAATGACTTTTTATCGTAGATGACTTTACCTCTTCATATTTTTTATAACTTACGTCTCTTTATTTTAAGGACTAAGTATTTTTGCGTCTAGTTTGCGGTTTTTAACATTGGCCCCTTCGTGGTATCCTGAAGTATTATTGATACAGAAAACGTACGTTACGAACGTACTCCAAAATTTAGCTCTTTTACTCTTTGTGTCGGAGTTTTACTGACATATTTTGATTCGTTGTTTTTCTTGTAATCATTCGGCACAATCTTTATGTGGGGTTCTTTCATTTTATATATGTGTCTTCATTGGTTTGTTTATATGCATTTTAATTACTAGTTTTATGCTCTTTTTTATCGTAAATATGCCTGAAGACGGTCATCTGAGCAGCCTGGGTGGTTTTTGCCATACTATACGCGGCACCTGTATCTCAGTTTTTCGTAGTAATGTTTGTGTGCGCGCTAATACAGACATTCTGTCGTGTGCGGCTCGTACCGCAATTTTGTAAGCGGAGCCCTGTTTGTACGGCAGCGGTGGATCCGGCTGATACGCTCAAGGTAACATACAACCGTGGAAAAAATTTCCACCACATATTTGTACTTTCTCGCTGTTATTCTGGCTGTTTCTCTCCGTTCACTAGGTGCAGTTCATGGTTTAGATGTTTCGTGACGGACGGGTTGTATATCTGGTTACCTTGGTGTCTATGTCACATTATATGCGGTTTTATGACTGAAGGGTCACGTATCCAGCTACTTTTACGTAAGTTATTATTACTGTTAGTTCACGTTGTCTGCGTAGCCGTGCAAGATAGGACCATGTCCTTTTCCTCCACTTGTATCTAACTGATTGATTTTCTTATTTTTGTCGACAGTCCCATGATGCCCCACACAATTTCGCGAAAGGGACTGTTTTTACTCTGAAAAATGTAGATCTATTATGCCACTGCATGTTGTAGCTCAATGAAAAATCTTCAGTTTTAAGAGGATATCGTCCTCGTGTCAAGTGTATTTATCTATTCCATACGCATTTCCTATGCATTTGCACATACTGTAGCGACAATCTTTTTCACAACTGCGGCTTCTTTGCTACTGGTTTGTTTTGTATAGGGTACATAATTTTGTGATAGGGTGCTGGCAGATATTTTTAAGTGGTAGGGTGCCAAATCATAAACAAACAAATTTCTTAACTTAGATTTTGTTAGCTTGATCTTCTGCAAAAATGACAAAATCACTCAACATAGCATTTCTTAAAAAGAGATGTCAAACTTTAATACGAGAACGACATTTTCTCAGACCAGTTGTGACACAATATTTTTGAAAATAATAAGCAATGGAAACCTCCGAATGACTAGTTGAATTCATTCAATAACAGTTACTTCAGCGCAGTTGACAAAATAAACTTTTGAAGTAATTAGATTCACAGATCTTGACATAAAAAACCCTCCGGAGCTTGGTTAAAGCAATAACAGTCAGAATAACAAATGATGCAGAAGTATAAGAGAGACAATGAAACACAATTAGAAGGAGCATTTACATCGTTAAACCACCAATTTAAAAAACTGCTGCAGGAAGACTTGAATAGAAAAAAGACGCGAGATGCCGATTATACTTGATTGGATAACCCAAGGCTTAATATGTCAGGTACGCTCTAATGATATTTTAAAGGTTACAGTAGATAGTAAATAAAAGGTAGTTGTGTAGAAGTGCTGCTAAAACTATGTTCTGCTGTGGCACTTGTGGCGTCACCTAGAAGCTTTTCTAATGTATGACATGATTTATTCAACTGATATGAAGGTAATGCAAATAAGAAAGTAATATGTGTGATTTTATAAGTCATTTTGTCGAGTCTGATAATATTTTGTGACAAATATTGTAAATACTTTCCATAAAAAAATACTGTATTTCAATACGTTCCATGAAAGCATGGAACTTCAGGTGTAATATATATACACAAGAGCCATGTTGCTCGGTCCTGTTTGTTCTCTGTATTTCGCTTACTCTCTCTCTCTCTCTCTCTCTCCTGTGGATAGATATTGTATAACTAGCTATCTGTATGTACCTTAAGGTTAGAATATATTGTTAACTGAAGGTATCTTATGTTTCCTTTCAAAAATACCTCTCCTTCCAACTGAAATATATTTAAAGATAATAATAATATTACTCTCAACTGCCTATCTGGCTTCGACTGTTTCTACGGCGATGAGTGTGCCATTACGTGTACTAAGAAATATTTTAGTGTTTGCGAGCTTCACTCGCAAAGAAAAATAATTCCAAGCGTTTTTATGAATTTTACAGTCAGTTTTCACTGTTAAAGTTAGTTAATATTTTTGATTACGAGATTTAACACCGCAAGGCTTAGATGAAGCTTCACCTCTGGTTTAAAATATTTTCAGTTAATTCAAAGGATTAAAAGTTAACTCAGTTCTTAAAGAGATAACGTTAATGAATGTCCTTGAAATTATCTTAGTAATACGCAGGTGTTTGTACTATTCTCTCTTTCTGTGTAAAATTGTATTAGTTTGTTGGGAAAAGAAATCATTTCATGCTCTGTATTATCGCTGGGTTAGTGGCAGGTTATGTGCTTTGTCATTCATTGAAAGAGAGCTTAACATTTCCATTAATAATAAATAACTTTTTGCCTGCGTATCGTTACGTATATTTAACAGCATTTACTCTTGCTCAAGTTCCCAAAAACAATATGGAAAATTTGAACTGCTGCCTTACATTAGCATCGCTGTAGGTTGCGACTGACGCCTGCAACCGTATTTCAGACCGAAATTACCAATCTGCAGTGACTTCTACGGAATAACTAAATTAATTCAACACCACAACAATTACGCAGAAGGGAGGTAACGGTACACACTCCCTAATTCAACAGTCAGCGACCGATCGACTGCAAATACCGGTAACTGTCTTACCCACACTAACATAATCTCATAAGTAAAATATTAACCACGCCAAGCAGGAAAGGTAGATGTTCAGTGCTAATCTTCGTGTGAGTTCCGAAGCGATGACAGCAACAAATTTAACACAAAGATCTCACCGAATATTTTCTTCCGCGATCGCCCTGGAATAGTGGATTCATAGCCTCAGATGTCGAGGGGCCAAACTTCATTCACTCAGGCTGACATCCCTCACAAAGTGCTTCGCCATGTTGATACCTGGGCTACAAAAACCGCATCAGCAGTAGAAAGGCGGTAAGAAGAAATTTCTCACTCAGTCACAACACAGAGTAATGTGACAACGTACCATGCCTCGCCCAAACAGGTGATAGTGTCACAATTCACGCCAGTGCAAGCACTCACCCCTGGATCGCGACTCATCCGCGCACCGGGCATGTGAGTTGTCATTTTGTTTTCCACCAAGAATGATCAATACGTAGCCACTCGTAGCAACTCTAAGTTTCAATTCTTTACTAATTTTTATTATAGGATTTTTTGCAACTGATAAGCGATTTTTTTAACAAATTATGGATTTTTCAAAGCCTCTTTTTATTTACACATCAAAAAATGTTTTGCATCACCTCGGTTCCGAGAGTTCCCGAACCTGTACAGAAAATTGGAATAGAGATCGACATAAACATCATTTCCGCCCATCTTATTGCTCATGAAAACCACACATTGCCTGTTGTACCACCATACAGCGAGACTTTCAGAGGTGATGGTGCAGACTGCTGCACACACCGGTACCTCTAGTACCTAGTAGCACGTCCTCTTGCATTGATGGATGCCTGTATTCGTCGTGGCATACTATCCACAAGTTCATCAAGACACTTTTAGTCCAGATTGTTCCACTCCTCAAGGTGATTCGGCGTACATCCCTCAGAGTGGTTGGTCGGTCACGTCGTCCATAAACAGCCCTTTTCAATGTGTCCTAGGCATGTTCGATAGGGTTTATGTCTGGAGAACATGGTGGCCACTCTAGTCGAGCGATGTCGTTATCATGAAGGAAGTCATTCGCAAGACGTGCACGATGGAGGCGCGAACTGTCGTCCATGAAGACGAATGCCTCACCAATATGCTGCCGATTTGGTTGTAGTATCGGTCAGAGAATGGCATTCATGTATCGTACAGCGGTTACGGTGTCTTCCATGGCCACCAGCGGCGTACGTCAGCCCCACATAATGCCACCCCAAAACAGCAGGGAATCTCCACCTTGCTGCACTCGCTGGACAGTGTGTCTAAGGCGTTCACCCTGACCGGGTTACCTCCAAACACGTCTCCGATGATTGTCTGGTTGAAGGCATATGCGACACTCATCGGTGAAGAGAACGTGATGCCAATCCTGAACGGTGCATTCGGCAGGTTGTTGGGCCCATCTGCACCGCGCTGCATGGTGTCGTGGTTGCAAAGATAGACCTCGCCATGGACGTCGGGAGTGAAATTGCGCATCATGCAGCCTATTGCACACAATTTGAGTGTTCCCACGACGTCCTGCGGCTGCACGAAAAGCATTATTCAACATGGTGGCGTTGCTGTCAGGGTTCCTCCGAGGCATCCACCGCAGTAGTAGCCCTTGGGCGGACTGAGCGCGGCATGTCATCGACAGTTTCTGTCTCTCTGTATCTCCTCCATGTCCGAACAACATCGCCTCGTTTGACTCCGAGATACCTGGACACTTCTCTTGTTGAGGGCCCTTCCTGGCACAAAGTAACAGTGCGGATGCGATCGAACCGCGGTATTGACTGTCTAGGCAAGGCTGAACTACAGATAACACGAGCCGTACACCTACTTCCTGGTGGAATGACTGGAAGGGATCGGCTATCTGACCCCCTCAGTCTAATAGGCGCTGCTCATGCATAGTTGTTTACATCTTTGGGCGGGTTTAGTGACATCTCTGAACAGTGAAAGGGACTGTGTCTGACTACAATATCCACAGTGAACGTCTGTCGTTAGGAGCTCTGGGAACCGGGGTGATGCAAAACTTTTTTTGAAGTTTATATTTAGTTGACCTATGACTCAAAACTATTATTGCATTTGTTCCTCTTTCCGCAATCAATGCGCTAGATGCACCACACACAATTAGTGGGATGTCGTCTACATATACTACACAGTCCCTAATTTCTTCAGTAAGGGCTCTAACCCTGCACCCCAGTATACGGATTCACAGCCTGAATCCTGAGGACAACCTTTAATAACTGCCTTTGTTATGCTTTCCTTTTGTGCGTGTAAGCGTTGCTTACCGGTTTCTGCAATGAACCTTTAGGCTGAAATACACAGCCATAGGACTCTCGAATTCTCGAGGCCACGAGAACAGGGTGTGCCACCACAAATTTTCAAATGCAGCTGCACGGCATGCGCGTCATCTGACTCCTCTCTCTCTCAGCTCGCATCTCGTGGTCGTGCGGTAGCGTTCTCGCTTCCCACGCCCGGGTTCCCGGGTCCGATTCCCGGCGGGGTCAGGGATTTTCTCTGCCTCGTGATGGCTGTGTGTTGTGTGCTGTCCTTAGGTTAGTTAGGTTTAAGTAGTTCTAAGTTCTAGGGGACTTATGACCACAGCAGTTGAGTCCCATAGTGCTCAGAGCCATTTGAACCATTTTTTTTTTTTGACTCCTCTCCAAAGCTAATTACTTAATTTGTGGCATCATCGCTCGATCAACCCTTTCTGAATGCGTATTCATTGTTTGTGGATACCTTAACTTAGTTTCATGGCTGTTCAAATGGCTCTGAGCACTATGCGACTTAACTTCTGAGGTCATGAGTCGCCTAGAACTTAGAACTAATTAAACCTAACTAACCTAAGGACATCACACACATCCGTGCCCGAGGCAGGATTCGAACCTGCGACCGTAGCGGTCGCTCGGCTCCAGACTGTAGCGCCCAGAACCGCACGGCCACTCCGGCCGGCCTTAGTTTCATGTCTGTTGCACAAAAGGTGCTCCTGTACTTTTGCCAAATTGTTGATAAGGCAGACCGGCTGATACGACTTGGGTTGATAGGGTCTGTATCATCGTCTTTTTAGTGATGATACCTACGGCTCTGCATCTTTTTTTCCACTGCGCTATGCCTTACCCATTAAATTTTTGCCCCTCAGTTGAATAAATTCCATTTTTTCCAATATTCAGCTCTATTCCGTTCGGCCACTTTCAGAGTAAGCTGACAGGCTGATGATATAGCGTCCTTTGAAACCGGCCGACAGTGCCACGGCACATGCCGCCAGAGATACACAATTGCCAGAGACGTTGGTTGGCGGCTAAGAAGTATGGGTGAACTGAAACAGTGGCTGCGTTGTCGATCCATGCTGCCTTATCTGTGTGTCTTTACTAACTCCACTGTTGCGACGTCTTTGAAGTTTATTAAAGACAGCGCCGGATTCCACGTCTTGTCCAAGCTGTTAACTAAATTCTTCTCCAAAAGAATTTCAGCCTGGTCTTTCACCATCGAATACCAAAAGATGAGGTCGGCGCTAGAGTTTTGACATTTTCATACGCTACCAACGGTGAGAGTGGGCTACCCATGGCGACTCCCTCCGTTTGTTCGTAGTATTCTCCATTAAAAAGAAAATACGTGGAAGTCAAGACATGCCTAAAAAGTTCAGTGGTCTTCTCGTCAAACTTCTGACTAATCAGTTCTAGTGACTCTCGCAGGGGTACCCTCGTGAACAAGGAAACGACGTCAAAACTCACCATGATATCTGACTCACCCAACGTGAAACTATCAAGGCGTTTAACAAAGTCCACGGAATTACGGATGTGATGGGGGCATTTACCAACATAAGGACTTAATATTCCCGTCAGGTATTTGGCCAACAAATATGTAGGTGCCCTGATGTGGCTGACAATGGGGCGTAATGGTACCCCCTCTTTGTGAACCTTCGGGAGTCCATATAGTCTAGGCGGTACCGGACCTTTGGGTAACAATTTCTTAGCGGAGAACTTCGAGGAGGAAGCCCTGTCGTCATCCGAATGGAAACCTACTTGCTTTTTCCGTTACGTGGACGACACGTTCGTCATCTGGCCACATGGTATGGATAAACTCCTAGACTTCCTTACACATCTAAACTCCATACACCCCAACATCAAATTCACTATGGAGACTGAAACGGAGGGTAAACTACCTTTCCTTGACGTCTTGGTCAAGAGAAGGCCTGACGGCACCCTAGGCCATGGGGTGTATCGGAAGACAACGCACACTGATCTGTATTTGCACGCAGACAGCTGCCATCACCCTTCACAGAGGAAAGGGGTGCTTAAAACTCTAGTACATAGGGCGCGCACTATCTCTGACGCAGAGAGTCTACCCCAGGAACTGGAACATCTAAGAACTGTATTTCGAAAAAATGGGTACTCAGAGTGGCAGATTCAACGTGCTCTCCGCCCACCCACTACAGCACAACCTGTGGAGATCGATGAAATCACGAGGGAGGAGGTAGGCACTGCGTTTATCCCATATACAGGCGCACTCTCGGGGAAAATCGCCTGCATTTTGAAGAAACACCGGGTCGGAACTGTGTTTTGTCCTCCGAATAAAACTCGTGCACTGGTGGGGAGCGCCAAAGATGACCTCGGTTTGAGGAAGGCCGGCGTGTACCAGATTCCGTGTCAATGTGGCAAGTCATATATTGGTCAGACGATGCGTACCGTCGAGGATCGGTGCCGTGAACACCAGAGGCACACTCGACTGATGTATCCGAGCAAGTCGGCGGTCGCTGAACATTGTTTGTCGGAAAATCACGCTATGGAGTATGAACGCACGAGGATTCTGGTACAGACGTCGAGATACTGGGACAGCGTTGTTAGAGAGACCATCGAAATTCGCACCAATGACGACCTCATAAACCGTGACTGTGGCTATAATCTTAGCAAGGCTTGGGAACCAGCGATTGGGTTAATCAAGAGTAAATCGAGCAAATGTATAGTTGTGACGACCACGGCGGACAGAGCCATCACACTGACGTCATCTCAGACGCCGTCGCAATCTGTTCCACCGCGCGACCGTGGCGCGGGGCGCGGACGGCGGAGTGAGCGCGCCGCGGGCGGAGGGTATTTAAATCGGCCGCCGCCGCGACCGATCCCAGTTCCCCCTGAGCAGCCATAGTGTACGGGTCTCCGTGCCGGCACGTTCACAGGAGCTCAGTCCGTCAGTTCACCTGATGATGGCGACATGTATGATCGCCGAAATATTGTGCCCGTTGGACACTGTAGACCGGCAGTACACCCGTGGATATTTTGATTATGAATGTTATTGATAATTTGGTTAAGTGGAAGTTGATAATATTCCAGGAACTTTATTCCTTTTCCGCTCAATGGTGCATACTTGTTTCAGATGTTTAGAAATGGCAGAAAATTGGGTCGTTAGTTGTAGCTAGATTTGTTGACGGGTTCTGTAACAACGAAAATTGGAGCTGCTTGTGTGTGTTTATGTATAGTAGATAGTAGACATTTTCATACGACACAGAGTGAACAGTGTCAATGCAATGCGCTGCTGCTGCCGAATTATTGAACTGTAAGAGACAGGTGTAGCTGCGGTGTTTTGTGCGACTATACCTCTCGTCCGTCCGATGTATGACAGGCCATCCTCAGGAATCCTACAAAACCAAGCCTTTCCACCATCAAATAATCTTTTAACTGAAACTTCCCGGCAGATTAAAACTGTGTTCCCGACCGAGACTCGAACTCGGGACCTTTGCCTTTCGCGGGCAAGTGCTCTACCATCTGAGCTACCGAAGCACAACTCACGACCGGTCCTCACAGCTTTACTTCTGCCAGTATCTCGTCTCCTGCCTTCCAAACTTTACAGAAGCTCTCCTGCGAACCTTGCAGAACTAGCACTCCTGAAAGAAAGGATATTGCGGAGACATGGCTTAGCCACAGCCTGGGGGATGTTTCCAGAATGAGATTTGCACTCTGCAGCGGAGAGTACGCTGATATGAAACTTCCTGGCAGATTAAAACTGTGTGCCCGACCGAGACTCGAACTCGGGACCTTTGCCTTTCGCGGGCAAGTGCTCTACCATCTGAGCTACCGAAGCACAACTCACGACCGGTCCTCACAGCTTTACTTCTGCCAGTATCTCGTCTCCTGCCTTCCAAACTTTACAGAAGCTCTCCTGCGAACCTTGCAGAGCTAGCACTCCTGAAAGAAAGGATATTGCGGAGACATGGCTTAGCCACAGCCTGTGGGATGTTTCCAGAATGAGATTTTCACTCTGCAGCGGAGTGTACGCTGATATGAAACTTCGTGGCAGATTAAAACTGTGTGCCCGACCGAGACTCGAACTCGGGACCTTTGCCTTTCGCGGGCAAGTGCTCTACCATCTGAGCTACCGAAGCACAACTCACGACCGGTCCTCACAGCTTTACTTCTGCCAGTATCTCGTCTCCTGCCTTCCAAACTTTACAGAAGCTCTCCTGCGAACCTTGCAGAGCTAGCACTCCTGAAAGAAAGGATATTGCGGAGACATGGCTTAGCCACAGCCTGTGGGATGTTTCGAGAATGAGATTTTCACTCTGCAGCGGAGTGTACGCTGATATGAAACTTCGTGGCAGATTAAAACTGTGTGCCCGACCGAGACTCGAACTCGGGACCTTTGCCTTTCGCGGGCAAGTGCTCTACCATCTGAGCTACCGAAGCACAACTCACGACCGGTCCTCACAGCTTTACTTCTGCCAGTATCTCGTCTCCTGCCTTCCAAACTTTACAGAAGCTCTCCTGCGAACCTTGCAGAGCTAGCACTCCTGAAAGAAAGGATATTGCGGAGACATGGCTTAGCCACAGCCTGTGGGATGTTTCGAGAATGAGATTTTCACTCTGCAGCGGAGTGTACGCTGATATGAAACTTCGTGGCAGATTAAAACTGTGTGCCCGACCGAGACTCGAACTCGGGACCTTTGCCTTTCGCGGGCAAGTGCTCTACCATCTGAGCTACCGAAGCACAACTCACGACCGGTCCTCACAGCTTTACTTCTGCCAGTATCTCGTCTCCTACCTTCCAAACTTTACAGAAGCTATCCTGCGATACTTGCAGAACTAGCACTCCTGAAAGAAAGGATATTGCGGAGACATGGCTTAGCCACAGCCTGGGGGATGTTTCCAGAATGAGATTTTCACTCTGCAGCGGAGTGTACGCTGATATGAAACTTCGTGGCAGATTAAAACTGTGTGCCCGACCGAGACTCGAACTCGGGACCTTTGCCTTTCGCCCGCGAAAGGCAAAGGTCCCGAGTTCGAGTCTCGGTCGGGCACACAGTTTTAATCTGCCAGGAAGTTTCATATCAGCGTACACTCCGCTGCAGAGTGAAAATCTCATTCTGGAATCTTTTAACTGAACACAGACGTGATGCTGCCCTCGATGGAAACCGAAAAATCACTTTAATTTGTGCTTGCTTGGGATCAGTCATATTTTTGACGTCACTTGGCATTTGTGGCAGGAAAGAGATGGATTTAAATCTTTCTGTGGTTTCTTCCTCGTTCCTTATGTCCACCTTAGGTTATATCGCTTTGAGTATCTGCTGTAGAGAATAATCACATGCTTTAAAAATTCCTTTATACTCGTACGTAGAAGTTTTCGCTGCAGATTGCTCTTGTCAGAAATGATATGTGCTGTGTCAAGCGAAGCAATGAGAACACTCATCGTCTAGGAAACATAGTGGCAGTTATGTTCATGTAAACGTAGATCGGTGTGAGTCGGGTTCGTCGAAACTGTTTTCGGCTCTCCAAATTACGATTGTGCCAAGCACTTATCCTTGTTATTAAGAACTCTTGCGGACAGATGTGCCTATCACATACGCAAACCTGGGGACTTCCTTATTAGGGGGTCGTATTTTAGAACACATTTACCCCGGCATTAAGGACAATGTTAATGTTTACATTCCAAACAAGGAACATATTCAGTATACCACACGTTGCACTGCAATACAACTATACAAAATGAGTAAGCATTGGAATTTGTTATGGAATACACAGTTGAAAGGTTTTATGACCCGGGGATAGGATGATCTGAAGTCGACCGAAACTGACCAAAAAATAAAACAAATAATACAGCTCTGCATTGTATAATGCAGTTCTTAGTAAAGAAATGCATTTAATTGTTTGCATTCCCTCTGCATTGGGTGGGTTGGTGATATCTGTACAGCCGTTTTTCAAAGTTTGATGTAAATTAACAGATAGGCAAAATAAAAAGGCATTGTATGGGTGGTACTGTGAGTCATGGTGGTGATGATGGTGAGAGCTCCTGACAGAATTCGTAGGTAAGGAATTTAGATGTGGGTGCGAGTCAGGAAAAAATAATGTATGTGGTGTGTACGAGTAAAAAATAGACGTGGTGGGTATGATTCACAGTTTATCAGGAATCAACGAGTTGCAGCATTAATTTGGAATTGGATACTGAAGGGAAGATCGCAAATTGCTAGATGGGTAAACATCGTTACAGCTCCACATTCTAAGAAAGACAGGGGATTACAAATTTTCTCTGAGAAAGAATGTGTGTTGTTTGAAGATTTAGGAGAAGAGGCTGCTAAGACATTTTTCAAGAACGGGAGATGCACTGGCATGTTGTTGTACTTGTTACGATGCTGAAGTGTCTCTTTCCTCCACATAACGATGAGCAGTTGCCAGACACAACGGCACTCAGCTATATATCTTTTTTGCATTTACATGATGATTCATAATAAAGAATAAACTGGAGCAATGGATTAAAATGTGAAGAATGCTGTAGTTCAACTGGTGACGCCATTTGATGTGAAGTGGAGTTATGTAACAGAGATAATTGGCGTGAAAATAGATGAATGTGTAATAGTTGCATACAATATACTTGCTCTTGTGTGTGAGTGACTAGTACAGGAAAGTGATACGTGGATGCCGTGGTGGCTGTTTTAAGAGGTGGTAGGTGAGAGTGTCAATAATTGAGCTTTCCTTTATGGAGAATACAGGAAACGAATAAACTATCATTGGTAGGAAGGATAGATTCCTGTATGAATTTGCTGATAAGGAAGCGGCTAGCTAGTGGCAGTATGTGGAGTGCGAGGGCGTGAATAGAAAATAGGCCTGTGTTCCGACGCAGCAGGGGCCAAGATTTTGCTACTCAAGAACACGATTTCCAGTCCAGAAGTGTTCTGTGATTTCGAGAGGAAATATGGGATAGGTGTAGGAGCACTTTGTGTACCACACTTATTATCAAAACATTTAAGAGAAAGTTTTCTGTTTTGAATAAATGTTAAAGGGGTGGCGTTGTGACGGCACTGGAAGACAATGAACGTGCGTATCGGTGGAAGAATTTAGTTGAATTCTAGTACTTCTAGAGCTCGGAAGCGTTCGCTCAGGATGCTACTTATGAACTGTTCTACGTTTACATCCACATCTATACTACGCATGCCATCTTGAGGTGTGTAGCAGAGGGTACTTTCTCCACCACTGTTAATTCCCTCCTTTCCTGTTCCAGTCGCCAATACTTCCGAGGACTGTTTCAAGAAGTAAGAAAAGATAAAGGAAGGTATATCCTACCATCCTCACTAAATGAAGTCTGCCCGAAAAATTGTTATTGGAGAATTCGAGGTCTTGGTGCTTTCTGTAAAAACCATAGAACAATGGAGGTAAAGCACAGAATTCGCCTTCGTGTTTTAACGGGAAAAGCAGACGACGTACAGTTATGAGGCAGTGCATCAGTTGCTAATGAGGGAATTAGTACAGGTTTTGCAGACACCGAAATACGCAAAGACGAATTCATGAAATTCATTGCCAGTGACATTGGTATTGAAGTGATGGAACAAAACAAAGTGAAAACTCAGTATAGAAGGAGTTGTAGCACCGAACACATTATGGGATAGGAGGAAGAATTCGCTGATACCAATCCACGAAATATACGAAAGAAATTCTGATACAGAGGTTGTTTCACCTGACTGTACACTACATGTCAGACTATTTTGCATTTATGTGTCAAGACACTGATAAAACCATGGGATCACAAACGGATTTGCGCTCAACACGTGGGACATGTTCTTATTTCTGGATATCTATTGTTTCTCGGGGGGCTCTTTTAAATCAGAAACAGAAGGGAGTGAACATAGCGAAAAAGCTCGAAATTATATTTTCTGGGCTTCACGGATATACCGTTGCTACACGACAGGTCATTACAATTGCTACACCACGAACATGACGTCGTACAGACGCGAAATTTAACCGACAGGCATGAAAGGTTGGCGCCGGTGCCGAAACCTACAATGTGCTAACATGAGGAAAGTTTCCAACCGATTTCTCATACACAGTTGACCGACGTTGCCTGGTGAAACGTTGTTATGATGCCTCGTGCAAGGAGGAGAAATGCGTACCATCACGTTTCCGACTTTAATATGGGTCGGATTGTAGCCTATCGCGATTGCGGTTTATCGTATCGCGACATTGCTGCTCGCGTTGGTTGAGATCCAATTACTGTTAGCAGAATATGGAATCGGTGGGTTCAGGAGGGTAGTACGGGACGCCGTTCTGCATGCCAACGGCCTCGTATCACTAGCAGTCGAGATGACAGGCATCTTATCCGCATGGCTGCAACGGATCGTGCAGCCACGTCTCGACCCCTGAGTCAACAGATAGGGACGTTTGCAAGACAACAACCATCTCAACGAACTGTTCGACGGCGTTTGCAGCAGCATGGACTATAGCTCGGAGACCATGGCTGCGGTTACCCTTGACGCTGCATCAGACAGGAGCGCCTGCGATGGTGTACTCAACGACGAACCTGGGTGCACGAATGGCAAAGCGTCATTTTTTCGGAAGAATCCAGGTTGTGTTTACAGCATCATGATGGTCGCATCTGTGTTTGGCGACATCGCGATGAACGCACATTGGTAGCGTGTATTCGTCATAGCCATACAGGCGTATCACCCGGCGTGATGGTATGGGGTGCCATTTGTTACACGTGTCGGTCACCTATTGTTCGCATTGACGGCACTTTGAACAGTGGACGTTACATTTCAGATGTGTTATGACCTGTGGCTCTACCCTTCATTCGATCCCTGCGAAACCCTACATTTCAGCAGGATAATGCACGACCCTTCCCCCATGAACCATGGACCTTGCCGTTGGATGGGGGGGGGCTTGCGTGCCTCAGCGATACAGATGGCCGTACCGTAGGTGCAACCGCAACGGAGCGGTATCTGTTGAGAGGCCAGACAAACGTGTGATTCCTGAAGAGGGGCTGCAGCCTTTTCAGAAGTTGCAGGGGCAACAGTCTGGATGATTGACTGATCTGGCCTTGTAACACTAACCAAAACGGCCTTGCTGTGCTGGTACTGCGAACGGCTGAAAGCAAGGGGAAACTACGGGCGTAATTTTTCCCGAGGGCATGCAGCTTTACTGTATGGTTAAATGATGATGGCGTCCTCTTGGGTAAAATATTCCGGAGGTAAAATAGTCCCACATTCGGATCTCCGGGCGGGGACTGCTCAGGAGGACGTCGTTATCAGGAAAAAGAAAACTGGCGTTCTACGGATCGGAGCGTGGATTGTCAGATCCCTTAATCGGGCAGGTAGGTTAGAAAATTTAAAAAGGGAAATCGATAGGTTAAAGTTGGATATAGCAGGAATTAGTGAAGGTCGGTGGCAGGAGGAACAAGACTTCTGGTCAGGTGAATACAGGGTTATAAACACAAAATCAAATAGGGGTAACGCAGGAGTAGGTTTAATAATGAATAAAACAATAGGAATGCGGGTAAGCTACTACAAACAGCACAGCGAACGCATTGTTGTGGCCAAGATAGACACGAAGCCCACGCCTGCGACAGTAGTACAAGTCTATAGGCCAACTAGCTCTGCAGATGACGAAGAAATTGAAGAAATGTATGATGAAATAGAAGAAATTATTCAGATAGTGAAGGGAGACGAAAATTTAATAGTCATGGGTGACTGGAATTCGGAAGTGGGAAAAGGGAGAGAAGGAAATGTATTAGGTGAATATGGATTGGGCGTAAGAAATGAAAGAGGAAGCCGCCTGGTGGAATTTTGCACAGAGCACAACTTAATTGTAGCTAACACTTGGTTCAAGAATCATAAAAGAAGGTTGTATACATGGAAGAAGCCTGGAGATACTAAAAGGTATCAGATAGATTATATAATGGTAAGACAGAGATTTTGGAACCAGGTTTTAAATTGTAAGACATTTCCAGGGGCAGATGTGGACTCTGACCACAATCTATTGGTTATGAACTGTAGATTAAAACTGAAGAAACTGCAAAAAGGTGTAAATTTAAGGACATGGGACCTGGAAAACTGACTAAACCAGAGTTTGTACAGAATTTCAGGGAGAGCATAAGGGAACAATTGACAGGAATGGGGGAAAGAAATACAGTAGAAGAAGAATGGGTAGCTTTGAGGGATGAAGTAGTGAAGGCTGCAGAGGATCAAGTATGTAAAAAGATGAGTGCTAGTAGAAATCCTTGGGTGACAGAAGAAATATTGAATTTAATTGACGAAAGGAGAAAATATAAAAATGCAGTAAATGAAGCAGGCAAAAAGGAATACAAACGTCTCAAAAATGAGATCGATAGGAAGTGCAAAATGGCTAAGCAGGCATGGCTAGAGGACAAATGTAAGGACGTAGAGGCTTATGTCACTATGGGTAAGATAGATACCGCCTACAGGAAAATTAGAGAGACCTTTGGAGAAAAGAGAACAACTTGCATGAATATCAAGAGCTCAGATGGGAACCCAGTTATAAGCACAGAAGGGAAATCAGAAAAGTGGAAGGAGTATATAGAGGGTCTATACAAGGGCGATGTACTTGAGGGCAATGTTATAGAAATGGAAGAGGATGTAGATGAAGATGAAATGGGAGACATGATACTGCGTGAGGAGTTTGATAGAGCACTGAAAGACCTGAGTCGAAACAAGGCCCCGGGAGTAGACAACATTCCATTGGAACTACTGACGGCCTTGGGAGAGCCAGTCCTGACAAAACTCTACCATCTGATGAGCAAGATGTATGAGACAGGCGAAATACCCTCAGACTTCAAGAAGAATATAACAATTCCAATCCCAAAGAAAGCAGGCGTTGACAGATGTGAAAATTACCGAACTATCAGTATAATAAGTCACGGCTGCAAAATACTAACGCGAATTCTTTACAGACGAATGGAAAAACTGGTAGAAGCCGACCTTGGGGAAGATCAGTTTGGATTCCGTAGAAATATGGGAACACGTGAGGCAATACTGACCTTACGGCTTATTTTAGAATCTAGATTAAGAAAAGGCAAACCTACATTTCTAGCATTTGTAGACTTAGAGAAAGCTTTTGACAATGTTGACTGGAATACTCTCTTTCAAATTCTGGAGGTGGCAGGGGTAAAATACAGTTAGCGAAAGGCTATTTACAATTTGTACAGAAACCAGATGGTAGTTATAAGAGTCGAGGGGCATGAAAGGGAACCAGCGGTTGGGAAGGGAGTGAGACAGGGTTGTAGCCTCTCCCCGATGTTATTCAATCTCTATATTGAGATAGCAGTAAAGGAAACAAAAGAAAAATTCGGAGTAGGTATTAAAATCCATGGAGAAGAAATAAAAACTTTGAGGTTCGCCGATGACATTGTAATTCTGTCAGAGGCAGCAAAGGACTTGGAAGAGCAGTGGAATGGACAGTGTCTTGAAAGGAGGATAGAAGATGAACATCAACAAAAGCAAAACGAGGATAATGGAATGTAGTCGAATTAAGTCGGGTGATGCTGAGGGAATTAGGTTAGAAAATGAGACACTTAAAGTAGTAAAGGAGTTTTGCTATTTGGGGAGCAAAATAACTGATGATGGTCGAATCAGAGAGGATATAAAATGTAGACTGGCAATGGCAAGGAAAGCGTTTCTGAAGAAGAGAAATTTGTTAATTTCGAGTATAGATTTGAGTGTCTGGAAGTCGTTTCTGAAAGTATATGTATGGAGTGTAGCCATGTATGGAAATGAAACATGGGCGATAACTAGTTTGGACAAGAAGAGAATAGAAGCTTTCGAAATGTGGTGCTATAGAAGAATGCTGAAGATTAGATGTGTAGATCACATAACTAATGAGGTGGTACTGAACAGGATTGGGGAGAAGAGGAGTTTGTGGCACAACTTCACTAGAAGAAGGGATCGGTTGGTAGGACATGTTCTGAGGCATCACGGGATCACCAATTTAATATTGGAGGGCAGCGTGGAGGGTAAAAATCGTAGAGGGAGACCAAGAGATGAATACACTAAGCAGATTCAGAGGGATGTAGGCTGCAGTACGTACTGGGAGATGAAGAAGCTTGCACAGGATAGAGTAGCGTGGAGAGCTGCATCAAACGAGTCTCAGGACTGAAGACCACAACAAAAACAACATATCTTTATGAGGTAGCAAGATAGTGGCTGCCGCTGAGCTGACTGTTCACAAAATACGCACCAAGAAGTTTTACCAGAAGACGCAAGAAGTCACGGAAATTTGCAAGACAACAACTGATGTCTTGGCCATTGTCTTCGATTTTATGCAGTATCTGCGTCTGACATTTATGGCAGTTCAGGAAACTTTCTATCTACGTAAATTTTAGTTTTATGTTCTTAACATTCGTGATGTAGTTAACGAGACATCAGTTATCTACACATACACGAAATGGGAAGCTAAGAGAGGTATTAATAAGGTATCGTTAACTTCATTAACATGATTACTGCGAAAGTGAATGAACTGCGTATATTTAACGATGCATGTGCTGTACAGAATAGCAACCACGCATTAACAATGCTATGTTTGACACTCACCATGAATGACAGTTTCTAGGTAATCAACCACTACTAGACGACTCGAGGACTTCGTTTCTTGCCCTGTGACAGAAACTTCTTAGTCATGAAGAGAGTCTTTCGAAGACTCGATCGGATTTGTTTTCACGAAGAGTATGAGGAAATCATCTAAAGTGCAAGGAAACACAGACTCCCTTTCGTAATTAAGAGCCTTCGAAGCAACCAACTGCTGAACTTCAAGAATTGGTGGCCTCTCTACTTCAAAGGGAATCCAAGGACATTGGGAGGGGTGGTTGCTCCTTCAACATTAGTACATACAGCCATTTGCAGTACAGTAATAAAATAAAAGGTTAGGTTACGGAAAGAAAGGAAGAATGAGTTGATTGTCCTCTGCATTACTGTAAAATATCTGGGAATATGCATACGGAACGATTTGAAGTGGAATGATCTTATAAAATTAATTGTTGGTAAGGCGGATGCCAGGTTGAGATTCATTGGGAGAGTCCTTAGAAAATTTAGTCCATCAAAAAATGAGGTGGCTTTCAAAACACTCGTTCGGCCTATACTTGAGTATTGCTCATCAGTGTGGGATCCGTGCCAGGTCAGGTTGACAGAGGAGATAGAGAAGATCCAAAGAAGAGCGGCGCGTTTCGTCACAGGGTTATCTGGTAAGCGTGATAGCGTTACGGAGATGTTTAGCAAACTCAAGTGGCAGACTGTAAGAGAGGCGCTCTGCATCGCGGTGTAGCTTGCTGTCCATGTTTCGAAGGTTGCGTTACTGGATGAGGTCTCGACTATATTGTTTCGCTCTACTTATACCTCCCGAGGAGATCATGAAAGTAAAATTAGACAGATTCGAGCGCGCACGGAGGCTTTCCGGCAGTCGTTCTTCCCGCGAACCATTTGCGAGTGGAACAGGAAAGGAGGTAATAACAGTGGCACGTAAAGTGCCCTCCACCACACACCGTTGGGTGGCTTGCGGAGTATAAATGTAGATGTAGATGTACAGGACGTGTAACTGAGCATATTTGTTCTGTGCATGCCGTACACGTGAGGTGCCTAGTTGTTTCCACTGCACTGTGTGGAATACGAAGGTTCTGTTATAGTTCACTAACCTGCTGTCTTCAAGTTGATGTCCCCAGCGCAGAAAACAGCACGCAGGTCGTAGGTTCTGTATCTTGACGCTGAAAATGACTTTTAGCGAGGTTCTGTTCTGAAATAATGTATCACTTCTTTGGGATGCCACTTCCGTATTTTAATATAGCCACACGAGAAGACTACATGATCTTAATACAACACCTTCTGATACAGCAAAGTACATGATCAAACACAATGCTTACGAAAATGTATCTTTACACTATTTTTGGCACGTGTCTGTGCCTCATGACTACCGGAGTAAATCTTTTAATACTGAATACTGGCAAACACATCCTGCCACAGACAACATGACTGTGCATCTCGACTGCCTAATCCAGAGTTGCGACCAGGTACTTAAATAAAAATTGGAAACACATCCTACGACAGAAAACATGTCTGTTCTTCTCGACTGCCTAATCCAGAGTGGCGAACAGGCCGAAGTACTTCGCGCACCATACCAGAAAAGGCGTGACCCGAACGCTTCCGAAGTGCTTCATCTGCACCACTGTCAGTCTTTTGTTTTTGATTTAAATTGTTTTGAATAATTCTAAAATGACTGCTTGATAGTCAGCTGTTGAGAGATATTTATATTAAAAAGTGAAATCATTCCAATGAGTAGTTTAACTAATAATAATAACTAAACTTTAACGTTTTGGCGTCCTTGCTCCGAACACAGCAGCCAATCACAGAGTAGTAGCATTATGCAGGCGGTCTTTCTCACGGGAATGGTACCGAATCTAACATCTGTCACAGGTACCTCACACCACATTTCGTCATCTATATACTTCTTGCATCTCCACTGCTCTGGGAACAGCTTCTTGGAGACTAATATGATGGCTGACTAAGGCAGAAATATTACACTTTCCCTCCCTTCTGAGAATTCCAAAAATTGTGATGTTCTCGAAGACAACACACAATTTAGGATATATATAAATAAATTGAACCAAATTTTGATCGAACAGTAAACTAATAGGTAATCTCTCAAGAGACAAGCTATCACACTATCCCTACTTTGATATCAACACGTAAACATGGAGATAGCTTTTACATATTTTCCCTATCATTATAAGTAAACTCTTCCAAAATTTGTGAGTAAGAAATATCATGACTGCAATAAATTCAAAACAGTAACAACCTACACCAAAAACATTATCAGCTCGAAGTTACATTTACTGATCACACAATAATTTGAACAAGAAGTCAACATTTTACAAATAGCATATTATTATGTGATTACACAAAACATATAAGAAATAAGAGAAGTTTCAAAATAAATTACATAAAACAGGAAAGAAATCACATAAAACACTTTCAGATTCACCAAAGAAAGTAATGAAGTTACCTAAACACATAGTACCTCAAAAAATAAACACCTATTATCGGCTCATTGCCGTCCTTTTAGAGACACAAAGAAAATTACACTGTTAGGTAAATTACATAAAAATTTAAATATATATATTATTATCGGCTCATTGCCGTCTTTTAAAGGACACTTCACTAACACTTCGTCAAACTGACGTCCACTTTAGAAATACAAAGAATGAAAAGAAAGAACTGCAATTCACTATTTGACGTAAACTTTGAAATAGCACTTCACTCTCACCATTGCAGGAACAAACACATGGGACCCACAACAGCAAACTGAGATTCCGTTGTCCATCCTGTGGTCTTACATTGCGTAGTTCAGTCTCAATTGGTGCTGGGTTTGTCAAGTGACTGTCCATTCTCAGTCTCCAACTCCAGCATTCAGGATCGGTACAATTCATGTAACAATGCAAAACGCCTTACATTAGATTTCTAACAGAACTTAAATAAACCCTGTAATAAACTTTTGATTATACCATACAATGAATATGTACCTAAACAGACTCAAAAAGTAAACATTATTCTTTGTTTACATGCAGTGCCACTGTTTGTAAACAGCGACTGCTAACATATGGCTAGGGCATTGACCGTAGCAACGTAAGGTCAGTGTCCATTCACAACATGTGACATACTCGCTGGTTCATTCATGCAGACGACAGCTGGTGTCCTGCGCTTTAAATCTAGCAGACGGCGCTGCGCCGTGTAACTGTTTCGTTATGCAGACTTATTTGACTGCTACACCTCTCATATTCTTTATTGTTATATCTACATTTTGTTAATACAGTCTCATTTAAGTTGTTACTTCAAAAGTTTCTTAATCATTAATAGGCACACAGTTAAATTTTCAGTGTCTGTACAAGAGAAGTTAATCAATGTAAACAAAGGCAGTGACAATAACCTACTGCACGTCCTTGAGCAGTTAGATGGGCAACAAGCAAGTGCAGGAGGGCTGGAGAAGGAACAGGTGGCGAGCAGACTGCCGTAATGATCGTGAGTGAAGCCGGAGCAGAGGTACAGACAGAGGCAATGAGCATCGCAATCGAGAGGAAAATAGGCCACCTCGTTACAGTCGTACCCTCAGGGGACAATAGCGTTCTTTGCATTGCTAGGTAGATGACGACTACCAGGTACCCGAGTTAACTAACAGTATTACTTCATTTCCTTTCATTCTGTTCGTTCTTCCTCTTCTTTCATTCTGAGCTGTATTCTTTCTTATTTAACGTTCTTCTCTATCCACAGCTATGACAAAAGTTTTACACGGACTGTGACAACAAACCCAATTATTGACAGCATAGTAACCCAGCGGGATAAACATCGGCATTGCACGGGTGAAAAACAGGAACTGGCGGAATATATGTGAACAGGAAGTTTTATAACACAAAAGCATAGGATCACAGATGCACAAGCAAGAGAACATGGTATTACGTAAGACACAACACTAACACGAAAATCTCAAGGGACACAGACAACACATTTACGATTTAAAGATAAGGCCACGTTATATAAGGTATGGAGAGTAGTTCACTCGTTTATAATATGGAGTATGAACAGTTCAGTCAGCCCCTACGAAATGAAGTCACACAATGCTTAACATTCTAATATTGTCACTATAATGTTATGAAATGATTACATATGTGTACACATGAATACACTTCCACTGACTGTGTAAGTAGTAACAAGACTTATGAGAAGAGAAAGATATGGTAACTCTTACTGTTGAGTGACGCAACGTTTCTGGTAGCCGAAATTATCTTTAAGAGATTTATTCTGAAATGTTCTCTCAATATCTGTGATTCGTAAGGTCTGATTCTCTTAACAGGTCAGTTAAGTGTTGGTTCGTTTCCTAGTAGTGTTGGAAAAAACTCTTTGTAGCTATTGCAACCATTACCAGCAAAACTCCTTCCCTCAAAAATTTCACCCCTGACGATGTTTTGTGTGCTACTAGACCAATATTGATTTAAGAATGCTTGTTCAAATTCCTTGTATGTAGTACATGTGATACTGACCCCTGTTCCCCGTGATATTACATCTCCTTGAGATCTGCTTTTATTTTTTGTTGTTCTGTTAGGTGTTCAGGAAGTGTACCCTCGAACTGTTTAATAAAATCAATTGGATGTATGTTACCTCTACTAGAGAGAGGATGGTAAACAATAGTGGGATTTGCTACATCACTAACATGCACACACTTTTTATCATTGCTTTTATCTGGAAGTCGATGCACTACTTCCCTAATTTCTTTCAGTTCACTTTGAATCGCATCTGTGGTACCTTTACAATGAGCACCTATTTGTGAAACCTTACAACTAAGTGCTTGCTGCTCTTCTTTGATGTTTTCTAACTCACTTAACTGCTGGTAATGTTTATCACTACATTCTGTAGCAGCCTTGACTTGCTCCTTTTTTACTTGTCTAACATTAGTATTTATTGTTGGTATTACACAATCCTGAGCCTCCATATCATCATTTAGCTTTTTAACTTTACTATAAAACTTCTGATTTATTTCAAGCTTACATAATTCTAATTTCTTACCACATTCTTTTGTTTCCCTGCCTATTTTACTGGAACAAGCTTCAGTTTTAGCTTCAAGTTTTCATACCTTTTGTTCCAAAGCCTTGAAATTGCTATTGATTTGAGTTACTCCTGAATATGCGTTCTCTATTGTCTTTCCTAATTCCTCTTTAGTTTCTTTTTGCCCATTATCTATTTTCCTCTCCAGTCCTTCTTTGGTGCCTTTTAACTCTGATTGCACACTAACTATTTTCTTTTCAGTTTCTTTTTGCCCTGCTATAATCGATTGCAACATTAACATTATGCACTGATTTTGATCTATAACACTCAGCTGGCAAGGTGTCAGCAGAATCAGTTCTGTGACTTAATCTACCTGACTCCACTGTCGGCTCATTTGTAATGTCGACATCAGATTCTGTGTCTCTGATGTCGTGATCCAAATTTACCACGTCACTTTGGTCAGGAGCGATAACATCTACGTTCTCAGTGCAATCATTTAACATAGAATCAACATTTGCAGAAACATTATTAATCTCATTATTATCTGAACTTTGCAACTGATCTGATAAATCATCTACAATGTTCTTTATTTGCAAGTCTTGTGGCTGATCTGAAGGATCATTGCCATCAATATTTACTTGATATCTTTCCCTACTTCTTAGAAGATATCTCTTTTCCCTTTCGTCAGACATTTTTATACTTTATAAAATTTACGAGTTTTAGCCAAATATGTTTAAATGAATCAATTTTAGACTACACTTTAAGATTTTACAACTATTGAATTGTCCGTTACATAGATTAAATCGTTGTGCCACAGAAACACTTACTCTTAGATGCTATTCTGTGTGCTGCCGTCGAGAAGTTCCTTCTCTGCTCCCGCTGCTGAAGCTGGCGTGACGTACTGCTTTCCGAACTGCTGAAACACCAAGTTCAGCAACGCTGCTACGGCTGTATCTCGGCGCTGCTGCTGGCTGCCAAGACTTGTATCTGCCGCGGTGAACTGCGCCCGCTCATACTGCTACTGCTGCCTCCCCGCATTACGTTGCGTCGCCTCGTAGTACGACGGGAACTTCTCGATGAAATAAGAACGTAATCCCATGGACCGCGAACACGTATTTGGTTTTTTGACTATAGAACATCAGCACATCCAGTTTCACTCTCAACAAACGTTATGATCTCGTGAATAAAAAAGAAATATCTGTGGCATCAGTAATCAAAGTTCAAGTAAAGTTCAAAAGACAGATAAAATACAGTTCAAACACAGTTCTGTCGTGCTTTAGTAGGAAATTAGTCACTTTCGATGTTACGAATTTTTACTAAAATTTTTCACAGTTCACAGTTCTCGCTAATAATCAAGCCTCATACCTCCAAAGCACTCAAACAGTGAAGAGTTCCCCACCAGGGACGCAATGTTCTGCAATAAAGGAAGAATGATTTGATTGTTGGTGTTAATAACGATCATCCTCCTTTACCTCCTCTGCATTACTGCAGATGACGTGTCGCTGAGCACATTTGTTCTGTGCGTGTAGTACACGTGAGGCGCCTAGTTGTTTCCACTGCACTGTGTAAATACGAAGGTTCTGTTATAGTTCACTAACCTGCTGTCTTCAAGTTGATGTCCCCAGCGTAGAAAACAGCACGCAGGTCGTAGGTTCTGTATCTTGAGGCTGAAACTGACTTTTAGCGAGGTTCTGTTCTGAAATAATGTATCACTTCTTTGGGATGCCACTTCCGTATTTTAATATAGCCACACGAGAAGACTACATGATCTTAATACAACACCTTCTGATACAGCAAAGTACATGATCAAACACAATGCTTACGAAAATGTATCTTTACACTATTTTTGGCACGTGTCTGTGCCTCATGACTACCGGGAGTGAATCTTTTAATACTGAATACTGGCAAACACATCCTGCCACAGACAACATGACTGTACATCTCGACTGCCTAATCCAGAGTGACGAACAGCCCAAAACACTACGCACGCCATACCAGAAAAGGCGTCACCCGAACGCTTCCGAAGTGCTTCATCTGCACTTTCGTCAGTCTTTTGTTTTTAATTTAATTTGTTTTTAATAATTCTAAAATGACTGATAGTCAGCTGTTGAGAGATATTTATATTAAAAAGTGTAGTCATTCCAATGTGTAGTTTAACTAATAATAATAACTACACTTTAACGTTTTGGCGCCCTTGCTGCGAACACAGCGGCCAATCACAGAGCAATAGCATTATGCAGGCGGTCTTTCTCCTGGGAATGGTACCGAATCTAACGTCTGTCACGGGTACCTCACGCCACATTTCGTCATTTATATACTTCTTGCATCTCCACTGCTCTGGGAACAGCTTCTTGGAGAAATATTACAAGGTGAAGGCTTTTGAGTTCATCGATGGCCTAGTAAAGGGACTTTCAAGCTGAAGAAAGAAGAGTACGTGGTGTTCCCGAAAAACAAAGCGTAGCAGCAAAAATCACTATCAGTTCTAAGTAGCTGCAGGACATCTAAAAGGTCAAACACTATGTACCTAAAAACACAGCTTATCTTATGATGATTCATCATTGATCAACTTTTGACGCTGTGAACAGCGACGTTGACAAGTGAAGTATCTTTAAGTGATTCTGAAGTCTTTAATAGGTTTAAATGTTGCTCTTTCAGTAAATAAATAATCATTTACAGCTGTAAATAATAGCTATCCTCTTCAGTACTTCGTTTCCGAGTATTTTCTATTCCAACAGCCTTTCTTATCACTATTTATCGAGGTGTTTAAACAGTGAGTGGAAAAAGGATAAAATTCCAGCATGTTTAGTAATGAATTAGTCCTTAATTAATAACACGCCTACTATTACATTTTGAGAGAACCAATTGCCTCTAGTACTACAACTGCTTAATAGCCATTTTTCAATAGACGTGTAGTATGGAAAGGAAATAATGTGTTTCATTTTCCTAAAAACTTGGTAATTGGATTGTTATCTTTTTTCATTCAGCTGTTCAATTACAGGACGCAGGTATATTCGTTTACCTACATGAGTTATTGCATCTAGTGTGGATTTTTTTTGGTTGTGTATTTGTCAAGGGCTATTTATATATTTATGTTTCTTTAACAAATTTTAAAAGCGTTAAAATCACTTACGGAAGGCATACGCTATCTGATCCTTCCTGCAACCTTCGTTTGATACAGCGAACTAGCTGGCGCGGACGGTGGTAGTCTGCCTATTAACGTCACGTGAGAGCGACTAATCATTCTTGGTCTGAACCCCTCCCCCCCTCCTCCCCCTCCTGCGCCAGCACAGCTTACCGACTGTAAGTTCCGTCGTCTTATACTTTGTAACAAATTTCTTTCATTATTTTTGACCGTAAGTTACTACCTATGGCATTCTGAAGAAGGCCCATTTGTCACAGACTGTGTGTACAGCACTGACATGTGGTTCGAAACCTATTGTCCACGTCTGTAATGTTTCCAGCTGCAATACAAGTAACGGGACCAAGCTACTGAAATAAAGTTGACAACTGAAGTTTACTCCAAATGTCGTTGTTTATTATTATTGAAACGCAAAGGTAATAGTCCCTGTACCGCAACAAATCGCATGTGGGAATTAATGATCGTTTACTTCTACTCGACCTTTGCGAGACTCTACATATTCACGCTCAAACTGAAACTTAAACCTGTTTAACTCACGAACTTCCTGTAACTGCAATGTCTAGTCAGCAAACCCTCCAACAGTTTATTACTGATTGAAGTTCTTAATTCCCAGCTGGCAAATCTCCTTTTAATTATCACATAAAGTAATTATTCTTGTTATAAACTGTCTACTTTAAGAACGGATGAGAGTCGTATACACAGACAGTCTGTGACCATAATGGTAGTGGAATGGATGACGACACAGAAAAGGACGAAATACTAAAGGTGTTTTACGAAAACTTTTTCACAGGGGACGATCGCACTGCAGTGCATCCTGTAAGTACTCGCACCAACCACAAAATAGCTAATTTCGAAACAGCTGACAACGGGACTGAAAAGCAACTGAATTTGCTGAACAGAAGGAATACCACTGGACCTGCTTCTGCTCGAAATATGTGAAAGAATTTGCCCCTCTTCTAACAGCGGTATATCGTAGTCTTTGTAGGTGCGAAAAGCTACCGATGATTAGAAAAAAATAGCAGAGTTCCTTCCTGTTTTCAAGAAGGGTTGTCAAACAGACGCATAAAACTATAGACCAGTGTCTCTGAAGATGGTCATTTGTAGAATTCTGAAACATGTTTTATGTTCCCTTATTATGACATTTCTGGAGGCCGATAATATCCTCTGCAGGAACCTGTTTTGACTTTCTTTGCACGCTGCATGACAATCAGTTTCGCTTTAGCAAAGGTAAATGTACCAGGGAGGCAATTCGGACATCGCGATTGAAGCAAGACTAAAGAAAACTCATGGCACTTTCATAACATTTGTTGACCTGGAAAAAGCGTTCGACAATTTAAAACAGTGCAAAATGTTTCAGAGTCTGAGGGAAATAGGGGTAAGCTATAGCGAGAGACGTGTAATATATATAATGTACAAGAGCCAGAGGGAATAATGAGAGTGGACAACCAAGAACGAAGTGCTAGGATTAAAAAGGGTGTAAGACTGGGATGTAGTCTTTCCCCCCTACTGTTCAAATCTGTACATCGAAGAAGCCATGATGAAAATAAAAGAAAGGTTCATGAGCGGAATTAAAATGGAAGGTGAAAGACTATCAGTGATACGATTCGCTGATGACATTGCTATCCTGAATGAAAATGCAGAAGAATTACATGATATGTTGAATGAAATGAACAATGTAATGAGTACAGAATGTGGATTGAGAGTAAACAAAAAAAACGAAGTAATGAGAAGTAGCCGAAATGAGAACAGCGAGAAACTTAGCACCAGGGTTGATGATAACGAAGTAGATGAAGTAAAGGAATTCTGCTACGTGGGCAGCAAAACAACCAGTGACAGACGGAGAAAGAAGGACATCAAAATCAGACTAGCCCTGGCAAAAAGGGCATTCCTGGCCAAGAGAAGTCTGCTAAAATCAAACATAGGCCTTAAGGGGAGTAGGACGTCAAACGGGCCGACTTGGAGCAGGAGAGGCACCACAGGACATTTTAATTTCCACTGTCTATACTTTTACAAATAAATTCATAAAACTTTAACAGCATGACCAGGAAGGATTCAGGATTCATACTCATAGCAGTGGAAGCTCAAAAACGTAACAAAACACATTTTTTTTACATGTGAAATTTCATCATTTTTTCACTTACTACTGGCTGCATTTGTTGCAATAGGTACACGTTTCTTCCTAAGTAAGAGAGATTCTTCGATGACTTTTGCACAGCATACAAACCATAGTTACAGATGTGTGAAACTCTAGAAGTTATTTAATTTATGAAAATATAAATGAACTGTTAAATTTTAAATTTCATGTTTAGAAAAAATTCAGGTTTTATAGCTAATTATCTCAATTTTTTCCATAGTTTTTTAATAGCTTTGGAAAATTCTAGAGTTTCATACACCTGTAACTACTGTTTGTATGGTGTGAAAAATTCATCGAAGAATCTCTCTTTCTTAGGAAGCGTACCTATAGCAACAAATGCAGCCAGTAATAAGTGAAAAAATGATGAAATTTCACATGTAGAAAAAGGTATTTTGCTACGTTTTTGAAATTCCACTGCGATAAGTGTAAGTCCTCAATCCTTCCTCGTCACGGTGACAAAGTTTTATGAATTTATTTGCAAAAGTATAGACTCTCCTGCTCCAAGTCGGCTCGTTTGACGTCCTGCCCCCTTAATTTGAGGAATAAATTTCTGAGAATGTACCTTCGGAGCACAGATTTGTGTGGTAGTGAAATATGGACTGTGGGATAACCGGAACAGAAGAGAAGCGAAGCATTTGAGATGTGGCGCTACACACGAATAGTGAAAATTAAGTGGACTGATAAGGTAAGAAATGAGGAGCTTCTACGCAGAATCGTAGAGGAGAGGAATATGTGGAAAACACTGACAAGAAGAAGGGACATGATGGTAGGACGTTTGTTAAGACATCAGGGAATGACTTCCATGGTACTAGAGGGAGCTTTAGACGGCAAAAACTGTAGACGAAAACAGTTACTGGAATACATCCAGCAAATAATTGAGGACGTATGTTGCAAGTGCCACTATGGGATGAAGAGGTTGGCACAGGAGAGGAATTCGTGGGAGGCCGCATCAAACCAGTCAGAACACTGGTTCTTTAGAAAATGGTTCTTTAGTGGATACAGGAGCAAGAAACAGATGCCATTCATGAGCAGAGAACTCAGATGTTAATTTGTTCTGCAGCTAATCCAACAGTAAAAATAATAAACAAATTTGCAGCTCAAGGTGCAGCGTCAGTCGCTGGCAATAGATTTGAATGTCGAAATATCTGTAAATGTTATTCAACTGGCAAACACGCAATATGGATACAGTGCATGAATGTTAGAGCTTAAGTACACACGCCGTTGGAGCTCCGGAGATGGGGACGCATGCGTGTCATTGGCAGCGGCGTAATCATGCGTGGCAGCGCCCTCGTGTGGCGGTGGCGGCTGTAGTAAACGCGGCGGCATAACTGGGGTTGCACGTGTTTGAAAGGGCGGCCGACCGGATGGCGTCCGATACCGCAACATCAACACGGGGTCCGAAACCAACGATCGTGTGAAACTCAGCTGCCTCTATCCGTCCTCGAGACCCAGGAAGCAGCAGTTACAGGCTCCCACACAGTTGCCGTGGTCCTTGACTGCGGAATGCGTTCGATACATTTCCGCACTGCCCCCTAATGAAGAAAATACGAGCGTACAGAATATCGGGCTAACTGTCAGATTTCATTGAGGAGTTTTTAGCAAACAGAACACAGCGTGTTATTCTGAACGGAGAGAAGTCTTCAGACGTAAAAATAACTTCAGGCATGCCCCGGTGGAGCGTTATAAAATCATCACTTCTCATAATATGTGTAAAAGACATACTAAATACAGTCGAAAGTTCCGTGAGGCTTTTCGTGGATGATGGTGTTGTAAACAGAGAAATCGCTACCCTAGAAAATACTAGAGAAGTGCAGGAAGACTTATAGAGGATCAACGCTTGGTCCAAGGAGTCGCATTAACCCACGACATAAACATATGTAATCTATTGCGAATACATAGAGAGAAATCCCCTGTATTGCGTGATTACATAACTGCAGAACAATCACTCGAAGCAGTTACTTCCATGCAGTATGCATGCGGAGCGATTTGAAAAAGGAGTGTCCACATAAAATTAACCGCGAGTAAGGCAGATGCCAGGCTGAGACCTACTGGAAAGATCCTCAGGAAACGTATTGAATCAGCAGAGGAAGTAGCTTACAAATCACTTGTTCGATTAACACTTGAATAATTCTCAGGGCAGATGAGATCCAAAGAAGAGCAGCGTTTTTTGTTACAGGCTCATTCACTGCCAAATAGCGCTCCTCCCACCCCTCACGTTCACAATGTCGTCAATGCCCATTCCCCACCCCTTCCAGATAGCAGCTTCTTTCCGGTAAATGTAAATGTCGTGTGACTAGGGCCTCCCGTCGGGTATACCGTTCGCTTGGTGCAAGTCTTTCGATTTGACGCCACTTCGGCAACTTGGGCGTCGACGTGAATGAAGTGATGATGATAAGGACAACGCAACACCCAGTCCCTGGGCGGAGAAAATCTCCGATCCAGCCGGGAATCGAACCCGGGCCCTTAGAATTGACATTCTGTTGCGCTAACCAATCAGCTCTTTTCCGGTGACAGTTTCATTCTGGTCCGAACTGCCAGAGATAATGGTCATGTGTGCATGAGGTGTGCTTGCTTGTAAGAATGTGTGTGTGTTTATCTCCATTTTTCTGATGAAGGTTGTGGCCGAAGTTTGATGTCTATTAATTGTACCTGTTTGCGACTTAACGTGTGATCTGTACAGTAGCAATCTACCCTAACCTTAAATCGTCGAATTTTAAAAGTTAGACATACGAGTAACACTAACGTAGGCAAAGACAAGAGGGATTGGTGATTTCTGACCAGATACATCTTCATGGATAGCCAATTAGTAGCAGTTATTAAGTAAATCACCTACGAGAATAGCTGGGTTGCCTCATCCACTTCAGACGTACCCAGCTGCACTGCATGCACGTCCACGTAACACTTGAGTTCAGTCATTCCACTTTAAGCCGCCACTTCCCCATCCGATATGCTACTTTTATTTTTCCATGCTTCACACCACGAAATGTAGACGCTTTTTAATGTACCACCGACCATAAGATCATTTAAGATGGATTAAAACCAAGACTGAACAAGGAGGAGGAATCGGTCAGTTCATACGTATATCTCGGTGAAACGAATTGTAGGGATATGACAAGGAACGATCACATATGCTGAGACGTAGGTAAACGTGTTGGCAGATTTGGGATCATTGTTAGATTACTAGGTGAATGCAGTGAGTCTGCGAAGCAGATTGATTGGGAAACACTCCTACGGGCCTAGAAAATTGCTTAAATATTGCTCATACGGAACACGACTAAGAGGTGATGTTAAACTTATACGAAGAAGGACAACACGAATGGTCTGATCTCATGGAGAGAATCACGAAGATGCTGCGGAAGCATAATTGGCAGACTTCTGAAGATAGACGCAGACTATCTCGAGAAAGCCTGCTTACCTTCAATAACAAGCATTAAGAGATGACTCTAGTAATATATACAACACCCTATATATCGCTTCCATAGGGACTGCGAGGACAAGAGTGCCTAATTACAGTACATACAAAGGCGTTCAAGCAATCATTCTTCTCCCACTCCATACAGGAATGGAACGGGAAGAAGCCCCAATAGATGGTACAATGAGAAGTACCCTCCGTCACGCACTTCAAATGAGTTGCAGAGTGTGGATGCAGATGTAGATATGGGTGATGCAGCAGCAGAGAGAAGGAAGCCGTCAGTAGATCGCCCACGACAATGCTGGACATGGGAGAGGCACCACATCGCATTTTACGAGTTCCGTTGCTGTGTACGTAATCACATAAACGTGTTCGTGTGTAGAAACTAGGATACTTTGCATTCGACAACGTCATACAAACCTAGCACACGGGTTGATGATATAGGGGTGTCATTTTGTGCAAAAAACGATCACTCCTGCATCACGCAGTTGCTAATCTGGACAACAGTCGTTACATTTCCAGGGTGTTAAGGCCAGTTGTGCCCCATCTTAAGTGCCTCCGTGACGTTATCCCTCAACAAGATAACAGAAGACCGCACGTTTCTCATGCTGTCGTCACCTACTTCAATACAGTGGGTGTTTAACTCTTGCATGGCCAGCACGTCCTCCAGGTCTCTCACCCACTGAGAATATTTGGTCATGTTCTGCCAAGAAACTCAAACGCCACCATTTCCCGCCATAACTGTTATTGAGCTCTGGCATAAATCTGAAGCAGTAACCGTCATCTAATCTAAGTTCAAGTTAATAACCAGCGGGATTAGTGCCATTGTTACTTCCAGAAGTGGCAGCTTCACTGTGTGCTAAACTTCGTTCCAAGTGTTCTCCCAAATCACCTTCAAATTTAATGTTGTGTTCTCCGTGCGATACAGATTACTCACAACAAGTAAAATTGTGGTGTCACCGCCAGACACCACACTTGCTAGGTGGTAGCTTTAAATCGGCCGCGGTCCATTAGTACATGTCGGACCCGCGTGTCGCCACTGTCAGTGATCGCAGACCGAGCGCCACCACACGGCAGGTCTCGAGAGACTTACTAGCACTCGCCCCAGTTGTACAGCCGACGTTGCTAGGAAAGGTTCACTGAGAATTACGCTCTCATTAGCCGAGACGATAGTTAGCATAGCCTTCAGCTTAGTCAATTGCTACGACCTAGCAAGGCGCCATTTATCCTTTGCTATGTATCTAATGAAGCACGTACAGTAACGAGACCGATATTCACCAATTGTTGATTAAAGTTAAGTATTCCAGCAGCTACGTACTTTTCTTTATAGCATTCATTAAGTATCCTGTTTCAGACCTCACGCCATCCTGCGTGAGCTTATAGCGTGCATTTCGGCTTCCTCAAACAACACGGTGTTGGCACTTCTGCCGAAACATCAAAAATTGCTTTATTTTCTATCCTTCCCGGTCTTGCAGTTATAGTGGGAGACTATGTTTGCTCACGACTGAATTAATTTAAAATTTTTATTTCAGTAGACTACCAGATTCAAGGAAAAATCGTAGACCAATGCATAGCTTGTAAGGACAGTACGCATTCTGAGAAGAATTAATTTTGAAATAAACTGCTAGCATTGAATATCTAGTCGACGACGGAAGGATCGGTGATCACGTACACTTTCTGATCGCCATATCCATTGTCCAAGTCCTTGAATAAATTCCGGACCTCTACACGGCGCCTCATTGCATCTAGTTTCGCAGCCTCCTCTGTGATATTCTAGAGGAGTAAGACATACACTGAGGTGACAAAAGTCATGGGGTACCTCCTAACATCCTGTCGGAGCTATTTTTGCCCGCCTTAGTGCAGCAAATGTACGAGATATAGACCCAATAAGTCGGTGGAAAACCCCTGCAGAAGTACTGAGCCATGCTACCTGTATAGTCGTCCATAATTGCGCAAAAGTGCCCGGTGAAAGACTTTGTGCACAAGCAGACCTCTCGTTTACGTCCCGTAAATGTTCAAGGCGATTCCTATCGGCCGATCCAGGTGGCAAAGTTGTTCGTTGGGACTGTTCAGAATTTTGTTGAAACCAGTTGCAATCTGTCGTGGCCCGGTGACATTCCATCGATGTTTGGGAACATGAAGTCCACTAATGGCTGCAGACGGTCTCCAAGTAGTCAAACAGAATCATTTCCAGTCAGTGATCGGTTCAGTTTGACCAGAGGACAACAGTCCATTCAATGTAAACACAGTGGCTTCGTGGGGCCTGAGCCACACTCGAATCTTACGAAATGAAATCGGGCGTCATCTGACCAGGTCACTGTTTTCCACTTGTCTAGTGTCGAACCGAAATGGTCGCGACTCCAGGAGAAGCACTGCAGGAGATGTCGTACTGTTACCAACGGCACTCGCGTAAGTCATCTACTGCCACAGCCCATTAACGCGAAATTTTGCTGCACTGTCTTAGCTGATCCGTTCTTCGTACGAAAATCAGGTTTATTTTGTTTTATAAAAAATGGTTCAAATGGCTCTGAGCACTATGGGACTTAACATCTGAGGCCATGAGTCCCCTAGAACCTACAACTACTTAAACCTAACTATTCTAAGGACATCACACACATCCATGCCCGAGGCAGGATTCGGACTAAAGCGCCTAGAACCTCAGGGCCACCGCGGCCGGCTTTCGTTTTACAAGCCGTGGGTATACAACTACAATATATTACTGCAGCTGAGAAGTACAATTCGTCTAATAATATTCAAATCTACGACACAAGTCCGCTTCTACAGGGTCTGTCACTATACCTTCACGATATTTTGGATACTTGTATTAAACGAGTTTTCCAACCTTCTAGATGTCTTCTGGATTATTTTGTTTGCCTGCAGACTTTAGTTGTATATTGTACATCAAGAAATAGTCAATTGTTTTGTAATTTGCAATTTTAAGTTGAAAATATAATTTAGTAGGCGTACTTCATTTCTCGATGTTGTAAAATTTCAGCCACTACTTCTTCAGATGTAAAATTTCTTCCGTATTCACCCCGAGGCCTATAAGTTTGTTGTTCTTAGCACAGTATACAATAACGGTACCCAGCTAAAATATGTTTCAGAAATGATTGAAAATACACTCCTGGAAATGGAAAAAAGAACACATTGACACCGGGGTGTCAGACCCACCATACTTGCTCCGGTCACTGCGAGAGGGCTGTACAAGCAATGATCACACGCACGCCACAACGGACACACCAGGAACCGCGGTGTTGGCCGTCGAATGGCGCTAGCTGCGCAGCATTTGTGCACCGCCGCCGTCAGTGTCAGCCAGTTTGCCGTGGCATACGGAGCTCCATCGCAGTCTTTAACACTGGTAGCATGCCGCGACAGCGTGGACGTGAACCGTATGTGCAGTTGACGGACTTTGAGCGAGGGCGTATAGTGGGCATGCGGGAGGCCGGGTGGACGTACCGCCGAATTGCTCAACACGTGGGGCGTGAGGTCTCCACAGTACATCGATGTTGTCGCCAGTGGTCGGCGGAAGGTGCACGTGCCCGTCGACCTGGGACCGGACCGCAGCGACGCACGGATGCACGCCAAGACCGTAGGATCCTACGCAGTGCCGTAGGGGACCGCACCGCCACTTCCCAGCAAATTAGGGACACTGTTGCTCCTGGGGTATCGGCGAGGACCATTCGCAACCGTCTCCATGAAGCTGGGCTACGGTCCCGCACACCGTTAGGCCGTCTTCCGCTCACGCCCCAACATCGTGCAGCCCGCCTCCAGTGGTGTCGCGGCAGGCGTGAATGGAGGGACGAATGGAGACGTGTCGTCTTCAGCGATGAGAGTCGCTTCTGCCTTGGTGCCAATGATGGTCGTATGCGTGTTTGGCGCCGTGCAGGTGAGCGCCACAATCAGGACTGCATACGACCGAGGCACACAGGGCCAACACCCGGCATCATGGTGTGGGGAGCGATCTCCTACACTGGCCGTACACCACTGGTGATCGTCGAGGGGACACTGAATAGTGCACGGTACATCCAAACCGTCATCGAACCCATCGTTCTACCATTCCTAGACCGGCAAGCGAACTTGCTGTTCCAACAGGACAATGCACGTCCGCATGTATCCCGTGCCACCCAACGTGCTCTAGAAGGTGTAAGTCAACTACCCTGGCCAGCAAGATCTCCGGATCTGTCCCCCATTGAGCATGTTTGGGACTGGATGAAGCGTCGTCTCACGCGGTCTGCACGTCCAGCACGAACGCTGGTCCAACTGAGGTGCCAGGTGGAAATGGCATGGCAAGCCGTTCCACAGGACTACATCCAGCATCTCTACGATCGTCTCCATGGGAGAATAGCAGCCTGCATTGCTGCGAAAGGTGGATATACACTGTACTAGTGCCGACATTGTGCATGCTCTGTTGCCTGTGTCTATGTGCCTGTGGTTCTGTCCGTGTGATCATGTGATGTATCTGACCCCAGGAATGTGTCAATAAAGTTTCCCCTTCCTGGGACAATGAATTCACGGTGTTCTTATTTCAATTTCCAGGAGTGTATTTCTGACGTTCTCTGTCAACACCAGATGTCACCTAGAGATATACAGGGTGTTCATAAAGTCCCTTGACAACTTCAGAATTTTATTACAACGGCAGTTGTTGAAATATTTGTTGAAATATTTTAACAAAATTTCTTTTATTGTAATCTCTGTTTGCTGAAGTTTTCATGTGTACTAAAATTTTGTGTTTCAGATACTCTTTTGATGGAAGGAACTGAATAAAATTGCAACTCCTCAAGATAAGGCACAATGTGTGTCCTGGTTTATTGAGACAAAGCCGGATGTTCAGAGTCAACGAAACTTCAGAACGAAGTATGGAAGAGATCCACCATCGCGCCCTTTAATCCGTGAATGACACAAAATTTATGGAGACAGGGACAGTGTTGGATAAACGGGTAGAGTTTGACTCAACATACTGGAACGCCTTTCGGAGGATGAAGCATTCCTCAAGGGAGTTTGTTCAGTGACGAGGCATTTTTTCATGTTCCTGGGACATTAAACAGACACAATGTGAGAATCTGGGGATCTGAACACCCCATGTGACTAGGCAGCTTCACTGGGGTAGTCCAAAAGTGAATGTGTGGTGTGGAATCATGTGCAACCGAATAATTGGTCCATCTGCAGTCAACAATTACTGCAGATGTTTACCTCGAACTTCTGACCGTATATGTAGCACCCTTCCCCCATGAACCATGGACCTTGCCGTTGGTGGGGAGGCTTGCGTGCCTCAGCGATACAGATGGCCGTACCGTAGGTGCAACCACAACGGAGGGGTATCTGTTGAGAGGCCAGACAAACATGTGGTTCCTGAAGAGGGGCAGCAGCCTTTTCAGTAGTTGCAGGGGCAACAGTCTGGATGATTGACTGATCTGGCCTTGTAACATTAACCAAAACGGCCTTGCTGTGCTGGTACTGCGAACGGCTGAAAGCAAAGGGAAACTACAGCCGTAATTTTTCCCGAGGACATGCAGCTTTACTGTATAATTAAATGATGATGGCGTCCTCTTGGGTAAAATATTCCGGAGGTAAAATAGTCCCCCATTCGGATCTCTGGGCGGGGACTACTCAAGAGGCATTCTACGGATCGGAGCGTGGAATGTTAGATCCCTTAATCGGGCAGGTAGGTTAGAAAATTTAAAAAGGGAAATGGGTAGGTTAAAGTTAGATATAGTGGGAATTAGTGAAGTTCGGTGGCAGGAGGAACAAGACTTTTGGTCAGGTGATTACAGGGTTATAAATACAAAATCAAATAGGGGTAACGCAGGAGTAGGTTTAATAATGAATAAAAAAATAGGAGTGCGGGTTAGCTACCACAAACAGCATAGTGAACGCATTATTGTGGCCCAGATAGACACAAAGCCCATGCCTACTACAGTAGTACAAGTTTATATGCCAACTAGCTCTGCAGATGATGAAGAAATTGATGAAATGTATGACGAGATAAAAGAAATTATTCAGGTAGTGAAGGGAGACGAAAATTTAATAGTCATGGGTGACTGGCATTCGTCATTAGGAAAAGGGAGAGAAGGAAACATAGTAGGTGAATATGGATTGGGGGAAGAAATGAAAGAGGAAGCCGCCTTGTAGAATTTTGCACAGAGCATAACTTAGTCATAGCTAACACTTGGTTCAAGAATCATAAAAGAAGGTTGTATACCTGGAAGAATCCTGGAGATACTAATAGGTATCAGATAGATTACATAATGGTAAGACAGAGATTTAGGAACCAGGTTTTAAATTGTAAGACGTTTCCAGGGGCAGATGGGGATTCTGACCACAATCTATTGGTTATGAACTGCAGATTGAAACTGAAGAAACTGCAAAAAGGTGGGAATTTAAGGAGATGAGACCTGGATAAACTGAAAGTACCAGAGGTTGTAGAGAGTTTCAGGGAGAGCATAAGGGAACAATTGACAGGAATGGGGGAAAGAAATACAGTAGAAGAAGAATGGGTAGCTCTGAGGGATGAAGTAGTGAAGGCAGCAGAGGATCAAGTAGGTAAAAAGACGAGGGCTAATAGAAATCCTTGGGTAACAGAAGAAATATTGAATTTAATTGATGAAAGGAGAAACTATAAAAATGCAGTAAATGAAGCAGGCAAAAGGGAATACAAACGTCTCAGAAATGAGATCGACAGAAAGTGCAAAATGGCTAAGCAGGGATGGCTAGAGGACTAATGTAAGGATGTAGAGGCTTGTCTCACTAGGGGTAAGATAGATACTGCCCACAGGAAAATTAAAGAGACCTTTGGAGAGAAGAAAACCACTTGTATGAATATCAAGAGCTCAGATGGCAACCCAGTTCTAAGCAAAGAAGGGAAGGCAGAAAGGTGGAAGGAGTATATAGAGGGTTTATACAAGGGCGATGTACTTGAGGACAATATTATGGAAATGGAAGAGGATGTAGATAAAGATGAAATGGGAGATAAGATACTGCGTGAAGAGTTTGACAGAGTACTGAAAGACCTGAGTCGAAACAAAGCCCCGGGAATAGACAACATTCCATTAGAACTACTGATGGCCTTGGGAGAGCAACTCCTGACAAAACTCTACCATCTGGTGAGCAAGATGTATGAGACAGGCGAAATACCCACAGACTTCAAGAAGAATATAATAATTCCAATACCAAAGAAAGCAGGTGTTGACAGATGTGAAAATTACCGAACTATCAGTTTAATAAGTCATTGCTGCAAAATACTAACGCGAATTCTTTACAGACGAATGGAAAAACTGGTAGAAGCGGACCTCGGGGAAGATCAGTTTGGATTCCGTAGAAATGTTGGAACACGTGAGGCAATACTAACCTTACGACTTATCTTAGAAGAAAGATTAAGAAAAGGCAAACCTACGTTTCTAGCATTTGTAGACTTAGAGAAAGCTTTTGACAACGTTAACTGGAATACTCTCTTTCAAATTCTGAAGGTGGCAGGGGTAAAATACAGGGAGCGAAAGGCTATTTACAATTTGTACAGAAACCAGATGGCAGTTATAAGAGTCGAGGGGCATGAAAGGGAAGCAGTGGTTGAGAAAGGAGTGAGACAGGGTTGTAGCCTCTCCGCAATGTTATTCAATCTGTATATTGAGCATGCAGTAAAGGAAACAAAAGAAAAATTCGGAGTAGGTATTAAAATTCATGGAGAAGAAGTAAAAACTTTGAGGTTCGCCGATGACATTGTAATTCTGTCAGAGACAGCAAAGGACTTGGAAGAGCAGTTGAACGGAATGGACAGTGTCTTGAAAGGAGGATATAAGATGAACATCAACAAAAGCAAAACGAGGATAATGGAATGTAGTCAAATTAAATCGGGTGATGCTGAGGGGATTAGATTAGGAAATGAGAGACTTAAAGTAGTAAAGGAGTTTTGCTATTTAGGGAGCAAAATAACTGATGATGGTCGAAGTAGAGAGAATATAAAATGTAGACTGGCAATGGCAAGGAATTCGTTTCTGAAGAAGAGAAATTTGTTAACATTGAGTATAGATTTGAGTGTCAGGAAGTCGTTTCTGAAAGTATTTGTATGGAGTGTAGCCATGTATGGAAGTGAAACATGGACGATAACCAGTTTGGACAAGAAGAGAATAGATGCTTTTGAAATGTGGTGCTACCGAAGAATGCTGAAGATAAGGTGGGTAGATCACGTAACTAATGAGGAGGTATTGAATAGGATTGGGGAGAAGAGAAGTTTGTGGCACAACTTGACTAGAAGAAGGGATCGGTTGGTAGGACATGTTTTGAGGCATCAAGGGATCACAAATTTAGCATTGGAGGGCAGCGTTGCACATTTAAATTAAGAGCGTCATCGGCCATCAGGAAAGGAAGCAATGATTTATTCGATAACTTAAAGTGGTGCATTACTAGCCCAGCGGCTAGTCGGGAGAGTGGATTTAATCAGGCGTTCCGTTAGCCGTCCGCACCGCGGCTTTATATATAAGAACGCTGCGCGAGAGAAGAAGGCCCCGGTTCTCTCCAGACGCTGATTAGCGCACCATCTGTGCCAGGAGTCGCGTCCCATCGGTATCATTGCTATAAACAGCCTTGGATGCCATAATAAGTTTGTCGGGATACGAGTAACCATGAAATCGTTTTTGAGTGAAGTGTTAATTCTGGGATGACTTTAATGATCTATCTTCAGTTTGCGTATGTCGTATTTTCACGTGCCGCCGCGAGACAGACATTCCACCATTATTTAGCGTGGCGTTTGGTGAACATTATCATCAAATTATGGCGAGCATTCACTTTAACATTTAATTTGAACAGTTATAGTTGCATCAGCGCATTAGACTCTGAACTGCTCTGGTAGTTGGATGGTATAGATTCTTTTTTGGTCTGTGACTTTCAGAATATAGTGAACATTTTAGAGAGAATCGTTTTTTGATTATGAATCCCAGACAATCTCCTAATTCCTCAGAGCTATAAGCTGTAGCTATAAGTGTATTTCTCAGATGAAGTGGGCACTAGGAATTCTAATTAGAGGCTTCACGTTTTGCTAATCACTTTCTGGTTGCCAATATTGTAGTTAGAGAGCCAGTGTTGAGAACGGCAAACAACAGCATTAAATAAATAATAGGAACATTTATATAACAAGTATTCCACCCGCCGCCCCACATATGATGCTAATCGGCCGGGAAAAACAAAACATTATATATATATATATATATATATATATATATATATATATATATATATATATATATATATATATAACAATTACTCCACCTGCCGTCCCACATATGGTGCATCAGCCGGGAAATGCATCTTTTCTACATTACATTCTACATATTATATAACAAATTATTCCACCCGCCGCCCCACAAACCTCTTTCACATCCTCCGGCAAAATCACCTGGTAGTAGCAGTGGCAGGAGTGTTCAAGTAGCACAAGAATGGTGACAGCCATCCTTCAAGAACCAGCTTGAATGGACTCAGTTCTCTGTGGTGATTCAAACTGCCAATAACTACGTCAGGACGCAAATTAAACCTTTCAATGTAGTGCTCATAATCGTATCCTCTGCAATCTGTATCTTTAAGCAAAGTGTTCATTAGAATTTCCAGAACGTCACAAAAGATCAAAAGAAACAAATATAACCGGCACGGAATATGAGCTATGAGGATTTCTGAAACAGAATGTGATGAACAGTACATTTAGAGTAGACTGATCGATATGGGTGTTCATAGAGTCCGAGAACACTTTCAGTTATTTATTGCACACGAACCAAACATTGTACAGATATCATACATATGTCGTTTTGAAGAGAAACCCTGAAAGTTTTTTTCATTTATATCGCCGCAGCGTAGTTTGGTAATTTGCCGATAGTCAGCGCTAGTCGCTATCAAAGCGAGTTCAAGTGCGGAGCGGGCTTTCTGTGTGTTGGAGTTGATCGCTTAAATTTTAGCGACGAAGCCACTTTGCACACGAATCGGAAAGTGAACAGGCATAATTGTCGAATGTGGAGTACAAAGTACCCACACGAATGCAATGAATTTGAGCGTGATTCCCCAAAGGTAAATGTTTTTTGTGCCTCGTCAAGTCGAAAACTGAATGGGCCATTTTTCTTCGCCGAGAGCACTGTCACTGGATATTGCTATTTGGACATGTTGCCGCAATAGCTGATGCCTCAAATGCAATCGGACCCTCTGTTCATTTTTCAGCAGGATGGGGCTCCATCCCATTTTCATCATGAAGTTCGTGGGTACCTGGATGCGTAGCTTCAGTTCAACGTGAAAACATTAATTATGTAAACACCATTGAGCTACCTCTAATATTTTTCGAGTAATTTGCAAAAAATTAAACTTGGAACTAAAACTTCCTTATTTTTAGTAGATTAAGCACCCATTATATTGATGATAGAAAGTTTTGGTTACAGCACGTGATGAAACCTATTAAATACTGGAGCTATAACAAGTTTCAGGGCCTGGGTTTAAGTAATAACAAGTACAGGTTTTCTTAAACTTGAAGTTTAGTGGTCAGGTTCTACTGTCAATTCCATTTAGAAAATTCTAGACGACAAAGTTTAAATGCAGGCGAGTTAAAACCTTTTCTGAGTTTTTAACCAACATAAATACACGCATAAAAAAATTACGAAGATTCTAAATTAATACACAAAAGTGTTACATAATATTGTATGTCCGAGAAAGTGGCTGTGTACAGGCTGCTACCGTGGGCATGGAGCGGATGACAGCAGGTCTTCCCTTAGCCGTCCGCTTCGCCACATATTCAGCCCGAGAGGCAAGACTAGGCTTTACTTCGCACACAGACATTGTACGATCCGCGTTAGTCAAACGTGCCGGCACGGTAACTCAGCGTGCTCGGTCAGGGGGTTAGCTGCCCTCTGTAATAATAATAAAAATAAAAATAAAAATAAACTGAGTTAATGGATCAACAACGAACCGAAACGGGTGTCTTGTGACGTCCGCCCCGAGCAGATACAACGAACACACACACACACACACACACACACACATACACACACACAAAAAAAGAAAAAGCTGGAGTGCGCGCTGCCTCGGATGACGTCAGAGCCAGGCTGTTACTAAACGCATATTTTCAATAATAATAGAAAGAAAACTCTCGAGGACTGTACACCGTCCTGGATCGCTTAGATTTCGCGGAAGTAACTCTTAGCCTGCCGCCCGTAATGTTAACAAAATCCGCGTAACAAGTGGTGACAATTATTTTCCACTTTTGTGGCGAGAATTTATTTTGATTATCAGTAGTCAGAGCGAAAGACAATTTAGTAGGAACATACCGTAGCAGTCGCCTCTGAAGTGCTCGTAGTGCTGTTTATGATAGATTTACTGTCAGTATTAACACAGTGAAGATTACAATGTTATGCGTGTGAAACTTTGCCAAATATATTTATCAATTAGAACCCAAAATCTTCATTTATAATTATAGTGCTGATGCCGCTGAGCAAACAGAGAACAGAAAGATTTCTTTCAGTGGACTGGATATTAATGTGGACTTGCAGACTCGAAACTATGGTCAGTATGCTCTCCGTCGCTTTCTGGCTGACCGCAAAAATAGTTTCCAGGCTTTCGTAAAAGACTGCGAACAATATTACAATATTTACAGCAATTCAACAACAATTCGAACATTTCAAATATTTGCTGCAATTACTTATGACTATATAGAATAATATATAAAATTATATAACGTATTATTATTAACCCGCCGCCCCACTCACTGAGTCACAAAATGGGCTTCTTTGCATGAACTGAAGCATCCACATGGACAGTGCCAACACTGGTGCGCCCTACTACGACGTACGAAGAAGGATTGACTCCACGTTGTCTTTCATTACGAGTCCAGTTTGTGCATTCAGTATCATGAACATCTTAATTATCTTCGTTACTCGATGGATGAACCAGAAAAATGGCCTCTCACAACGAATAGTACTAGCTTCCATCGTCTTTAACATCTGCACCAACGCCCAACTCTGCCCAGAAGCAACAAAAGGTTTCACCAATGCAGACGACCCTGCAATAGCAGCAAAAGATACAAGTTTCTCACATGTTGAAAGGAAGTTCTCCCAGTCTCTACTACGAAGACAATCACCTAAAAGATAATCCATTAAAAACACGAGTACGCACATTCCGCCTAAGAAAACAGACAAGCGAGAAGGAAACTGCACGTGACCTATGAAGAAACCCAACTGGAATGCAGTAATACACCAAAAAGTTAGGAGTCACCCTTCATCGACTACTGCTTGAACACCAAGGAAGGTATAAGCAAAAAATAACATCCTCCAGAAACTGGCTGCTACAACCTGGCGGACGATCCACGTGTTCTGAGAAAATCAGGCTTAGGCCTATATTACTCTGCAGTACAATTTGCCTGTCCTGTCTGGTATCGCTCCAGTCAAGCCAGACAGGCCGATGTTACCCTCAACGAGACTTCCAGATCTGTCACAGGCTGCCTGAAATCAACTCTACTGCAAAACGTCTAATGTCTAGTAGGGATCCGTCCGACACCCGAGGATCCCAGTGAATCTACCACCAGATCAAAAAGAAATTACTTGTATGGGTACTCATCGGCAACTACCCATCTCAAATCAAGAAGCGGTTTCCCCCATACTACAGGAACCCTCACTGAAATGCCTATAGCATCGAGACCAAATTCCTGGTGTAACTGAGACCGAAACACCACAGAATGGATGGTGCCATATGACAACTTGGCTTCGGGCCATGAAGAAAGTTAGTCGACATTATAAACGCTCAGTACACTACGATCTGGAGTCGGCACGTGCAAGACCACCTTGAAGAAGTGGAGATTTTCTTTGAATACGTCCAGTGCGAATGCAGAGAAGAGTAAACCGTGGAACATCTTGTCGTCTGAAAGCTGTGTCCAGCTACATGCTCCCTTAAAGAGCTGATGTCAGCTAGCCATGAAGGCTATCGAAGACTGTGTGATAGCTAAATATTGATTACACAGCATTTAAAATGCGTGTTATTGAGTAACATCTGTTTGTATAAAACTGGCAATGCTTAAAGCACCAGACTGAAATTGTCTGTTTATTGTTATGGTTGTATGATGTATGTCTATGTTTTCTGACACGCATTCATGGGTTCAGGCTCCGAGGAGAGCGAACACTGCCATATAAAATCACCAAGTGCCCAGCACACGCGCTAATCTACATCTACACCCATAATCCGCAAGCAACCTGACGGTGTGTGGATGAGGGCACCTTGAGTACCTCTATCGGTTCTCCCTTCTGTTCCAGTCTCGTATTGTTCGTGGAAAGAAATATTGTCCGTATGCCCCTGTGTGGGCTCTAATCTCTCTGATTTTATCCTCATTGTCTGTTCGCGAGATATACGTAGGAGGGAGCAATATACTGCTTGACTCCTTGGTGAAGGTATGTACCCGAAACCTCAACAAAAGCCCATACGGAGCTACCGAGCGTCTCTCTTGCAGATTCTTCCACTGGAGTTTATCTATCATCTCCGTAACGCTGTCGCGATTACTAAATGATCCTGTACCGAAGTGCACTGCTCTCCGTTGGATCTTCTCTATCTCTTCTATCAACCCTATCTGGTACGGCTCCCACACCGGTGAGCAGTATTCAAGCAGTGTGCGAAGTAGAGGTGCTGTTGTGTACAGAACACTATCATCGTATAGGCGATAATTTTGACAGCAGGCCTTAGTTTTCCGACGTGTTGGTACTAACAGTTATATGGTATCTTCTAGATCTATTTGAGGGTGTCTTCCATAAAGATAGCACAACGTCAAACATTGCCCACCCTGTTAAAAATTACCTCAACGCAAAGGCTGTTGCCACGGCCAATGTGTTCTCCAGATCTCCCACTCGAGAACGCTTCTGGACATGAGTTGTCGAGAAAGTGGCTTGCCGCCAATCGCCAGCTGTTGTGCTTGATAACCTCTGACACACTACTGAAACGGCATGGAATGATGTATCTCTGTCTTTCATCCAAAGTCATATCAGTTCGATGTCCAGGTGAATTAAAGCCGACAACACCACCGACGGTCGCTGCAAGTGTACTAAATTTCATGTAATGTACATCCGCAAATTGCTTGCAGACTTAATTATACACTCCTGGAAATTGAAATAAGAACACCGTGAATTCATTGTCCCAGGAAGGGGAAACTTTATTGACACATTCCTGGGGTCAGATACATCACATGATCACACTGACAGAACCACAGGCACATAGACACAGGCAACAGAGTATGCACAATGTCGGCACTAGTACAGTGTATATCCACCTTTCGCAGCAATGCAGGCTGCTATTCTCCCATGGAGACGATCGTAGAGATGCTGGATGTAGTCCTGTGGAACGGCTTGCCATGCCATTTCCACCTGGCACCTCAGTTGGACCAGCGTTCGTGCTGGACGTGCAGACCACGTGAGACGACGCTTCATCCAGTCCCAAACATGCTCAATGGGGGACAGATCCGGAGATCTTGCTGGCCAGGGTAGTTGACTTACACCTTCTAGAGCACGTTGGGTGGCACGGGATACATGCGGACGTGCATTGTCCTGTTGGAACAGCAAGTTCGCTTGCCGGTCTAGGAATGGTAGAACGATGGGTTCGATGACGGTTTGGATGTACCGTGCACTATTCAGTGTCCCCTCGACGATCACCAGTGGTGTACGGCCAGTGTAGGAGATCGCTCCCCACACCATGATGCCGGGTGTTGGCCCTGTGTGCCTCGGTCGTATGCCGTCCTGATTGTGGCGCTCACCTGCACGGCGCCAAACACGCATACGACCATCATTGGCACCAAGGCAGAAGCGACTCTCATCGCTGAAGACGACACGTCTCCATTCGTCCCTCCATTCACGCCTGTCGCGACACCACTGGAGGCGGGCTGCACGATGTTGGGGCGTGAGCGGAAGACGGCCTAACGGTGTGCGGGACCGTAGCCCAGCTTCATGGAGACGGTTGCGAATGGTCCTCGCCGATACCCCAGGAGCAACAGTGTCCCTAATTTGCTGGGAAGTGGCGGTGCGGTCCCCTACGGCACTGCGTAGGATCCTACGGTCTTGGCGTGCATCCGTGCGTCGCTGCGGTCCGGTCCCAGGTCGACGGGCACGTGCACCTTCCGCCGACCACTGGCGACAACATCGATGTACTGTGGAGACCTCACGCCCCACGTGTTGAGCAATTCGGCGGTACGTCCACCCGGCCTCCCGCATGCCCACTATACGCCCTCGCTCAAAGTCCGTCAACTGCACATACGGTTCACGTCCACGCTGTCGCGGCATGCTACCAGTGTTAAAGACTGCGATGGAGCTCCGTATGCCACGGCAAACTGGCTGACACTGACGGCGGCGGTGCACAAATGCTGCGCAGCTAGCGCCATTCGACGGCCAACACAGCGGTTCCTGGTGTGTCCGCTGTGCCGTGCGTGTGATCATTGCTTGTACAGCCCTCTCGCAGTGTCCGGAGCAAGTATGGTGGGTCTGACACACCGGTGTCAATGTGTTCTTTTTTCCATTTGCAGGAGTGTATATTCCTTCTTCTGTTCCTAGATATTGCTCCCTCCTACGTATATCTCGCGAAGAGACCATGAGGATAAAATCAGAGAGATTAGAGCCCACACAGAGGCATACCGACGATCTTTCTTTCGACGAACAATACGAGACAGGAATAGAAGGGAGAACCGATAGAGGTACTCAAAGTACCCTCCGCTACACACCGTCAGGTGGCTTGCGGGGTATGGATGTAGATGTAGGATTGGTTATAACAGAACTTGCGCTGCTTGAGAGTGCCTCCATGAAAAACAACTGTTCTTAGGACAATGAACCTTTCTGGAAACATTTGTAAGGACACGCGGGAGAGAGATAACGAATAAACCATTGAAAAAAACACATTTTTATTCCAATACGACTGGATGACATTGGTTAATTTCGTACCATATTTACTTTCCGGTTTGCAAACGCTGCTCAGTGTTACGACCATCTTTATCCATGACAGCCTGGAGACGCACTAGAGACTGCTATGCTACAGCTGTCCGAAACAACCATGGAATATTCAGCTGACGTGACACAGTTCGTGCACTGCTTGAAGACAGCGTGTTGCGTCCGGCATTCTCATCCACGTCAAAAGTAACTTCTTCAATAGTTTTTCGTGTCCCAAATCGCCAAATGGTTCGAACATCAAGTTATGTTCTTCAATCCCAGTGCGGAAAGAGTCTCTGCATTCCTTTAATGCGTCGATACTAGCGAAGAATGTGGTGTCACCGCCAGACACCACACTTGCTAGGTGGTAGCATTTAAATCGGCCGGGGTCCGGTAGTATACGTCGGACCCGCGTGTCGCCACTGTCAGTAATTGCAGACCGAGCGCCACCACACGGCAGGTCTAGAGAGACGTCCTGGCACTCGCCCGAGTTGTACAGCCGACTTTGCAAGGAACGGTTCACTGACAACTACGCTCTCATTTGCCGAGACGATAGTTAGCATAGCCTTCAGCTACAATTGCTACGACCTAGCAAGGCGCCATAATCCTTTGCCATATATGTTGTGGTTATAACATGTATCATAAAGAGCGATGTTCTACAAATGTGGATTAAAGTTAAGTATTCCAGAAGCTACGTACTTTTCTTTATAGCATTCATTACGTATCCTGTTTCAGACCTCACGCCAGCCTGCGTGAGTTTAAGCGCGTGCCTTTCGGCTTCCTCTCATTGTGTCTAGGCTGTCTTGCCTAGACACAACAAAGAACATCTGCACTGTTGCTGTTGCTTTGATAAAATAGCTCACCTTGTCCAGACCAATGCTGACTTCTGCAGTTGTAACGCGCACTCCGATGTCTGTGTTTCGAAACCTACGTTGCCGTAGCAGTACTGGCGCCTAACGGCAAGACTTAACACTATAATTCGTTCATCATAAGAATAAACCTGATGTAAACAAACACAAACGCGATGATTAGTCAGAAGCCGTAGCACACGTACACTGGTGTTGTTAGGCTCTTGGAAGTAGGTCCTACTAATGTATTAGATATATTATTACTAAGTTACGTTAAATGAAATGTAGTAACAGCCATCAAAGTTTTTCTTAATCACGCTTTAGCTACGTAAGTTTCATTTAAAGAATGATTTACAGTCACAGCCTCTGCAGCCTTGTGCTCTGATTGTCGCGCTGTTAATGCGCAGTATGAAAATGGCTGAGGCTCTGTTCCGTAGTGAAACATGAGTGTGGAATACGGTTAAAAAGTGCCGAGAAATAGGCTATTCTTAACGTTTTTCATAATTTTTCGGAGATAATCGGCTTTGAAGTTTCACCAGCCACTGTATGTATTACAGTTGAGAAATGAATCCACGTCGTACTCGTAGCGGAGACGGTACCGCAATGGAATGTGAACTAATTACAGGTAATGATTCGTTAATTCAAGTCTTCCACGTATCATCCAAAACCTCTTTTTTTGGACTATGTCCATCGTTTTGTATCACAGAGGTAGATAAGTATCGTAGAAACAGCATCGAGCACGTCATACAGATAATGCATTTTTACATTTGCTATTTAACCATTAAAATGCGAACCCAACAGAATTGATCTGGAGCGAAGTTGGATTTTGCCCGAGAAGTAACAAGACTGTCAAGCTGCCAGACGTACTGGAACTAACGCACGCAGCTTTTCCACACGTCACTGCCGAACGCTGGAGGGATATAGAACAGCTCGTCATAAAGGAAGAGGAGAAAATGCGGCGCCTGGTTGGCTTCGTGGATTCTGTTGTTGATAGGCTCGTTATCAACGCAGCATTTGACACTTCCAGAACTGAAATTCGGATAAGGAAGGAGCTAAGAGATTACCAGACGACTGAGTCTAATTAATACTTTCAGTGGCTTCGGTATTCGACAGTACGGTGAAATCCCTGCAGTATGCTATGTCATTACACGCAGCTCATCATCATCATCATCATCATCATTTAAGACTGATTATGCCTTTCAGCGTTCAGTTTGGAGCATAGTCCCCCTTATAAAATTCCTCCATGATCCCCTATTCAGTGCTAACATTGGTGCCTCTTCTGATGTTAAGCCTATTACTTCAAAATCATTCTTAACCGAATCCAGGTACCTTCTCCTTGGTCTACCTCGACTGCTCCTGCCCTCCACTGCTCAACCCAAGAGTCTCTTGGGTAACCTTGCTTCTCCCATGCGTTTAACATGACCCCACCACCTCAGCCTGTTCGCCCTGACTTAGAGTTCATTCGCAATTTTTCTTTGATTTCCTCATTGTGGACACCCTCCTGTCATTGTTCGCATCTACTAGTACCTGCAATCATCCTAGCTTCCTTCATGTCCGTAACCTCAACCTTATTGATAAGGTAGCCTGAATCCACCCAGCTTTCGCTCCCATACAACAAAGTTGGTCGGAAGATTGAACGGTGCACAGATAACTTAGTCTTGGTACTGACTTCCTTCTTGCAGAAGAGAGTAGATCGTAGCTGAGCGCTCGCTGCATTAGCTTTGCTACACCTCGCTTCCAGTTCTTTCACTATGTTGCCATCCTGTGAGAATATGCATCCTAAGCACTTGAAACCGTCCACCTGTTCTAACTTTGTTCCTCCTATTTGGCACTCAGTCCGTGTATATCTCTTTCGCACTGACGTTACTTTCGTTTTGGAGATGCTAATCTTCATACTATAGTCCTTACATTCCTGATCTAGCTCTGAAATATTAATTTGCAAACTTTCTATCGAATCTGCCATCACAACTAAGTTATCCGCATATGCGAGACTGCTTATTTTGTGTTCACATATCTTAATCTCACCCAGCCAGTCTATTGTTTTCAACATATGATCCATAAATAATATGAACAACAGTGGAGACAGGTTGCAGCCTTGTCTTACCCCTGAAACTACTCTGAACCATGAACTCAATTTACCGTCAACTCTAACTGCTGCCTGACTATCTATGTAAAGACCTTTAATTGCTTGCAAACGTTTGCCTCCTATTCCATAATCTCGTAGAACAGACAATAACTTCCTCCTAGGAACCCGGTCATATGCCTTTTCTAGATCTATAAAGCACAGATACAATTCCCTGTTCCACTCGTAACACATCTCCATCATTTGCCGTAAGCTAAAGATCTGGTCCTGACAACCTCTAAGAGGCCTAAACCCACACCGATTTTCATCCAATTTGTTCTCAACTAATACTCGCACGTTCCTTTCAACAATACCTGAGAAGATTTTACCCACAACGCTGATTGAAGAGATACCTCTGTAGTTGTTACAATCTTTTCTGTTTCCATGCTTAAAGATTGGTGTGATTACTGCTTTCGTCCAGTTTGATGGAACCTGTCCTTACTCCCACGCCATTTCAATTATCCTGTGTAGCCATTTAAGACCTGACATTCCACTGCATTTGATGAGTCCGACTTAATTTCATCCACCCCAGCCGCTTTATTGCACTGCAATCCATTGACCATTTTCTCCACTTCCTCAAATGTGATCCTATTTACATCATCATTCCTGTCCCATTGTACATCGAAATCTGAAACATTACTCATCGTTTTTTCAGCTACATTGAGCAACTCTTCAAAATATTCCCTCCATCTGCCCAAGCTATCAACAGGACTCACCAGAAGTTTTCCTGACCTTTCAAAAATACTTGTCATTTCCTTCTTACCTCCCTTTAGAAGACTGCTAATTACACTCCAGAATGGTTTTCCAGCAGCTTGACCCAAAGTCTCCAACCTGTTTCCAAAGTCATCCCAAGATTTCTTTTTGGATGCTGCAATTATCTGTTTGGCTTTGTTTCTTTCTTCAACATAACTTTCTCTGCCTACCTGAGCTCTAGTATGTAGCCATTTTTGATAAGCCTTCTTTTTCCTTTTACACACAGCTTGCTCAGAAACATTACCCTATGTTTAAGTTAGAAATTTTCATCACTCTTGTTTGTAATTAGAATACTATGTCAGTGAGAACAAGAAGTTAATTTAATGCTGTCCGTCTGGTCACCTGAGAAGAGCGTGGTAGTGCCGGAGTTTCTCCGAATATTATTTCATTATCTCTAAAACTTAAATAACATTCGAAGCTGTATTGTTTCTCTGCTCGTCTCTTTTTACATCTCAACTGCATCTGCTCACATCATTGTAGGTTAGTTGGACCGCTGGCCGGACAGTGCAGTTCAAGTTTAATGCGCCTGTAAAGCCTTGTCCCACATTATAGCTCAATCTATACGGATGTAACACACTATAAAACGTATCCTTATGATCGTACTTGACAGTACTGGTCACAGTTTGGCTTCCGCTCCATGTGAAACGAAATCCAATGAGATTCAGACAAATGCGGAAGAATACATGGCGTAAAGTTTACAACAGGTTTATCCTTATGATGAACAGAGTATAATATTGCTAACAGCCCAGATCCTACAGTGTGCTGTCTCAATATCATTCCTGTAAATTCCTATAATTTCAGTACGGTAAATATTTTTCCATCTACAGTGACTCAAGTTGCGAAAGTTTAATTTAAACCACACTGTACATATGCACAATAAATAAAAATTCGTACTTAGCTACAATTCCTGGTTTGGCAATTTTATCGGGCAGCACAAAAATTTTCTCTCGGCTCTCTTAAATTGAGTTGCTTTATTTGTTCACCTATTTGTCTGCCGAATACTTTGAAATTCACACGTCAGGTATGCATCTTCCGAATCACTAAACATACAACAATGGTAAACGAAGTATTGAAGTTTCCGGTAACGTGTACTGACAAAAAGACATCTATTCATATGTAGTGTATACGTGTCTTTGTAAGATAGTCTGGTCACGAAATATTGCTTAAAGTGACGAAGATGCAAGTATATACTTTATAATTTATAGAATACTTATAATTTTGAAGTAGAGAATATGCTGAAGTCAACAACGTTACTTAGCTGTATTTCTATATATAAAGCATCGCTTTACTCAGAACATATTTTTTAGTGTTAAACATCGACTACCTGTACGTCTTTAATAAAAGACCCTAAACCCTCTATCCGTAGACAGGGAGGTGAATCTAACAAAGCAGATTGTTAATATCTGTTTCCACGCGAAAATTCTGCAACTTTTGTGTTTCATTACGCGTTATGCAGATAAAAAGGTCATGCAAAATTTCATTTGGAAATTCTGACAGCAGAAATATCAGATTAAGAGATGTAAACAGCAGACCGAAGAAATTAACCTTTGTATACCAAGATACTTAAAGCGTAATCTGCTGCGGAGTTTTGTGAATGAGATATTGATTGAGAGACCACGTTCCACTTGAGTGGAGATATGTTCTTTGATTAAAGTGATGTTTCTTATCCATATTTGTTGCATCATAGTTTACCATGTGTAAATATGTTTGTAACAAGCGAGGGAGAAGTGAAGATAGAACTGCGCTGAGCTCACATTCCCATATTACAATAATATTTTCAATAGAAATAAGCCTGAGATTAATTTCAGTTTGTGCTGCAACATTCAAACAAAATTATAATTCTGTGAAAATACTCTCTTAAAAATCGTAAATATGCGGTGACTGAAATAAAAATCAAGGGAATATCTTGCTAGGAATTAAAATTCATGATGTTAATCAAACTGTTGCAAAGCCATTCTGCCTGTGTGTGTGTGTGTGTGTGTGTGTGTGTGTGTGTGTGTGTGTGTGTGTGTGCGAGCGCGCCATTATGCCTGTGTGTGTTTGTGTGTGTGTGTGCGCATTCTCCCTTCTCTCGATTCATAATAAAAGGGTCCTGGTTGAAGCAGTGTCCAGAAATTAGACCACGCAATCAGCCAAATATGATTAAGTACTTTGTAGTTACTACTGGAATTTGCATGCGTTGATGAGAATGCGTTACATTTCAAAGCCAGCTAGCGTCCCTGTCGAACCATGCTGATTATTCTAGGACGAATTTGCTGGGAGCACTTAAGTAACAGTAGTATGTACCTTAATTTCGTTTCCGAATATAGCACTGCTCAATGGTTAGGAGATTCTTCAGATTTACAGCTTACATATAAATGAAAGTTGTTTTATTAAATGGCTGTCCCTGTTCCGTAAAAGCCTATGTATGTATAACACCGGTTTCGACTCTTAGCCATTATCTAGTTTTCGAGCCTGAATATGAAAAAAACGAAACCCCAGAAATAGGTCTGTAGCAAGTACTCGTAGTATAAGTAAGAATAATGTTGCCTTGTTAACTCCTCATAAGTAAACTATAAATCCAGACAAGTAAGTTCCAAATTGGGTGGAATTATTTTTCAATCCAACTATATGGACTTTTCTAGTTGATAGTGATACTATACTGCTACAAAACAAACCAAGCGAACAATTATTTTCGTTGATTTGTTTAATTGGTTCGTTAATCATACTGAGAGCAACGTAGACCTACGTAACAGCTTTTTGTGTCTTGTCTCTGCTGGTAGTATTCGAAATACTGGCGGGAATATGAGAAGTTAATACTGAGATAGATTAACTTTTTTTTACTTCGAAGAAGCTTTTGACCGTGTTTACAGAATGAAACTATTTGACATAATGACTGAAACTGGACATCCAATACATCCCCTTGAAGCTATAAGACACTTATACAAGGACACAAAAGTAATAATAAAAGTTGTCACTAATTAAAATGAAGAAATCATTAGCAATGCGGAACAAAAAACGTCCTTAGCCAGTCACCAACCTCATTTAATGTGTATGTAAATGAATTCATTAAACTGGAGACAGGAAATAAAGCTGGATCTATAGATAATTAAAAATAAAGCTATTAAAATCCTTAAGTATGTAGATGATGTAACAATTTTGGAAGAAAGTGAAGATGACCTACAAAAAGCAGTGTCTAATCTACAATAATTGAGTAAATGAGAATGTAACCTTCCTACATTAACACAGAAGACGAGAAACATGTCTAGTAACCAGCTCAAAAACAATAAAACATAATACCCGAATTGAGAACGTCCCCAACTTTAATCTTTTATGATATGCTGTAAGTTATTATCTGGACCAGTATGTCTAAAATAAGATTAACAGATATCGATCAATATGTCGAATGCTAAACAAAACATTACAGAACAAAATATGGAAGGAAACTGAGCCGTGCCCACTGGGTTAGTGGTCAGAGCAGTGCCCCTCTCGTCATCTATGGTCGTCCCTGGTTTAATGTTCCAATCAGAGACGCTGGCCTGGGGGTCTTTGACTGAAAGACCATTCAAAGGCGTGCAGTTGCTCTGGAGTCCTTCAAGTTCGGTTCATCGTTGGTGTGAGGATACTTCGCGAAATGGCGGGTCACGCGGCTGGTGGCATAGTGAAAGAAGCGAGCAGTACTGCACCCATGTCTGAGGGGCCAGTCTGTACTGCTGTTCACAAACGGTGGTGACCGTTTGTTGGTTTGGTGGCTAAAAGGCTGTTTAAAGCGTTAGTGGGTACCACAACCTGGTTACACTAGAAGTACGAGTACAGTTTCGCTATTATATAGTATTCTGTGACCGGATTGCAATACTGATATTACACTCCTGGAAATTGAAATAAGAACACCGTGAATTCATTGTCCCAGGAAGGGGAAACTTTATTGACACATTCCTGGGGTCAGATACATCACATGATCACACTGACAGAACCACAGGCACATAGACACAGGCAACAGAGCATGCACAATGTCGGCACTAGCACAGTGTATATCCACCTTTCGCAGCAATGCAGGCTGCTATTCTCCCATGGAGACGATCGTAGAGATGCTGGATGTAGTCCTGTGGAACGGCTTGCCATGCCATTTCCACCTGGCGCCTCAGTTGGACCAGCGTTCGTGCTGGACGTGCAGACCGCGTGAGACGACGCTTCATCCAGTCCCAAACATGCTCAATGGGGGACAGATCCGGAGATCTTGCTGGCCAGGGTAGTTGACTTACACCTTCTAGAGCACGTTGGGTGGCACGGGATACATGCGGACGTGCATTGTCCTGTTGGAACAGCAAGTTCCCTTGCCGGTCTAGGAATGGTAGAACGATGGGTTCGATGACGGTTTGGATGTACCGTGCACTATTCAGTGTCCCCTCGACGATCACCAGTGGTGTACGGCCAGTGTAGGAGATCGCTCCCCACACCATGATGCCGGGTGTTGGCCCTGTGTGCCTCGGTCGTATGCAGTCCTCATTGTGGCGCTCACCTGCACGGCGCCAAACACGCATACGACCATCATTGGCACCAAGGCAGAAGCGACTCTCATCGCTGAAGACGACACGTCTCCATTCGTCCCTACATTCACGCCTGTCGCGACACCACTGGAGGCGGGCTGCACGATGTTGGGGCGTGAGCGGAAGACGGCCTAACGGTGTGCGGGACCGTAGCCCAGCTTCATGGAGACGGTTGCGAATGGTCCTCGCCGATACCCCAGGAGCAACAGTGTCCCTAATTTGCTGGGAAGTGGCGGTGCGGTCCCCTACGGCACTGTGTAGGATCCTACGGTCTTGGCGTGCATCCGTGCGTCGCTGCGGTCCGGTCCCAGGTCGACGGGCACGTGCACCTTCCGCCGACCACTGGCGACAACATCGATGTACTGTGGAGACCTCACGCCCCACGTGTTGAGCAATTCGGCGGTACGTCCACCCGGCCTCCCGCATGCCAACTATACGCCCTCGCTCAAAGTCCGTCAACTGCACATACGGTTCACGTCCACGCTGTCGCGGCATGCTACCAAAGACTGCGATGGAGCTCCGTATGCCACGGCAAACTGGCTGACACTGACGGCGGCGGTGCACAAATGCTGCGCAGCTAGCGCCATTCGACGGCCAACACCGCGGTTCCTGGTGCGTCCGCTGTGCCGTGCGTGTGATCATTGCTTGTACAGCCCTCTCGCAGCGTCCGGAGCAAGTATGGTGGGTCTGACACACCGGTGTCAATGTGTTCTTTTTTCCATTTCCAGGAGTGTATATGTTATGAAACAGTTTGTTGCTCAAAGTGATTTGATATTAGTAATTTGCCCACGTTGTACTGTTCATGTTTCTTTCTCCCGTCAAGAATCGTTTTAACTTCAATTGGCTGTAACTTAGTGCGGTGTGCATATTTAACGAACGGTCATGTGCTGTCGTATTTGGTGCTTTAAAGGGAGTTGATTTCACTCAACCGTTACGCAAAGATTAGCTACATGGATGATCACTGTTTATAATTCTAGTGCAATTAAGTGGGCTTACTCTGTTGCTTCTCGTAAGCCGAGGAAGTGTTTGTGAAGTAGCTGTTGACTTACTGAAGGCGTGTGGAATACGAGTAACTGTCGTTTGCACTGTTGTTGAGCAACGTGGTCACCATCGAACAGCTCGCTGTGGTTTCACTTAAGCTCATTACGCTATCATTCTCTCTGGTTCTTCAAGACGAACAGAATGGCAGCACTGCAGAATGTTTTCTGGAGCTCCAAAAGCTGCGTTGTTTGTAGCGGCCGAGCCCCCACATACGACACGGTGGATCTGGGTTCGTTAGCGTATTTGTTCCCATTTATCGTACCCGTCGGCGCTCTTTGTCTCACAGGGTTAATTTCAGTAATGATTCTTGGCGGTCAAGCTCGGTCCTTCTGTAGACTTTTGAATTTGTATCGCACGAGGAGTTATGTAATGTTGCCTCACAGTGCATTGCTAAGTAGCACAGCACTGCTTGCAAGTCTGTCTGCCCCGTTATGAGGTCTGTTTCATTGGCGATACACCTTGATGACAACGTCTGGCACACCAGTTCAGCTCTATCCTAGGCCGTCCTCAGCTCGCTTGATGGAAGTTTATCAAAAATTTTAAGCCTGCACAGAAAAGTTACTCTGCCTTGCAATATTCGTTTCTCATTTCAAAAACTTCGTCTCGAAATTTGCTTCTGTTTAGCTTCTGCAGATTTTATAAATCAGATTACATGATTATACATACCGTAAAACATTGCTACTCTGGAGACTTGGTTACATCGATTGTTTCCTTATCCGATATTATCTTTCGAAATCGAAGTTTTTGACAGTTGCGCTCTATTATCCGAGTTTCCTTTCTTAAAAATTATACTATTAAATCAGGTTGTTTCTTAGCCCTCTGTTTTAATACATAATCCGGAATTTCTGTTTGCCACAAGAGTTTCTCTGAAGTTTACACAAAACACACATCCTTTAAACCACGCGTATATAACTACTGCTTGCGGTACTACCACATACAATGTACTGGTCGGAAGCTCCAGTTGCCTCTCTTATTATTATTATTATAACGATTGTTCCCCTTTAGGAGAGCGTTTGAACTTGAATTCATAATTTCATCTTCGGATGTTTATCTTCTTTGCTTCCCAAAACCTCCTCATCCTCTCAGAATGCTCCTTCTTCCGTTCCTCTGTCCATTTTTTACCAGGCTGACGCGATGTTCTTTCCCCAAACTTCACACTTGTGATTTTATGCCGGCACTCGGTGCGATCTTCGAGATTTTTTATGTTGATCTGCTGTAGATCCCTCTGGACTTCTTTCAGCCATTCCGTGCCACATTTACTCCTTGTTATAATATTGAATAATTTCTTTGCTGTTCTGGAGTCTTCCATCCTGTAGATGTGTGTATAAAATTTGGCTCGGCGCTTTCTGATTTCATCTGTTACTATGTTGATCTTTCTATAGAGCTCGTTTTGTGGTCTCTTCATCCAAATGCCATTTTTGTTGATTGGACCGTAAATCTTCCTGAGAATTTTTCTTTCCTGCTTTTCTATTTCCTTAATTTTAGAATGACTATCAATCACCATTGTTTCAGCTGCATAGATTGCTTCTGGAAGAATCACTGTTGTATAGTGCCTTAATTTTGCGTCTGTCGAAATGCAGTTCTTGTTGTAATGCGTCCATGTTAGCTTGTAGGCTTTCTGGAGCTTGGTGATTCTTTGTTCATTGGCAATTCGGTTTAATCCTGAGGACTGTATAGTTTCACCGAGGTATTTAAAATGGCAGACTTGTGCAATTTTACCATATTTTGTTATTAAAGGGGATTTATTTTCTGGCTGCCTTTCCATATATTGGGTTTTTTCATAAGATATCTGTAGTCCGGTTTTTTGTGAAATTTCATGTAGTTTTTCCACTGCGTGAATCGCTTCTGTTCTGTTATTGGTGATAATTGCAATATCGTCAGCGAAAGCAAGGCACTTGACTTTAATTCGGTTCTCTTTCTTGATACCAATTTGGATACCCTTTACGTGAGGTTCCCATTCCCTGATTATCTTTTCTAGAACAATATTGAAAAGGATTGGGGATAGTCCGTCCCACTGTCGGACTCCAGATTTGATTTCGAAGGGTTCTGATACTTCGCCCATGAATTTCACTCTGGCCGTTGTTCCTGTAAGTGTCTGTTCTGTGATTTTTCGTGTCTTTCGGTCGATCCCAAATTCTTCCATGATTTTAAACAGGGTTCCACGGTCCACTGAATCATATGCTTTCCTGAAGTCGATGAATATAACTACTGTGTTTCTGCATTTCCTCATTTGTAATATTGTCTTTAAGCGCCAGATCTGTTCCGCACATGACCGTCCTTTTCTGAATCCGGCCTGGTATTCACCAATTAGTGTATCTGCTTGGGATTCTATCCTGTTTAAAAGCGCTTTGGAAAGGATTTTGTAAGCGACTGGGAGCAGGGAAATTCCTCTGTAATTGTTCATGTCTGTCTTGTCGCCCTTTTTGTGCAGCGGGTGAATCAGAGCGCATTTCCAGTCCTCTGGTATCTGCTCCGTTATCCATAGATCTGATATTATACGGTGTAATTTCTGCATAAGTATAGGATCGTTTAGTTTCCAGAACTCAGCAATGATTCCATCTTCTCCTGGTGCTTTGTTATTTTTCAACTGCTTGACTATCTCCATAATTTCTTCAAGATCCGGGGCATGTGAGTCTGGGTGTGTGAATACTGGAGAAGAGAAGACAAGTTTTTCTTGGGGTGGTTCGCAGTTGAGGAGGGAACTGAAATATTGGGCTAAGATTTTGCAGTTATTTTTCGTGTTGGTTTCCAAAGAGCCATCGGGTTTCTTGAAGCACAAGCTAGGCGCTTGGTATCCCTGTAAGTTTTCTCTGAAAGTCTTATAAAAATTTCTTGTATTATTTTTGATGAAATCCTGCTGGATTTCAGAGAGTCTGTTGTTGTCATATCCCCGTTTTTCTTTTCTAATTATTTTTGAGGTCCGTTTTTGGGTCTTAAGAAAGTTCTTCCAGTTTTCTTCAGTTTTGTGACTGCTAAATTTTTTCCATGCAGTTATTCGGTTGTCAACTGCCTCATCACAGGTTGCATTCCACCAGCGATGTTTCCTGTTGCGAGGGGGTTGTGTAGTGTCGGCAGACTTGCCAACACTACGCACACTAATTGAAAGAGGCGGCCAAGATGCACGCGCTAACTCACGAAGGATGGAGTGAGGTCTGAAACAGGATACGTGATGAATGTGATAAAGAAAAGAACGTAGCTACTAGAACACTTAACTTTTATATCGTCCTTTGGTATACAGCATTCTTGATGATACAAGTGAGACTATCTTGAGATACATGCAATGGTACAAATGGCGCCTTGCTAGGTCGTAGCCATTAACTTAGCTGAAGGCTATTCTAACTGTCTCTCGGCAAATGAGAGAAAGGCTTCGATCAGTGTAGTCGCTAGCAATGTCGTCGTACAACTGGGGCGAGTGCTAGTCAGTCTCTCGAGACCTGCCTTGTGGTGGCGCTCGGTCTGCGATCCTGACAGTGGCGACACGCGGGTCCGACATGTACTAATGGACCGCGGCCGATTTAAGCTACCACCTAGCAAGTGTGGTGTCTGGCGGTGACACCACAGGTTGTCCTAATTTGAGGGCTTCCTGAATTTTCTCTGTTAGTTTCTTCCAGTCTGTTGATTTTTCCTGATTAATTTGCGTGATGATTTTTTCTTTGTTCAGTTGCAGATATTCCGGATCTGGTTTGGTACTTTTGGGTGGCCTTTTTAGCATTCTGTTGGGTTGGAATTTTGTTTTTATTTGGAGAAGATGATGATCTGATTCAAAGACACCTTTGCGGGTTCTCTCTTATTATATATATTATTATACTATTATATCAGGTAGTTTCTTAGCCCTCTGTTTTAATACATAATCCGGAATTTCTGTTTGCCACAAAAGTTTCTCTGAAGTTTACACAAAACACACATCCTTTAAACCACGCGTATATAACTACTGCTTGCGGTACTACCACATACAATGTACTGGTCGGAAGCTCCAGTTGCCTCTCTTATTTTACGGTTACTTGGAGATCGGCTACACCTTGCAGTGTCGTACATGCCTGTACGTTTCCTTTTTAAAACCAGCTTCCTTGCGCGCTTCATCACCTTACCGTGTGCAGTGAATCTTAGTGATACTATACACATTTAGATGGTTATAGGTGCATGATATTAGAGTCTTGCGACGTTGTCTCTCTTGCAGCTGTACCCTTAGGCTAAAAATGCCTCCCCGATTTTTACTGCTCTTTAACAACAAATACACCACGTTTTCTCTTAGTTTCATATCATATAAGACTGCAGTAGCTTTCTGAGCATTCACCATAGCGTCTATTTTAAAATGACCGTCTGCAGTTGCACTCTGCATGACGCTAAAATAAGTGACACAGACACATATCTCCCAGGCTCTACGGTGTTAAAACAACATCCATTTTCACCCAGTGGCACAGATATTAATGCACCTAAATCAATGACACCCAGAAGCTGCTCACGTACCCATTTAGTTCTGTACAGCACACACTTACATCGGTTGACACTTCAGACAATTCAGACTAGGCATTTTCGCTAGATATTGGAGCTGATACCATTATATTACTCTCTGTCACTTCCATAATGCTATCATTTAGCGTAGCAAGTAAATTTGCAGTCACTTCCATGACCTTCCATTACTGACACCCTTACGCTTCGTGTTATCTTATACAAGCACTTTTTAAACGGTTATCCTCCTGGTTGCTTTCGTTCCCTTCTCTCCATCGTCTCCATAATAATACAGTTACTCATGCCCCGAGGTCCTTCTTCGATCAACCAGTCGCGGAGACTTTGTAAGTAGGCTGTTTAGGTTTTTATGTTGGTGACGCCACGTAGCGCACTGTATGAAAATCACTGACTGTGCTCGTGTGCACTCTGTGGTTGGTTTGCATTGTTGGAATAATTGCGATTGTAGTGTTGGGCAGTTGGATATGAACAGCGCGTAGCGTTGCGCTGTTGGAAGTGAGCCTCCAGCAGTGGTGGATGTGGGGAGAGAGATGGCGGAGTTTTGAGAGCGGATGATCTGGACGTGTGTCCATCAGAAAGAGTAAATTTGTAAGACTGGATGTCTTGAACTGATATAGATATTATGATTTTTGAACACTATTAAGGTAAGTACATTGTTTGTTCTCTATCAAAATCTTTGATTTGCTAACTATGCCTATCAGTAGTTAGTGCCTTCAGTAGTTAGAATCCTTTATGTGGCTGGCAGTATTGGCGCTCGCTGTATTGCAGTAGTTCAAGTAACGAAGATTTTTGTGTGGTAAGTTATTTGTGAAAGGTATAGGTTATTGTTAGTCATGGCCATTCTTATGTAGGGATTATTGAAAGTCAGATTGCGTTGCGCTAAAAAATATATTGTGTGTCAGTTTAGTGTCGATCAGAAAAAGTAAAGAGAGAAATGTCTGAGTACGTTAAATTTTGTACAGCTGTTTGAAAATCAAATAACATAATACGTTTATCAGCACAGCAATTCAATAATTTTTCTAAGGGGATGTTTCAACTTCCCTGTAACTCCTCTGGAAACTCGGGGAGCCTTACGATAAGCTGTTTCTTTTTACGTCTGTTCTTTGATCCTTTTTCCCTATTTTAAAACTGTGCAATCTGCCTTTACTTTGTTAAAAATATCTGCAGTGCTATACAGTTGCTCTGCAGTGCTTTCCTTTAAATGAGCTCCAGCAACTGCTAAAATTGTCGTTGTTTCCTCCATTGTAGCAACGACATGGCTGATAGCTAACAGTTATGGAAAATCCAATGAAAGAGAGAAACCTAAAACGACTACGAACACATAACTACACTAGCATACACCTACTACAGCTTAAAGTTCTGTCAGAGTGGCTACTCACGAGTGTCACTTCACCGTACTTAAGAACATTGAGTGATGAAAGTAGCTCACAAGAAAAAACAGTACACCTTCAAAATGGTAGAAAGTGATACACATAGTCTGATCATTAACTGCCCTCATCTTATACATGTCAATACAACTACAGTATAACCCCTATAATCCGTCACCTTCGGGACGGGGACCATGGTCGGAACGATAAAAAGGTCGGATTATCCGAAAAATCTTATATTTATTGCAAAAAATACAAAAAGACATTTAGTACAAAAAGATTAAACGATTTAAGAACTAAGATTTCTACAGTAATGTAAAAAGATGTTTTTACACGTTGTTAAACAATATATTAACTAAGAAACGTCTACACACATTACAATATGTATTGGTTTTAAAAGGACAAACAAGTTACAGTACTGTACTGTACTTAATAACGTATAATCGATATATACTGTAAACTAAAAAATGTTTATAGCACTGTATCTAAAAAAGGAATATTTTACGAAGAAATAAACTACTGTATGTATAAACTAAGAAATGATTATACAGTATGCATTGCTTTTACAGTAAAAACGGAAACAAATTACTTGGGGAAAAAGTGAAAAATTTTTGTTTAGCAGATGTTATTGTAGATTTAGCTGCAGTGTCCCTCCATTTTTTATCCACAAAACGCCCATTGGAGTTGAAGTTGGATTCTACTCGATGTATTCAAGGGCCATGTCAAAAGCGTTTTTTGCATCGTTGTGTTAACTCCGGGTGGGGGGTTCGTCTTCGCCGTCCGAGTCCTCATTCACAGTTTCCTGGCTAACAGAGGCAACGATCTGGTCGTCATTGAGCTCTTCAAAAGTGTCACAGTCTTTGTCACATTCGTTGGTCCGCTCTTCAACTTAATTGGCAGGGACGTTCGGCTCCAGAGTTTGTAGATCTTTAAAGATTTCCAGTGCGTCGTTGTTTTGCTCATCTTCGGTATGCTCATTTTCAGTCATAACTTGTGGCCAAAGCTTACGCCACGATTTTGGCAGTGTGTCAGGTTTTAGTTCATCCCATGCTGCAGCAATTGTGTAGATAGCATCTTTGATGTTCAGGGATTTCATTGCCTCAAATAAGTTATGACCTCCTTCAGATTTTTCCAGGATTGAGCTGATATGCTTTCTGTGATATCGCCTTTTTAACCATTCGATAACGCCCTGATCCAGTGGTTGGATGAGTGAGGTCACATTAGGAGGCAGCAAAAGAGCTTTTATGTCCCCTTTCACCAAATCTTCCTCAGATGAATGTGATGATGCGTTATCCAACAGCAGTGGCACACGAACAGGCAGATTTTTTTGCTTCAAGTCTTTTTCGACCGATGGCACAAATTCGTAGAAAAAGCAGGATTTAAAAAGGTTGCAGTCCATCCAAGCAGATTTTTGATTGCGGTAATAAACGGGCAAGGAAGATAAGTTTATATTTTTGAATGCCCTTGGCTTCTCAGATTTGGCAATGACGAACAAGGGGCGCTTGTGGGTACCACCTGCGTTGCTACAAGGAATGACTGTTATTTTATCTTTTATAAGTTTCCTTCCTACCACGTATTTATTTGAAGCTGCGAGCGTTTTTGTTGGCAACATTTTAAAGTTCAGCCCTGTCTCGTCGAAATTATACACTTGGCAGGGTGACAGTTCATTTTCTTCTATAGTCTCTTGAAACTTAGCCCGCATCTCGTGGTCGTGCGGTAGCGTTCTCGCTTCCCACGCCCGGGTTCCCGGGTTCGATTCCCGGCGGGGTCAAGTATTTTCTCTGCCTCGTGATGGCTGGGTGTTGTGTGCTGTCCTTAGGTTAGTTAGGTTTAAGTAGTTCTAAGTTCTAGGGGACTTATGACCACAGCAGTTGAGTCCCATAGTGCTCAGAGCCATTTGAACCATTTTTTCTTGAAACTTAACAGAAAACTTAGCAGCTGCGGCATCGGCAGATAGCCTTTCACCGGAAATAGAAACAAGTCGGACACCATGACGAGTTTTCCAACGATCAATCCAGCCTTCACTGGCAGTTTTTGTGCAAAACTATCTCTTTTTCTTTGAGAATTGGCCCGGATACTGGAGTTCCTTTCCTTCTTTCTTGACAAAATCATATCCATAATGCATTGTTAAGCAGTTCAAGTTTAGGCTTTTTTAATGTTTTGCGATTCTTCAGAGTGTTTTCACCAACAATCGTAGCCGTACAGGATTCAATGTCTTTCCGATTCTTCCTCGAATCCTTAATTGTCGTAACACCTACATTCAGTTCCATAGCAATTTTTTGGAGCGATTCTCATTCGTCCAGTCTTTGTAGCACTGCTAATTTTTCATTTAATGAAAGAGTTACGTGTTTACGTTTGAATCCAGACATGTTGAAAAACAGACACTATGAATCTACAGTAATAAGAACTGTAGAGAACACGGAATAAAGCAAACAAAGACGTTTTTTAATCCCAACAAAGGATAAAACCGCACAATAACGTACAGTATAACAATATGCACAGCGACAGACACCGCAACAATGGCCCGACAGGCGTCCAGTCAGTGACAAGTCGGCAGAGGCTTGCGAGCCTGAGCATGGTCGGACTAACCGGAGTGACGGACCATCCGAGGTCGGACTAGAGGGGTTCTACTGTAGACACTTGACAAGACTCTCATCGATAACTTATGAACCTTCCAGGCAAGCAAAATAGAAAAATAAGTACTGCTCTCACCATACCTCACACGGACAAAACTACGACCCCAAGGTATTCCAGCCATCTTCCCAAGGATGGTACCTGTTGCTGTTGTTCCACTGTCTCCAATGTCTTGAGGTGACAGACGGTCTGACAACAATGTAGCGATCAATGGCTGGGGTCGCATTGACACCACGAGATAGAGTGAAGTTTGAGGGTGAGTGGTTCAGTGCACGCCTCGTGACGTAATTGATATAGCATTATCTATAAATACATTTGTTGGGCAGGCAAAGCTTATAATGGTACGGCTTCTTCAAAGCAGCAGGCAGCAGGGACACGCGCTCGCATATGCCGCGAAGGAATACTGATGCCTTATCAGTCATCCTGACGTGGCTGCCGCAGGTCGTGTCTCGTTTGTGTTGTGTGGTCCTAGCGATGGCAGCGGTCGAAGCAGGTGCCGCCCATGCTACACTTACGCAAATCAGCTACCACCTCAGCGCTCTAGAAGACAGACACGTCAGAAGTTCAGCGGTCGAGACAGGTCCCACACACGCTGCACTTACCCAAATCAGCTACCACCTCAGCGCTCTAGGAGACAGACACGTCATAAGTTCAGCAGTCGAGACAGGTCTCACACATGCTACACTTACCCAAATCAGCTATCACCTCAGCGCTCTAGAAGACAGACACTTCAGGCGTTCAGGTGGAGTCTGCAGACATGGGTCCAGGATGCCGGTTGGCGTCCAGAGAGGCCCTGGTCACCCGTCGTGGATCGACGATGCTCACAAGCCGGTCAGACGAGTGTTCATCAGAGACAAGGGTAGCGCCAGGAGTGCCCCATGGAAGTGCGACAGGACCGCTGTTGCTCTCTATATGCACAAATGATTTGGCGGCTTGGGTGGGCAGCAATCTGCTGTGGCGTACGGTACGATGTAGAAACTGAATTGCTGTGGGAAGATACAAGACGACAGAAAAAATTTCCATTGGTATGATGAATGGGAGCTAGCCCTAAATGTGGAAAAATATGAGTTAATGCGAATGGGTAGGAATAACAACCCGTAATGTTCAGATGCAGTATTACTAGCATGTCAAGTCGTTTAAATATCTGGGCGTGTGTTGCAGAGCGACATGAGGTAGAATGAGCATGAGAAAACTGTGGTAGGGAAGGCGAATGGTCGGCTTCTACTTATTGGGAGAATTTTAGGATAGGGTGGTTTACCTGTAAAGGAGACCGCAAATAGGACGCTGATGCGACATATTCTTGAGCACTGTTCGTGTGTTTGGGATCAGTACCAGGTCAAATTGAAGGAAGACAACAAAGTAATTCAGAGACTGGCAGCTAGATTTGTTACCGGTAGGTTCGAACAACATGTAAGTGTTACGCAGATGCTTTGGGAACTCAAATGGGAATCCTGGAGCGAAGGCGACGTTCTTTTCTGGGAAAATTACTGAGAAAATTTAGAGAAGCGGCATTCGAATTTGACTGCCGAACGGTTCTACTGCTGCCAACGTACACTGTGCGTGAGGACCACAAAGATAAGATACGAGAAATTTGAGCTCATATGGAGGCATATAGACAGTCGTTTTTTCCTCGCTCTATTTGCGAGTCGAACAGGAAGGGAAATGACTAGTAGCGGTACAGGGTACCCTCTGCCACGTATCGTACTGTGGCTTGCGGAGTATTGATGTAGACGTATATGTAGATTGTAACGTCTCTTAGCAAAAGACACATTATGTGATAAAGAGAAAACATTGTGTATCATGTTTTGTTATTGTATGGAATTATGTACTTTTTTTATTATTTATTTTAGATAATATCTGTGTCGGCGAGTACTGAAACCGCCACAGACGATAAATATCAAACAAAGATGAGAATATGCAACTGGTATAAATAATACAGAACGAACATTAATTTCTTGTCTTCTTCTTGGAGTTACGTGAGTAGGATAGCCTGTGACGTTGTATTGTATGCTAACGTAGCATTCTTTTGTCGAGACTGAGAGATGTACGCCATTACGTACCCGGCTAGCTCAGTTGGACAGTCTGCCGCCGGCAGTGCTGCGAGGCGGTCGCGCGCCAGAGCGCTGCGGACGAGTCGCGCACGGTGTGTTTGTGTTTACTTCGGCCGCTGTAAGTGCCGTTTTCCCTTCTAGACCACCATGGCGCACAACTATCGGAAGAAGACATTACGTTTCAACTTTTGTTCCGACTTCGCCCGACCCAAGGCCCTGGAGGTAGAACGATTTATACGCGATGAAGTTAAGATACCACCAACGGATCTAATTGGTATCCACTTGTCCATAGTTAGCAGTACCGTCTACGTCAAAATGATCAACGATGCGGCGTGCGACAAGGTGCTTCAAGAGGCAAAACGTGGACTGCGCTTCTGTCATTCCGACGGCAACGTCGGACCCGTTACCGTCGATCACGCAGGTCTCGGCACACGGACGATCAGGATCTTCGAACTGCCGTTCGAACTACCTGCAGACGTCGTCATCGAGGCGCTCCGTCCCTATGGCAACGTTCTGGAACATGTTGCCGAACGATGGGTACAATTTCAAACCTATCCCGTTTTAAACGGTGTTAGACAGGTCCGCATCGAGTTACAGAAACACGTGCCTTCCTATCTACGTATCGGAGGCTGCCGTGCCATTATAATGTACGACGGCCAACCTCCGACCTGTTCCGGTTGCGGGAAAGAAGGTCACCTACGGTCTGAATGCATTCAACGACGTGTCGCGCAGCTCCCGTTGTCGGAAGCGTCCGTCACACCCACGATGACCGCCCTACCGGTCACTTACGCAGCGGCTCTTGCCACGTCTACAGTTTCGTCCAGTCCGTCGCCCGGTCCTTCCGATCGGCACGTCCCACCGTCCCAGTCACCTTTGGACGGTGCGGACGTCCCACCTGACAACCTTGCCGCCGAACAGGCTCCCGCACCGGAAGCTGAGGAGAACAGTACTTCTTCACAACACCTGTTTGACAATTTCATTGTCCCCACCGACGCCTTCGAACCAGGTCGACGCTCCTCCTTGCCGTCGTCCGACACTGAGGAACACGTGCGCAAACAACGCTCGCCACGTAGGCGCAAACGCCGTCGCCGTTCATCCACGGGCTCTCAAAGCGTCGCCACCCGCGACGACGACGACGACGACACCCAGCCAGCCGACATTTCCACACAGAGGTCGGCGGACAACTTTCAAGATGAACAAGACGTTTCGCAGGACGGGACCACCATGGAGGTCGCCACGCACAATGTAACGATCGGTGCGCAGGTTGAGACGCCTGTCTCCCCGCCGACAACTACAGATCTCTCTCACCACGACGCCATTCCCATGGACATTGGACAGACCCACGGCACAGGAACATGGGCCGACGACGTTGAGGAAGATACGCCACCTCCTCCGGATGAGTTGCCTCCGCCGGACAAGGCTGCCTGTTAACATCCAAAGCGAGGCATTGCAGCTGATGGGACGGGACTTCCTGTCGGTGCCCTCCCCTTGGTGATGGTAGATGCGCGTCCACCACCACTGAAACAAACGTACCGGTTTGCCACACTGAACATCAACATGATCGGCACTGCACCCAAGCTGCAACTCCTGTGTGACATGCTTCGGGCCTCTGACGTCGACGTCGCCCTTCTTCAGGAAGTACGCGTTGCCACCCTACCACCAGTCTACGGCTACGACTCATACACTTCCACATGTGATCAATCAGGGCGTGGAGTGGCTTTCTACATACGCGAAGGAATCCCACTCAAGGACACGACAATCCTTCCCTGTGGAAGAGGCATGGCTGTTACCATCTTCGACACGCGCGTCATCAATATCTACGCTCCGTCTGGCTCCACGAACCGTCGGCAGCGGTCCACCTTCTTCGGACATGACGTGGCGCCCCTGTTTTCTGGACGATATGATCGCCTTATCATGGGAGGCGATTTTAACTGTGTCCTCCATCCGCAGGACCAAGTGCCTGGTTATTCGCCATGCCCGGCGCTGCTCACCTTAATCGAAGATTTTCATCTCGTGGACGTTTGGGAGAAAATTCATGGCAATACCCCCGGTTTTACGCATTATACAGCACATTCTGCGAGCAGACTGGACCGGTTTTATGTCTCTGCCCACCTTGGCAATGACGTCGCCCAAGCTGAACGTTGGCCCCTTGCATTTTCGGACCACTGCGCCGTCATTTGCTCCCTGGCTCTGCCACCTCAGTCAGTGTGGCGCGGCAGAGGTTACTGGAAGCTTAATACCTCCCTCCTTAATGATCCACACTGCCGACAATGTATTGCCACTACATGGGCGTCTTGCGAAAGACGCCTTCCGCAGTACACATCCACGTTCCATTGGTGGCTCAAATGTGCCAAACCTGCGATCAGAAAGGCCTTCATACAATGTGGCAAGGAAGCAGCAGCATGGCATCGAGACACCACAAATTTTCACTACGCCGTCTTCCGTGAGCTCGATGCGCTCCCTCCATCACCAGACACCCATAGGGAACGACAGCGTACTAAAGCTCGTCTCCTCTCTCTTCAACGTGCACGACTGCATGGTGTCGTGGTGCGTTCCCGACGACAAGACCTCCTCCACGACGAAACCCCATCCACAATCCATGCCGCATCCGACCATAATCGTCGACGTCGACTTTTTGTCCCCACCATCACGACCTCCGATGGTGTTCACCACACAACACAGGCGGCAGTGGTGTCTGCCTTTGCTGATCATTATCACCAATTTTATGATGATGAACCGATGGCGACGCCCATTCCTGATGATCTCCGTCCTTCCCCTGATCGGACCCTCACCGTAGCGGAGTCAACGTCCATGATGTCTGCAATCACCGCAGAAGAGGTGGTAGATGCGATCAACAAAGGGGCCAAGAACAAATCACCCGGACCAGATGGTCTCCCAGTGGAGTTTTACCGTGCGTTCACCACGTTAATGCTTCCTCGCTGGACGGAAATGATTCAGGAACTCTTTACTCCGTCCTTCCCAATTCCACCTGAATTCGTCACTGGCATTCTTCTACCTGTGCCTAAACCGAAGGGAGGGTCTCATGTCTCTGCATATCGCCCCCTTACACTACTGAATGCAGACTATAAAATCTATGCACGGCTCTTAGCAGCGCGCTTACGCACCGTCTTACCTACGGTCCTTTCACCTGAGCAGACTGCACGTGGTTGTGGGGCCACCTTACAAACAGCCCTAGGAGAATGCCGTGACCTCATTGCACTGGCGTCGGTTTGTCGCCTTCGTGCAGCACTGGTATCCGTCGATTTCACGAGTGCCTTTGATCGCGTTCGACACCCATTCCTCCTCATGGTGGCGACACGTATGGGGTTCCCATTGCCTTTTGTCGATGCCATTCGCCGGTTACTGCTTCCCGCGGTCTCGATGGTACAAGTCAATGGGAGGCTTGTAGGACCGATTCCTATACGCCGCTCTGTGCGTCAAGGATGCCCTATGTCTACTTTATTATATGCCATTGCACTTGAGCCCCTCATCACTGGACTTACCTCTAGACTGCAGGGCCTCACTTTGCGTGACTACACCTTTCGCTGTAGGGCTTATGCGGACGATCTCCTCTTTCTCACCCGCTCCTCCACGGAACTCAATGACGCCATCCAATGGATCCACCAGTATGGACGTCTTTCTGGTAGCATTCTTAACGTCCGTAAATCGACTATGATGCACATTGGGCGCGGCCTCCCGGCTATGGTGCCGACCCCACTCCCAGTCGGTGCCACCCTTCGTTACTTGGGTATCGAATTTACGAGCTCCACACACCGCACAGTGGCCCTGGCTTACCGGCGGCTTTTGCAGTCGATTCGGCACCATGTCCGCGTTCAAGTGCACCGTAACTTAAACCAACTCCAACGTGTGTCCTATGTCAACATGTATGTCGCCCCTAAACTGGTACACGTCGCCCAGATCCTCCCAATGCCGTTACTCCTTGGCCGCCGCATCCAATCAGCCTTTGGATATTTCGTGTCAGCAGGGGCACTTTTCAAAGTCCGCTACAACACTCTAACACTGCCTCCTGCAAAAGGAGGTCTCGGACTCGTCAACGTGCGGGCACGATCTTCTGCACTCTTTGTCCACACTCTGTTGCGGCACTGGCAGAGGCCGGTCCCGTCCTTAACACGCAGTCTCTTAGATATCCTCCGACCAGCTTCTCTCGATCCACCGATCAATGTGGCACCTATTTCTCCATTATTGTACCACGTCGCCAATTGTTTCATAGAACTCAGCTACGTTCGGGCCGATCTTCCAGTCACCCGTCCTCACCGTACCAAAGATTATTATCGTTTGTTTCTGCTGTCCAATCCTTGCGACCCCATGGTGCTACAGCATCCTGACATTAACTGGCGCACGGTTTGGGGGTGTGTGCATGCACCCTTTTTACCGTCGTCTGTGTCTGCACTCTGGTATGTTTTAGTCTATCGAAAATTCCCGACTAATAGCCGACTTTATCGCATAGGACTGGCCACCTCCCCACTCTGCCCTGACTGTCAGCTCGAAGACACCGACGAGCACCGTCTTACGTGCCCCCTGAAACAAAACGTATGGCTCCTCATCCAACGAATCGTGGGCTTTTACCTCCGTGCCCCGCCAACGACGGTAACCCCGGATTTCCTGTTGTTGCCCCAGACATTTCACTACCCTCTTGCTAAGCACCATACCCTAATCTGGTTTCGAGGACAGGCTTTAGAATACCTCTTTCAGAGTGGTCCGCATACAGTCCTTGACTTCTGGTACAAAGTTGTGACCGCGCATAGCACCCTCACCCGAAAACCATCTTACCGACAAACTTTTGCCGGTTTTCTCCGCAGCGTCTTCCTTGACCCCCCTCAAAGTTGGGGTGTACCATGCCTACCTGTCACATGATGCAACACCCTTATCCACGTTCTCATGCATCGACCAAAAACAAAAAACAAACTTACAAAAAAATGGAAGAAGACGGAATATGTTATATTTTGTTGTATTTAATGGTTTTCATTTTAATACTTTTTGTTTAACTAACAGTCATTTGTATATGTTTCAATGGTACCTTGAAGAACTCTTGCATAGTAAATATATATGCACTTTTAGTTTGTTCATTAAAAATTATAAAAAAAAAAAGGGAAACAGGATATGTTATATTTTGTTGTGTTTACTGTTATTCCCATAATTTGTTTACCTAACACTCATTTGTATATGTTTAACTGGTACCTTGCAGAACTTTTGCTTTGTGTATATATATATATATATATATATATATATGTACTCTACGTTTATTCAGTTAAAAAAAAAAAAAAAAAAGTCGGTAGAGCATGAGACTCTTAACCTCAGCGTCGTGGGTTCGAGCCCCACGTTGGGCGCCAGTTTCGCTTCGTAAGTTCTTTTCTGTTTATTTTGTTTTATTATTATTATTATTATTATTTGCGTAACAACGCATATACGAAAAGAGCCGCGAAATACCTTTTAGTAATGCTGTGCCATGAAGTTCTGTATAATCATTAATTCTCAACAAAACAGAATATATGGTATTCTTATTGTTCTGTATCTGGCTTTCTATTAAAGGAACATTTTTTATTACTGTAACTCACTATAAAACTCAACATCTCTTCCCTACTTTATAGTTATTGAAAATGTTAATGAAAATTACTTTGTTATGAATACTGATGTTACAGTTCGCAATGATTGTTCAACAACAAAATTTTGCAGTGGATTTTTGTTATCAGTAAAACACCAATAAGTACCACGACTAGCACAAGAACATGAGACTATTATCGGAGAAAAATACGTTTTTTACTATAAGTTTAGCCAGACCAGAACTAAGCACAGCAAGATTCCTATTATATTACGAAGGTAAATTATCTTTTTTGTACTGTTAGTAATATATTATCAGCAGCCCGCGTCAACCTGCAAAACACATCATAAAATCTGCTGCTCTGCTCTGCAAGTCCGAAAGCTGAAAGAAATAATTTTATTTCACTATTACCTTCCCGCTTCTTTGCGGTATGATAGATTTCATTTAATGCAGTTTGAATACGCCGCGGCAGCGGCTCGTTCGTTCGTAGCGCAACTCTGCACCACGGATAATATTTAAATAACTGAAAATGTCTTAAAGGGATGGGATAATATGCCAAGCAAGCTACTACAAATAACAATGCAAGGTTTCATTAAATAACTCTATTCAAAACATTTAAATATGTTAATTATTACACACCTTTAAAATGAGTACGTAATGGCGTACATCTCTCAGTCTCGACAAAAGAATGCGACGTTAGCATACAATACAACGTCACAGGCTATCCTACTCACGTAACTCCAAGAAGAAGACAGAGAAATTAATGTTCGTTCTGTATTATTTATACTAGTTGCATATTCTCATCTTTGTTTGATATTTATCGTCTGTGGCGGTTTCAGTACTCACCGACACAGATATTATCTAAAATAAATAATAAAAAAAGTACATAATTCCATACAATAACAAAACATGATACAGAATGTTTTCTCTTTATCACATAATGTGTCTTTTGCTAAGAGACGTTACAAGATGTAGAAGCTCGGACGCGCCTTGGCTGGTCAATGTGAAGCTAGCATTTGTAGGTCAGCTGCGATGACCCAGTGGAGAAGGAGAGCCGGCTGTTCACTAGTGTACACATCCGCGATGACCCAGCATGCAGAAACGGCAGGTCAGGGCTGCAGCATGCATCCGATATGGCTGCCCAAGCGTTTAGTCAGAAAGCGGTTAGCGGACTGGCCATCATTGAACAGGCTGCTGATAGTTGTGGGCGTCGAAGATAAAATGTTTACTGTTTTTCTTTTCGTTAACTTAAGGTAGACTTAAGAACCCTACAATGACAATTTTTTTCTCTTTGTAGTAGGACCACTCGTTATTTTCAGTGGGTCGACTTACATCGAAGTGCTATGTCTTACGTCATGACATGACTTCAACTGCAGGAGAAGCTACAGTTTCTTCTCGTGTTGACTATCAGCAGTTGTACTATTATGCGTTACACATACTTTATGTGAAGACCCTAAAAAGTTGCATGTTCTACTACAACACAGAGCTGTGCTGTGGCTCTATTTGGTGCTGTTTGAAGGTTTCCGCCCTCTGTTGGAGGCCAGACGGTATCGTTTAGTTGGCATGGTTGCAGTTGTTTGTTTTGTTCTCGTGTTGACTGGCGCCACTCGGTTTCCCGAGCGTTGCCTGTCCGCTAGTGGCAGCAGAGGCGATCATCGATATGTGGTAACTGTTGCCCTATCTTTGGGGCGACGTCGTTGTTTTTCCGGGTCGTGTGAGTGCGGCAGTTCGGTTGGGGACTCAGGAGGAGCCAGGTCCGCGCAGTGCCAGAACACGCCGGGACTGCTGGCGGAACTCGTGGCCTGACGGATGGACAGGTTGTGGTCCCGAGGGTGCACGATCTCGTCGTAAACTGGACCCAGCAAGCCTTAAGATGAGTGCATTTCAATCCAAAAAAATGGTTCAAATGGCTCTGAGCACTATGGGACTCAACATCTGAGGTCATCAGTCCCCTAGAACTTAGAACTACTCAAACCTAACTAACGTAAGGACATCACACTCATCCGTGCCCAAGGCTGGATTCGAACCTGCGACCGTAGCGGTGGCGCGGTTCCAGACTGAAGCGCCTAGAACCGCTCGGCCACACCGGCCGGCATTTCAATCCAAGTAGACAAACCTCCACCCTTCTGATATCTCGCGATTCTCCAGTGACTTGGGTTCGTCTTGCTGCTCGTAGTGTCTCCTAGGCGAAGAGCAGCGAGTGGAGTGCTTTGAGAAGGCGGATCTGATTAGCTTTCCTCGACTTCTTATTACAATTTACTGCGTTCAACTTGTTGCAATTTGTCAAGTTCAACCGGCGGTAATTTTTCTTGCCTGGTGGCCGCTAACGCCCCAGTTACCTGCCCTTGGGTAGTGTACATTTCCTCGCCTTGCCGCTGCTATCCGGTGAGGCGTGTAGTTTTGACAGCTTTCTTGATTGTAAGCTGGTTGATGATGCCTCTACTCTGGTGATAATGATTCCTTTCGCGTTCCGGGGGCTCTAAACGCAGTATTCTGGACGCAGTGCAGACCGCCAGTTCCGGCTTTGGCGTATTGTTCCATCGTTGCATTTGGTTTATCGGACATCAGGTAGCTTCAGCAAGATAATCATTAGTCATTCATCAGACTGCCACTAGTCTGAGTTACCATCTTGTGAAGTGAATGCAACTCTTGGCTGCCTGTCTCATCACTCGCGAAAGATTTTGTTGCTGGACCTTCTCAGAAGTCGATTACTGGAGCACCGTCTGGATCAGTTGCTTGTTTTTGTAATTATTTTTGCTACTGTATTAGCTGTTTTACAGCAGGTTTCAAAATTTTTTTATATTATTGCCGTTCCTGGCGTGTAAGGCCTTCTGCCCAGATCACAGTGACTTGCTTTTAAAACATCATCTGCTGTAGCTGTATTTAATTTTACTAAATTGTAACTCACTGATAACACTATTATTTATACTGTTGTTTATTCCTTCATTAATAACGTGTGCTACTTTTATTTATTGTTGAGCCTGGAATTACTGGTTTAAAATAAATTGTGTGTAACTGTAAAAGGCAACCAATAGTAACTGATTACGGCCCCGTCCACAATCGTAACAGAATCCTGCCTTCCCTTGACTACCACCAGGTTTCAAACACAAATCCAGAATGTGCTGCAGCCCCTGCTTCAAAAATAAATTAGCCTGCCAGTTTACAGGAAGACTCCCCTCTAAGCAGATTATCTCAAAAGCATTAGTTTGTATTCAGTCCTCTAACGGAGAGGAGAAGCGTCCACGTAAAACATAGAACAGTTTTACATACAATGAGCAAAAATTACATTTGACTATAATAATTTAAAACGACAAAGTGAGCCATTACGCACAAAGACTAAACAGTAGAAACAAACAACACAGCAAATCACACGTATACAAGGCAGTTTACAACAGGTTTACTAATTTCACGTATTGCGCTGTAACGAACAAGCATTACATTTCCTTTTGTTACAAATTAAATTCGTAGCGTAACTAGAATGACAGCACATTCAATACTGAAAGGACAAGCAACGCCGATTGGCGAAAACCAGATGAAATGAGCAAAGTGCATTTTTAAAAGGTTTTTAAAGTACGTCATAGAAAACAAATCTTTACTTCTTACAGATTACACTTTGGTTGTGCTTTCACTGAAACTCATTAGACAGTCGTTATCTCTCGTTCTTCGACATGGACATAATGGCAGCAGCACGACAGATTGGGTCCTTGAGCAGCGAAAACTCTGTTATAGGGGCTGAACCGCCGCCTACGATGCGGTGGCTGGGTGTCCCATCTATCGAATCAGCCAGCACTCGTTGCCTCACTGTGGTAATTTCAATAATTGTTTCATGCCGTCGAGCAGTGCTCGGATGCGGAGTTACAAACTGTTACCTCACAGGGCCTTGATAGCAAGGACGTCGCCAATACTCTGTCAAAGTGGGTGGAGGTCCTACACTATGTCATCAAAAGTATCTGGGCACCCCCAAAAACATACGTTTTTCATATTAGGTGAATTGTGCTGCCTGCCAGGTACTCCATACCAGCGACCTCAGTAGTCATTAGACACCGTGGGAGAGCAGAATGGAACGCTCCGCGGAACTCACGGACTTCAAACGTGGTCAGGTGATTGGGTGTCACTTGTGTCATACGTTTCTAAGCGAGATTTCGATACTCCTAAACATTCCTAGGTCCACTGTTTTGGATGTGGTAGTAAGTGGAAACTTGAAGTGACACGTACAGCACAAAAGCGTACAGGCCGACCTCGTCTGTTGACCGACAGAGACCGCTGACAGTTGAAGAGGGTCGTAATGTGTAATAGGCAGACATCTATCCATACCATCATACACGAATTTCAAATTGTGTCAGGATTCACTGCAAGTAGTATGACAGTTAGGCGGGATGTGAGAAAACTTGGATTTCGTGGTCGAGCGGCTTCTCATAAGCCACACATTTCGCCGGTAAATGCAAAACGACGCTTCGCTTGGTGTGAGGAGCATAAACATCGGACGACTGAACAGTGTAAAAACGTTGTGTGGAGTCACGAATCACTGGACACAATGTGGCGATCCGTTGGCAGGGTGTGGGTATGGTGAATGCCCGGTGAACGTCATCTTCCAGCGTGTGTAGTGCCAACAGTAACATTCGAAGGCGGTGGTGTTATGGTGTGGTCGTGTTTTTCATGGAGGGGGCTTGTTGTTTTGCGTGGCACTATCACAGTATAGGCGTACACTGATGTTTTATGCACCTTCTTGCTTCCCACTGTTGAAGAGCAATTCGGGGATGGGGATTGCATCTTTCAACACGATCGAGCACCAGTTCATAATGTCCGGCCTGTGGCGGAGTGGTTACACGGTAATAACATCCCTGCAATTGACTGGTCCGCATCTCGTGGTCGTACGGTAGCGTTCTCGCTTCCCGCGCCCGGGTTCCCGGGTTCGATTTCCGGCGGGGTCAGGGATTTTCTCTGCCTCGTGATGACTGGATGTTGTGTGATGTTCTTAGGTTAGTTAGGTTTAAGTAGTTCTAAGTTCTAGGGGACTGATGACCATAGATGTTAAGTCCCATAGTGCTCAGAGCCATTTGAACCATTTGACTGGCCTGAACAGAGTCCTGACCTGAATCCTATAGAACACCTTTGGGATGTTTTCGAACGCCGGCTTCGTGCCAGGACTCGCCGACCATCATCACTACCTCTTCCCAGTGCAGCACTGCGTGAAGAATGGGTTGCCATTCCCCAAGAAACCTACCAGCACCTGATTGAACGTGTGCCTGCGAGAGTGGAGGATGTCATCAAGGCTGAGGGTGGGCCAGCATCATACTGAATTCCAGTATTACCGATGGAGGGCGCCACGAACTAGTAAGTCATTTTCAGCCAGGTGTCCGGATACTTTTGATCACTTACTGTATTTGTTAAAGAGTACGTTAAAGAGGCTCACGTTTTCCATTTTTTTAAAAAATTGTATTTATTTTTTATTTTTATAAACATAATTTGCTTTCAGGAATTCCATATACAAACAAAGTTTGGTCTATAAAATTAAGAAAGAAAGCCTTTTTTTGAAAAAGAAAAAAGATATAACGTATGTTCTCATATATTTCTTTATGCGGCGGTATGACAACTTTACTCTACAGCCAAACGAATTAAAATTTGAATATATTATATTGCTTCTTCGCTAACAAAAAGCGCTGAATCTTCTAGTTATAAAGTTCACGATAGCAGAGCAGAAGAATCTCAACATTAGTTTGAATAACTTGAAAGTTAAACTGGTTCAAAACTATTTTGACAATGCTATCTTTCTCTTCCTGCGATTTTGTATTTAAAAAAAAAAAAGCTCTAAGCACCATGGGACTTAGCATCAGAGGTCATGAGTCCCCTAGACTTAGAACTACTTACACCTAACTAACCTATCACACACACACATGCCCGAGGCAGGGTTCGAACCTGCGACCGTAGCAGCAGCGACGTTGCGGACTGAAGAGCCTAGAACCGCTCGGTCACAACGGACGCCTTGTATTTAAATTTGCAACTGAAACCATGTCAGAATTTCTTCAGCACTTCAAAGCATTTCAAGTTAGTATTTTAAACATAGCTGCACAACAGCAACGGTTCCACGTAATAAAATTATAAACAGCCGCCCAGTTGTAATGGATAAAGAATTCTTTACCTAGGTTTCAACAAATTTAAATTTGTCTTCTTCAGAAGGTGCTCTAAGGACAATGAACATCATAGCTTACATTAGAAAGGTATGAAACTTAAGTCAAGAATGAATTTTAACACAAATTAGAGAGCTCTTGCATTACAGAAATATGAGAACGACGACTGGTACTTACAATTTTACATTAGTAAGGACTAATGCACCATCACCATTTTTACAAATGTCGGCATAGATCCATTTGTCAAATATTAAAATACAGACCTAGAAATAGGGTTTGTCACGTAAATATAAATTAGTACATGGAACTTGCAGAGCTCACAACCGATTGAGTGTAATCGGCCAGCGTAGTTACTCTGCGACCAGGGCAGGTGACGCTCATGGCGCGAACCATGTGCCAATTGGCGTACAAAAGCAACGTGTAAATTATCAGTACTAATAACGTCCTTAGATAAAGTAACAATAAAAAGAAGGAAAGCGTTTAACACTCCCGTTATAACAGTATGGGAGCCGTGGTACAATTAATGTAGTTATACATCAAAAAGGCAGGTGGCGCTTACGCCGAGAGAGTTACGCACAGTGGCATATACAGACAAAATATAAAAATTATATTACTATATTTGTGAAGCCCACAAACGGTATATATGTCAGAACTTTAAAATTGAGAATAATGGCTCTTAAGACAGAATTACGAACCCCGGTCCACAATCCAGTTAATACACATTCGCAGGGAACCAACCTTTTAGAGTCAGACAAAATCACATAAGGGCCGATGTAGTGGCAGCCATACATCGTGAGAAAACCACATTACATAAAGGGTAGTGAGCTTAAAGCATTGAAAGTGCATCAAAGCTTCCTGAGAAAACAGACCACTAAGGTTACCAGCATTAATGTTATACCATAAACAGTACAGGTTTGAAGCCTGTTAGCGGGAGGACGCCAGATTGCGGTTTCCGTAATCTTTGGATAGGCTTGTTCTCTACCGCCTACTAGTTCTATGGTGGCATATTTCAATACTTTTCCCTTTCTCTTCTTTTTTACGTCACCAAACTGACACGATGGTATTCTTGCGCTCCAGAAGGCCCACAGTTTCAACCTATATTTTGTTGTGATACAGTCTTGCGGGAGAAGGGCAGGTTATTACACGTGTATCTCATTCAGCGTCTTTTGAGAGAGACAACCAGAACGGTCCATTTAGGAGAAAGACGGCGCGGAAAAGCGGGTCGCTCGTTGGCTCTTTTGCATAATACGATACTTGGTAAACACTGCTCTGTACGTGGCGCGACCTAGTAAGGCGCGTGAGATAAACCCCCTGAGAGCACACCTAGTGCGCTTAATAAGAAGTTTAATGTGGAACAGATGCCTCTTTCCAGGTTTAGCGACCTCCTACTACGGTGAAGAATATGAATCCAAGTCCGTCGTAACGTATTGTCCTATTGCAAACTGTCTGTAGCTGAGAGTGCTCTATTCATCATTGAGACATATTTTCTGAAAAGGATGTTGCGAAGTATATATATATATATATATATATATATATATATATATATATATATATATATATATAACGTTCTTCTTTTTAATTCGGTGATGCAAAGAGCATATATATTATTGCACATGCTCCCTTGGTAGGAAATACTTGGCTCTGGTTTTTCTAGTTTTCTTTGTACTGATGGTGTTGAGAGATTTGTTAATGTGCTTCTGTTATTGCTGGGAACGTATACCTTTAATCAAACCGTTTACAATAATTGTAATCTGCATTTCCACTGAAGAGCCTAATATCGTGTAGGGCTCCCGCTAGCACGGAGGAATGCTGCAACACGACATGGCATGGACTTGACTAATGTCTGAATCAGTGCAGGAGGAAACTCACACCTTAAGTCCGGCAGGGCTGTCCATAAATCAGAATACGAGAGAGCGGAGATCTCTTCTGAACAGCACGTTGCAAGGCATCGCACATACGCTCAATAATGTGCATGTCTGGGGAATTTGGTGTCCAGCGGAAACGTATAAACTAATAAGAGTGTTCCTGGAGACACTCCTTAGCAATTCTGGACGTGTGTGGTGTCGCACTGTCCTGCTGGAATTGCCCAAGTTCATGCACAATGGAGATGAATGGATGCAGGTCATCAGACAGGGTGCTTAGGCGCGTGTCACTTGTCAGAGTCGTATCTAGACGTATCAGGTGTCCCATATTACTCCATCTGCACACGCCCCACACCATTACAGAGCCTCCAGCAGCTTGAACAGTCCGCTACTGACATCCAGGGTCGATGGATTCAAGAGGTTGTCTCCATACCCTTGCTGGTCCATCTGCTCGATACAATATGAAACGAGACTGTCCGGCCAGGCGACATGTTTCCAGTTAACAGTGAAATGTCGGTGCTGACGGGTCCAGGCGAGGCGTAAAGCTTTTTGTCGTGCAGTCATCAAGGGGACACGAGTGGGCCTTCGGCTCCGAAAGCCCACATCGATGGTTCGCACGCTGACACTTGTTGATGTCCCACCACTGAAATCTGCAGCTATTTGCGGAAGGGTTGCACTTCTTTCACTTTGAACGGTCCTTTTGAGTCGTCATTGGTCCCGGTCTTGCAGGATCTATTTTTGGCCACAGTGATGTCGGTGATTTGATGTTTTACCGGATTCCTGATATTCACGGTACACTCGTGAAATGGTCGTACGGGAAAATCCCCACTTTGTAACTACCTCGGAGATGCTGTATCCCATCGCTCGTGCGCCGACTGTAACACCACGTTCAAACTCAAATCTTGATAAGCTGTTATTGTAGTAGCAGTAACCGCTCTAACAACTGCGCCAGACACTTGTCTTATATAGGTGTTGCTGACCACAGCGCCGTATTCTGTCTGTTTGAATATCTCTGTATTTGAATATGCATACCTATACCAGTTTAACTGGCGCTACCGTATAGAACCTCACTGTGGTGAACAACGCCTCTCTCGTAGCACCTGCACTGAAGCAGAGCTGTACTGAGGTGATGCTGCGCCCTAGCACAACTGCAAAATATGCCCCCCCCCTCTCCAAAATCACCCCCCGTAAAACTACCTTTCTGCTACTTTTTTTCTATTCTGCATATGAGCACTCTACAACACCCTCAGTGGCATTGTAGCGAGAAGGAAGTACTTCTCTGGGCGGCATGACTAACCTCGTGTCTTGCTGCTTCGGTAAGTCCCTCGTAGCACAGTAAGTAATTAAAGTTTTCAGTCGACATTCTCGTAAAATTACTAAATAACGCACCATCGTCTGCTTCTAGTTCCTAGGATACCTTCTTTAAATACTCTTCTCTTCCACCATCGTTTTCTTTTCCTTTGGTTTTCATTTCCGTTGTTAGCTGCATGTGCAAGTACCAAGTAGGCCGCCGTTGCGATCAGTTTATCATCCATCATACTGCAAGACCGACACACGTGTGGCACAAATTCTGTTGCTTTGGTATAAATCAACCTGCCGCATGCAACATACGCCGCAAGATGTTGCCTGTTGTAACATGCTACAAGACGACGCACGCCACATTGCCGTAGAAAGACGTCGCCCCAGCGTGAACGAGGCTTTAGAGCCAGGTGTGTATTGTATGGTGGATGTGATGTGTTGCGTGTTGCGTGCGAAAACCTGCAATCAGATCCAAACGTCGTGGAAAACTGTGAAGAGGTGACATCCTGCAGCAAGATAACGCTCGCCCACATTCTGCCGAGTGGACAGCCGACGCAATAAAGGAGTTGAGATTCGAGGTGCTGGAACATCCACTATACAGTCCAGACTTGGCACCAAGCGATTTTCACATGTTTGGACGCTTAACGGAAGCAGTACTGGGAAGATGATTTGAAAGTGATGAAGACGTCACTGCTGCCGTGCAAAATTGGTTACAGATGCAACCGAAAAACGTATTTTCTGATGAAATAAAAAAAAAACTCGTAAAACGTCGGGAAAACGTCGGGACAACTGCATTGAAGTCCAGGGAGGTTACGTAGAAAAATAATGCATGTTTCAGTTTTCTATCATCAGAATAAGTACAGCTTTTCACAAATGTGCCTTTACTTTTTCAATTCCCCTCGTATACCTGTATGTAGATGATTTTGTAAATAAGCTTTATCTATAATGTACTTTTAAAGATATAACAAGGGATGGCTTTTCTGATAGTGCATACGCGTGAATAGTGAGTTTCGGCATTAACATCTATTTATAAATAACTGTTTAACCATGGGTCACGCCACAGTCCAAGCTAGTAAGATATACACTCCTGGAAATGGAAAAAAGAACACATTGACACCGGTGTGTCAGACCCACCATACTTGCTCCGGACACTGCGAGAGGGCTGTACAAGCAATGATCACACGCACGGCACAGCGGACACACCAGGAACCGCGGTGTTGGCCGTCGAATGGCGCTAGCTGCGCAGCATTTGTGCACCGCCGCCGTCAGTGTCAGCCAGTTTGCCGTGGCATACGGAACTCCATCGCAGTCTTTAACACTGGTAGCATGCCGCGACAGCGTGGACGTGAACCGTATGTGCTGTTGACGGACTTTGAGCAAGGGCGTATAGTGGGCATTGCATGGGGGCTTAATTATATGGAATGCAAATAATTTTAAATTTTTTTGTTTTAGTAGCTGTCTGTCCGTTTACGAAGTCTCGTAACGGTTGGCCCTGACTGTTATTATTACGCTATCTGACTGCATAGAACAATAACAAAGAATGAAATGGAAATTTTCATTAACACAATTAATTAATTAATTAAGTCCCCAGCAACTATAAAACCTACGAAACCAAAGCACAAGTATAACTGTTCTGTGTGTGGAAGTATGACTCAACGTACGCATCTGGCACGGTTCTTCTTCAATAACACAAGAAATTTTAAATATCATTCATACTGAATTAATTAAAGAAAATAAAAATACCATAATTACTCAAGAAAACCAGAATTACACTCTAATACAATAACACAAGCCAGATGCTTTGTTGACTGAACCTGTAATGACGCATTATTTAACATGGAAATAATGAAAAATAAATCAAGTTTCGTTACCTTCATATATTGACCAAAATCACTCTAATCATTACAATATATCTCCACACCGACTCGCTATTACCACATCTCAACAAGAACCTTTCAGTATCACATCTCAGAAAGCACACCCTACTAGCACATCTCAACACGAACTGACTACTACGAGTCCTGGACAAGCACTGCGCACTACGACATCTCAATAATCACTGCCAGTGGAGGCGGCGGAACAATGCTCTCTAGCGATCTCTGGCGCTGTGGCTCAGTGTAGCCACCTTTCATATGCCCTTCCTCCACGGCTAGAATTTGATGGTATTTTTGCCAGCATTGGTGGTGAAAATACCACCAAATTCGTCAAAAAAATACAGACAAAAATAAAAGATAATATTAATACGTAAATATCATATAACCAGATAAAATTTTGGCTTTGCACTGACCTTTCAATAACCTATTATATAGAATACAGTAAGCAATACAAATTCTTTCATACATGTGACTTTACATAATAGTTTACACAAGTATTATGTGGTTAAACAGTTCAATCAATAGCGTCAGCAATGACAAATATGTGCAGGTAAGAGTCTCATAACTTTTCACAAACAGTAATACACAAAAAATCAGTTTATACAAATATTCACATAAACGCTTTCCATAGCTCAAGAATAAGCAGTTGACAGTTCCAGCAGTAGCACCCAGCAATGGTCAACAGGTGCAAATACCAACAAGTAACATTTTTTTAATAGAAGCAGTCCATCAGTGGCACCCAGTAATGTTGAATAGGTGCAGACACCAACAAGTAACATCATTTCAGTAGAAGCAGTTCCATTATTGGCACCAGCAATGTTGAACAGGTGCAGACAGCCACAAGTAACATCTTTTCAGTAGAAGCAGTCCATCAGTGGCACCCAGCAATGTTAAACAGGTGCAGACACCAACAAGTGACATCATTTCAGTAGAAGCAGTCCATCAGTGGCACCCAGCAATGTTGAGCAGGTGCCGACATCAACAGGTGACATCTTTTCAGTAGAAGCAGTCCATCAGTGGCACCCAGCAATGTTGAGCAGGTGCCGACATCAACAGGTGACATCTTTTCAGTAGAAGCAGTCCATCAGTGGTCCCAGCAATGTTGAGCAGGTACACACAGCAACAAGTCACATTTCTCAGCAGAAGCAGTTCCATAAAATTCACTAGCACTGATCACACTGTTCATCAGAGTTTATAAGCAGAAATTAAACATGTCCTAGTGGCACCAATCATGTAGAAAAGGTACAAGTAACAGTCCATAATTTTTACTATCACTGATCACACAGTTCATCAGCAGAAATTAAACATGACTAAATGTCACACATCATGTTGAAAAGTGCAGCACCATCAGTAATCAGACAGTTCAGGCATGAACAATAGTTTGAATACACATACAATGCTTTTACACTAAACATACAAATCATAACAAACACACAAATGATATCAGATAATTGTCCTATTAACTATTACAATACACAAATACCAGTAAACCTATAACATTTATGGGTGTCAGTGCAAGCCACTACCAACAAATAAAATAATATTTAGGAGATAGGTGGGTAGGATTAGGAAAGGAAAACACACAAAACACATCCACTCATCTTTCATCCACATTAAGTACTACTGTGTAATTGAATAGTGTTAACTGTGTAAATGTAACTCTGTCCAAGATTTGATGTTCATCATGTGTACCAAGTACTAGTGGCAGCAATGTATAACAGTCAATAATAGTTAAGTCAACGTCATAGTCATCATGTCAAGACCAATGTTTGCCAAGCCAGATCAAATGTACTGTTGCTGAACAACTGTCAGTGTGCCAAGATATGCAATTACTTCCTCTCTCCAAAAAAGTATATACTGCTTAGTGAGTTGACAAAGTGTGTGTGTAGACAATCTTCCTTCTACTTGAGTGTTCTAGTCTGCCATCTTTATCCTCCTTGTTCCATATAGACTAACAAAAAAAATATGCTCCTCACCTCTTATCCACCAAAACTCCAATAATCATCAGCATCATACCTCTTCAATACGTCGATATATATAAACCTTATTACCAATATCATTTCACTTCCATAACAACTCTTTCCTCTAGTCAGTCTCCTCGAACAAGTACAGACAAAATCCTAGTGCAACTTAAATTCATCATCCCATACAATCCGAAGACACAGTGTCCACACACAACCTCTGTGTAATCCATCTGACCCAAATTTTCTACTCATTATAAATTATAAGATACTTTTTGGTTCCTTGTCCATCATTAAATAAAAGAAATGCATACATGACCTCTAACAGACTTAGTTCGAATAACTCTCAGTAATTAAGTACGATTACGGAGTGTGAATAATCATAATATTTCACAGTGTGTACACCACTTCAAGAATCATGGCAGAAACAAACATATGGAGTATTTTTTGTGTCAAGTGTCACTTCTTATTTCAATTACTCACGAAAAATGCAGTGTAATAACTGTCAATGGTCTAACCTAGTGTTGGTATGTCATGTCGTTACCTTCCTTCCTATTAGCATAAATTTTTACAGCTTCCATAAAACCTCAGCTTATGTGACTTCTATGACTTTCTTGTACTAATGTCGTTCGTCGAATTATAGCAGTTCATTTTCTTATCTTAAAAATATAAGGCACTGAGCGTAAGCAAAACATGCAATAGCGAGTAAATATACCAGTAGACAACAGAATGTCAACAAGTGGATGCAGCACAATTCCTACAACGAGGCTCTGCCAAGCGAACAATCTATAATTAATACCACAGTGTAACCTAAACTCTATGTTCGTACACAGTATATCAGCATTTCTATATACTAAATTGAAGAGTAGTTATGACAACAAAACAGAAATGTGTAAATATGCAATCCATACGCACAGCAGCAAACATGCCTTACACAATAAACAGGTCATTAGCATCACATCGACATAAGCAAATAAATGCTCATATGTAATCTTAATAAGTACCCATGAAGGCGCAAGCAGATAAATCATAAAGTATAACTTACATATCTAACCACATTAGCACAATTAATCAGGTGACAATTATAATTTAAATAAATAAGCACAGCAGGCACATAATAAAAAAATATATCATTAGTGAAAAAGCATAGCAGCCAAGCGATGCATAATATATACAAATAACAACCCTGTTCATTAGTCAATCATTGTCAAAATCAGTTAATGTGCGCAAGCACGTCGCTTCACAAGTAAATTCATAGAACATGAAATTAGCACAAAGTATGAGTCACGTAATCGCAAGCAGCAAATTACGTCTAAAGTACGTACCTAAGTGGAATTATGTTACCTGAAAAATAAACTCAATTAATAGTTACCCTTTTTAATTTATTACTTTTTTTTTTTCGAAATTCCATTCTTCCTGAAATTTTCTCGATAGCAAGTCGTCTTAACGTCGGACACGCACCGAATTTACCTGAAGGTCTTAAATACTTTAGACAACCGTATCCTGAAAAATACTGAACGTTAATAACATAATTTATGAAGTCCTTATAGCTTTATACAGAATTTAGTCGGAGAAATTAGACTGTGTATTTGTTTACGTCTGTCAGTGCATTCGCACTGAGCGCTCGATCAGCTGTAGGCGCGTGACGTAGGAAGTAATTGTTTGCGGTCAACGACTGCCTTGTGCGGCGCGCCGACTTGACTGTTGCTTTGAGTATGTGCCGCCGCCAAACACAGCGCGGTATCCTTGTACTCTCTCCATGTTTACGTAAACTGTTGGTTTCTCACAAGTATGTCATTCCACAAAAATTTTTACGTTAGATATGTGATGTATTCCCTTAGAGCGCCGAGTTTTAAGAGTTTCTACTTCAACAGTGTTATCATGAATAATTTTGCGAACTCTATACGGACCGTTATAAAGCAGAAAAAATTTGCGACATAAGCCTTTTCCTTTATGAGATAAACGGTGGGACTTAATTAATACCTTTTGACCAACTGACAAGATTTTTAAACGACCAGGACGTTTAGCTGATTTCTCTCTTCTTGCAGCCGCAGACGCAATATTTCGTAGAGCCAGGTTGACAACTTCAGAATGCCGCAGTTTCCGTGAAGGCGGAAAAGAAACGATTTCAGAAATGCGATTTATCGGTGCTTTATTTTTTAATATCAGTATAGGCGGTAAAGAAGTTGAATCATTAGGAAGTTCATTCAGGATGTTTTGAAAAAGATGAAGATACTGATCCCACGTTCTGTGATTCTGATGACAATAAAGACGACACAATTTATTGATTTCCTTCATCCATCTCTCTGAAGCATTAGATTGAGGGTGAAAAAGTGAAATGAAGATTGGTTTAATTTTACGACGCCGTAGAGTACGAAGCCAAATTTTAGAGCGAAACTGTGATCCATTATCTGATATAACCTTGTCAACATGACCAACTTCTTTAAGAAAATGTTTGATGAAAGCGTTAGATACTGAACGAGCTGTTGCTTTGCGTAACGATGTAAAACACACATATTTTGATGTCAATTCCACTGCTACGAAAATGTACGCAAAACCATTAGTAGAACGAACCACTGGACCGAACAAATCGACTGCAGCCATCTCCTTTAATTTCGCTGGAATGATAGGAAACAACGGTGCTCTGTGAGAAACTGTTGGCGGCTTAGCCTTTTGACATAATTTGCATTTGGCAAGAACAGATCGAATACGTTTTTCCATATTACTGAAGTAGGAATTTTCTCGTAATTTATGAAAGCATTTTCTGGGACCAAAGTGCGCATAACTGAAATGTGTGTACCAAATCAATTTATTGACCCACTCATCAGGAATACAAACTAACCAAACAGAGTTGTCGACCGATTTTCGTTTGAAAAGAATATCATTGCGAACTAAATAATACTGTCTGATCGCTACGCTTTCCTTTCTCCTCCACTTCTCCTTAATGTCCTTCCAGATTGGATCCTTATTTTGCTCCTTAGCGATGTCCTGGAGCGAAGACGAAATAAAGTTCTCAAACGCAACACCTTGAATGTACATCAAACAATAATGGTTTTCTTTGCCGTCCTCTTCGGCACTTTGTTTCAAACCCATAGGTGCACGTGATAAAGCATCAGCAACAATATTTGAAGATCCCTGTATGTAAACAATACTAAAATCAAATTCCTGTAGGTACAACGCCCATCGTGACAATCTGCCATGAGTTAATTTTGTCGACATAAGAAATTCCAGAGCTCGATGATCGGTGTAAACCTTAGTATGTCTGCCAAACAAAAATGTGCGAAATTTTGTGAAGGCCCATACAACAGCCAAAGCTTCAAGTTCCGTAATCGAATAATTCTTCTCTGATTTAGAGAGAACACGGCTTCCAAAGGCAACAGTTTTCTGTACTACAACGCCGTTTTCTTCTATCTCTTGAAATAAATGTGCACCTAGGCCTTTGTATGATGAGTCCGTCGCCAAACAAAAATCTTTAGATAAATCCGGATGTGAAAGAAGTGGGGCAGCAACTAAAGCATCACGAAGTTGTTCAAATTCTGACTGAGCTTCCTCATCCCAACACCAATTAGAATTTTTTCCAGATAATTCACATAAACGAGGTGTGGCCAAATTGTCCAATCTAACAAAGCGTCTAAGAAAATTACAGACACCAAGGAAACTACGAACATCACGTTTTGTGGTAGGAACAGCATAATTATGAATAGCGTCTAGTTTCTCTGGATCAGGGAGAATACCTTCTGTAGAAATAATGTGACCGAGAAATTTCACCTGAGAACGACCAAATTCAGATTTTTCCAAGTTCACTGTCATGCCAACTCGTGCAAAAATACGTAATAATGAATCCAAAATTTTGTTATGCTCACTCCAAGAACGTTTAGCAATAAGAATGTCGTCAACATAAGAAGTAATATTGTCACGAAGATAAACAGGTAAAATTTCATTTAAGCTACGAATGAATGCTGCTGAAGATACAGTAAGTCCAAACGGTAATTTCCAAAGTCACTTTTGGGTAAAATCGTCATATCCGGTTAATCTTTACCTACTGTCTAGATAGATTGATAGTAGAAGAGTTGTTTTTATAGATGCAAAGAATAGCGAAAGAGTAGGCAGCGGTGCAGAAAACTAAAAGGGAAATAGCACCACTACAGCTCGGGGCCCTATGCTCGCTACGGCACATATTCACTTAGAGTAGTGAATCCCCTGAGGACTTAATAGCTGCACATAAATTTCAGTTTGTGACTTAGTGGCAAATTCGGCGGAAGTGCGTACGTAAATTGATCTAACCATGAACATGGATGTATGTCATTCTTAGAATTGCGGAAGATCTTAAATTTCCGAACAGTCAAAAAGTGTTTATAGTCAAAGTTTTCGCCTCGTGGCGACAAAGACCTACCGCGTCTGTCCCAGTTTGAATGTCGATTATTGTCAAGTTCGCGCGCCTGGCGCTCTCTTGTTGTGTCCCGTAAATGAAATAAATTACTTTCTTCAAACCCCTCTGCTATCTGTGATTCTAAATTTCTTCTGCTGTCTTTTCCTACGATTTCGCCTTCAATTTGTTTGACTTGCTTTCGTAATGCCTCAACTTCCCTTTTAACGCGTTCATTAAATTTTCCCTGATTTTCAACATGCTTATTTATGTTCTGGTACTCTTCGGTTTCTGCAAATGGTAATGGAGCTGTATCATCTGAATCTCTATCCCCATTTAAACTAAGACTTGTCAATTTATCTGAAATCTCCTCAACTCTTTCCGATAAGTCACCTATTTTTTCTTTCTGTTTATTTACGTCTTCCGTAAGTGTCGCGACTCGGGTTTCAGTGTTGACACATTTGGTAGTTAACTGTTCATATTGTTGTGTTAGATTATTTATTCTGTCATTTGGTACGGATTCCTCGATTCTCTCAAATATTTCTTCCTTATCGTGTGCACGTTGTAAATTTAATTCTGAAAATTTTTGTACTATCACGCGATCTCTTTCTTCCTGTTCTCTATCCTGTTCCCTTTGTCTAATCTCTACTGCAATTAATCTATTATTGTGAGCATTCAAAATCGGTTGTACTTCTTCTCTGATTTCTTTCTTTAATTCATCTTTCATGTTTTTGAAACAAGTCCCTATTCGTGAATCTAACCGTGTTTCCATTGTTCCCATCTCAGTTCTAATTGTTCCTATCTCAGTTTTAATTGTTCCTATTTCTGATCCCTGTGAGTCTAACCGTGTTCCCATTGTTCCCATCTCAGTTTTAAATTCAGATCGAAAATTTAATATTACACTCATCAACTGCTCCATATTAACTTGTTCGAAATTCCTTTCACTCCTAACATTTCCCGCGAAACCAGTTTCCTTCATCATAGCTGTAAAGCTATCTGAATTCGATACTATTCCAGAATCTTCTGTCGTTAATCTCGGATTCTGTGAATTTTCTGATTGAGAAAAATTTTGAAATGGTTCCGGACTATTTTCCCGACTTATTACATTGTTTTCCACTTCATTATTCAACATACTGTTCTCTTGTGTTGGCGAGTTCGCCATGTCAACAATTTCGTCATTCTGACTATCCATCATTTTTGCCTTTTTCATTGATCGCGTGATCATTTACAAAATATACAAAACTCGTCACTATAAAAAAATTACACACAATGACACTATATCTCCAACAATATCATTCACACGAAATGCTTCCCTCAATCACGATCATCGAACAATTGAAATAATTGCACTAAATTGTCAAACCCATAGACAAGACAACAAAAATTAAATTTTAAAGAATACCATTAGAAAAATGCCAATTACCAAATCTACACATGCAATATAGACTACAATTACTAAATTACAAATTACTGCAACAATCCTACTGTCTACTATTTCTACAATCAGAAGAATTCCAAGGGACGATCCGAAGCAGTGGTCGCCACGTGCATGGGGGCTTAATTATATGGAATGCAAATAATTTTAAATTTTTTTGTTTTAGTAGCTGTCTGTCCGTTTACGAAGTCTCGTAACGGTTGGCCCTGACTGTTATTATTACGCTATCTGACTGCATAGAACAATAACAAAGAATGAAATGGAAATTTTCATTAACACAATTAATTAATTAATTAAGTCCCCAGCAACTATAAAACCTACGAAACCAAAGCACAAGTATAACTGTTCTGTGTGTGGAAGTATGACTCAACGTACGCATCTGGCACGGTTCTTCTTCAATAACACAAGAAATTTTAAATATCATTCATACTGAATTAATTAAAGAAAATAAAAATACCATAATTACTCAAGAAAACCAGAATTACACTCTAATACAATAACACAAGCCAGATGCTTTGTTGACTGAACCTGTAATGACGCATTATTTAACATGGAAATAATGAAAAATAAATCAAGTTTCGTTACCTTCATATATTGACCAAAATCACTCTAATCATTACAATATATCTCCACACCGACTCGCTATTACCACATCTCAACAAGAACCTTTCAGTATCACATCTCAGAAAGCACACCCTACTAGCACATCTCAACACGAACTGACTACTACGAGTCCTGGACAAGCACTGCGCACTACGACATCTCAATAATCACTGCCAGTGGAGGCGGCGGAACAATGCTCTCTAGCGATCTCTGGCGCTGTGGCTCAGTGTAGCCACCTTTCAGCATGCGGGAGGCCGGGTGGACGTACCGCCGAATTGCTCAACACGTGGGGCGTGAGGTCTCCACAGTACATCGAGGTTGTCGCCAGTGGTCGGCGGAAGGTGCACGTGCCCGTCGACCTGGGACCGGACCGCAGCGACGCACGGATGCACGCCAAGACCGTAGGATCCTACGCAGTGCCGTAGGGGACCGCACCGCCACTTCCCAGCAAATTAGGGACACTGTTTCTCCTGGGGTATCGGCGAGGACCATTCGCAACCGTCTCCATGAAGCTGGGCTACGGTCCCGCACACCGTTAGGCCGTCTTCCGCTCACGCCCCAACATCGTGCAGCCCGCCTCCAGTGGTGTCGCGACAGGCGTGAATGGAGGGACGAATGGAGACGTGTCGTCTTCAGCGATGAGAGTCGCTTCTGCCTTAGTGCCAATGATGGTCGTATGCGTGTTTGGCGCCGTGCAGGTGAGCGCCACAATCAGGACTGCATACGACCGAGGCACACAGGGCCAACACCCGGCATCATGGTGTGGGGAGCGATCTCCTACACTGGCCGTACACCACTGGTGATCGTCGAGGGGACACTGAATAGTGCACGGTACATCCAAACCGTCATCGAACCCATCGTTCTACCATTCCTAGACCGGCAAGGGAACTTGCTGTTCCAACAGGACAATGCACGTCCGCATGTATGCCGTGCCACCCAACGTGCTCTAGAAGGTGTAAGTCAACTACCCTGGCCAGCAAGATCTCCGGATCTGTCCCCCATTGAGCATGTTTGGGACTGGATGAAGCGTCGTCTCACGCGGTCTGCACGTCCAGCACGAACGCTGGTCCAACTGAGGCGCCAGGTGGAAATGGCATGGCAAGCCGTTCCACAGGACTACATCCAGCATCTCTACGATCGTCTCCATGGGAGAATAGCAGCCTGCATTGCTGCGAAAGGTGGATATACACTGTACTAGTGCCGACATTGTGCATGCTCTGTTGCCTGTGTCTATGTGCCTGTGGTTCTGTCAATGTGATCATGTGATGTATCTGACCCCAGGAATGTGGTAATAAAGTTTCCCCTTCCTGGGACAATGAATTCACGGTGTTCTTATTTCAATTTCCAGGAGTGTATAATTATACAAACCCCCTAAGACATCCCCCCCACTGGTAAAAGCACAAACCGCACACTGGCTATACCTACTTCTAAACCTATTGTTGCTACACTTTTTCATTGCCCACATTGCTATAGGGTGACAATTATTGAACTATATGAAAAAAACATAAATTAGTTACAAACTATGGTGTGCGCATACTTTATTCAACATGTAAACGTCACTACAGATATTCGTATTTAGTTTGTGACACGTTCGATATGCCTGCCATCATTGGCGACGATGTGGCGCAGACGAACGAAATTCTGCATGACCCGCTGAAGTGTCGAAACATCGATGCTGTCGATGACCTCCTGAATGGCTGTTTTCAACTCAGCAATGGTCTTGGGGATATTGCTGTACACCTTGTTCTTAATATAGACTCACAAAAACGAGTCACGTGTGTTCATATCCGGAGAATATTGCGGCCAGTCGAGGCCTATGTCAGTGGCCTTTGCGCTCCCCAGAGCCAGAATGCGGTCTCCAATGTGCTCCTCCAGGACATCAAAAATTCTCCTGCTTCGATAGGGTCGAGCTCCGTCTTGCCTTAATCACGTCTTGTCGAAACCAGGGTCACTTTGGACAATGGGGTGAAATCATCTTCTGAAACTTTCATGTACCTTTCGGTAGTCACTATGCCATCGAGGAATATCGCACAGATTATTCCGCGACTGGACAGTGCACACTACATAGTCACCCGTTGAGGGTGAAGAGACTTCTCGATCGCGAAATGTGGATTCTCAGTCCCCCAAGCACGTCGATTTTGCCTATTGACGAACCCACACAAATTAAAGACGCTAAACAAATCCGTACTAGTTCCCAGCATGCCCCGCGCCTAACCGTGCAGTTTGAACGTCCTAACGCAAACCGTTCTGACGTTATGACGATTTTATTTCATATAATTCAATAACTGTCACGTTGTAAGTAACTGCCCTGTCAGTCCTTGAATCTACACATACTTGTGTGGGTGGCCATATCATTCTTTATTTATTCATTTATTTTCTTTTTCTTAAAAAAATAATTGCTATATGTATGTGTGTGTGTGTTTAAAAGTTTCTCTTGATTAAATTTATGCGTGCCTATCATTGTCTCTACCGGGGGAAACGCTTCTTGTGATCTGTTGGTGTTATTTTGATATCCACAGCGTCCTCTTTATCTCACAGACTGAGAGTTAAGCAGTTGCCTGTTAAACAGTCACAGTGTGTAATCACATTAACTGAAGTCGACAAATATTGGACACTTAGATTTGTTTGCCGACCACAGTCAAATTGTCTGCAGGCTTTCTCCACCTAAAAAGAAGGGCAACTAGAAAGACATGATCAGCGGAAACCTTCTTCTCCACATTTACAGATTGGTGTTACTACATCCCACTCGATGCAAGAGTTTGGGATACGGACCGTGACGTATTAAGAAGTACACCATATCTCGAGTAGGGGCAATATCGCGCAGTTTAAGCCCTTTAACGATGGTTGGGAATATTTTACAAACGCACCTTACAGTGCTTCTAGCATCCCAGTGAGACTGTCGTTCATCTAACTTCCAAGCTCGTAAACGTCTTTTATCAGTAATAATAGTTCCTGTGACGTCGTACTCGCGATCATATTGTCCACGCTCCAACCTGTACAGTGCTGCCCTGTAACGTAGCACAATATTCATCGATCGTATCCCGAGTGTCACCTGTAATCCATCGACAAGTGTAATGCGAAAGATACCGGCGAGCGTCAGAAGTACGCTCCGCTGAATTCATCGCAGTATTGTTTTGCAGCTGCCTAGTCGAAGGCGATGCTCTCAGACGCTAGCAGCGAAGCCTACAGTGGCGTTGAAGATAGCATCGTGATATGAACGCACCACATGCAACGGCATTTTGCACTCAGAAGTGCCGGCACGGGCAGTCTTATGAATAATTTTGGCCGGTTTCTGAGTAACAGATTCTACATGTTCTGGAAAATTTCTTTTCTCATCTACAAACATTGCTGCATTCTAGAGGGATTCCGTGAAGCCTCAGGGTGGAATATCTGAAAAGAGAAATTCTTTCCCTCAGAAGTATTTACGTGTTTTTATGAACAGCTATAGTCAGTTTGTTGCTCTTGCAGGAATGCTGCATCTCAGCAAGCACGTATTCGCCTTTTACTCAAGTCTCGCCCTGGAATCTGCAGACACAACTACTAGGATTTTATCTGCGTGTGCAACAACGCCTTCAATAGCATCTGTTTCGTCTAAAAATGTAACAGTGGTTCAATACTAAGATCCAAGAACAATGGACCATTTATTAATTCTTTAGGAAGCCCTTGGTAACCTTTTTGATTACCTCGCTCTGACCCGCTACGTCCACTGTAATAATCTACGAGGTGTGGCTAGAAAAAAACCGGACTAGTACTGGTGAAACAATAAAACGATTGCAATAAGGCTGAAAGTCGCGTGGCCGGTCACGTGACTCTCGCTCCGCCTACTGCTCGAGTTTCATCTGCCTCCTGCACTCGGTCTGCCCGTGGCGTCTGTTTTAAGTAGTTGACGTTTTGTCTGTGCGTCGGAAAATGTTGAGTGTACAGAAAGAACAGCGTGTTAACATCAAATTTTGTTTCAAACTAGGAAAATCTGCAAGTGAAACGTTTGTAATGTTACAACAAGTGTACGGCAATGATTGTTTATCGCGAACACAAGTGTTTGAGTGGTTTAAACGATTTAAAGATGGCCGCGAAGACACCAGTGATGACACTCGCACTGGCAGACCATTGTCAGCAAAAACGGATGCAAACATTGAAAAAATCGGTAAACTTGTTCGACACTTTCCTTGTCAACTCCTGTTAACTCAGACACTGCTGTGATTGTTAAACGGCGATCTTGTCGAAGAAGTTTACCGATTTTTTCAATGTTTGCATCAGTTTTTGCTGACAATGGTCTGCCAGTGCGAGTGTCATCACTGGTGTCTTCGCGGCCATCTTTAAATCGTTTAAACCACTCAAACACTTGTGTTCGCGATAAACAATCATCGCCGTACACTTGTTGTAACATTACAAACGTTTCACTTGCAGATTTTCCTAGTTTGAAACAAAATTTGATGTTAACACGCTGTTCTTTCTGTACACTCAACATTTTCCGACGCACAGACAAAACGTCAACTACTTAAAACAGACTCCACGGGCAGACTGAGTGCAGGAGGCAGATGAAACTCGAGCAGTAGGCGGAGCAAGAGTCACGTGACAGGCCACGCGACTTTCAGCCTTATTGCATTCGTTTTATTGTTTCACCAGTACTAGCCCGGTTTTTTTCTAGCCACACCTCGTATAAAGCTCTTATACAGACAGCTGGAGGCATAGAGATCTAGGAGGCGTGCAACAATCGCAGGCCCCCGACTACTGTCGATTGCACCTACGATGTTGGCCGCGCGGGATTAGCCAAGCGGTCTTAGGCGCTACAGTTATGAACTGTGCGGCTGGTCCCGGCGGAGGTTCGAGTCCTCCCTCGGGCATGGGTGTATGTGTGTGTTAGTCCTTAGAATAATTTAAGTTAAGTAGTGTGTAAGCTTAGGGACTGATGACCTTAGCAGTTAAGTCCCACAAGATTTCACACACATTTGAACATTTTTTTGAACCTACAATGTTAGTCATGAGCACGACTGCATACTTCGCTGTTGAATTTTTTACAATCTGGAGAGCTCTGTTAACCGTATCAACTATATACTTCCCATTTATGAATTCGTACTGACACTGGTTTAGATCTAACGGCTCCCTGTACACCTGCAACCGGCCTCGGAGCAGACGCTCCTAAACTTTGCCCAAGACATTTAATCTGTATATAGGTCTGTAGCATTTCGGTGATGCTGGGCCTTTACCCTTTCCCTTTTTACCAGTAGTGCTCTAATTGGTTTTCTTGTCGCCAGGGTCTTACCTATTACTAGTTTAGTAATGCTGTCAAATATGGCATTATCAGTGGATCTACCATCCGCACGACCTCAGGGTAGATGCTATCGCGACTAGGTGTCTTTCCAGTTTCGAGATTGGAAATTGCGCTAGCAACTACTTCTTGATTTCAATGTACCACCAAACATCTCATTGTTGTATGCGTTATCTATCCCACAGCTAAGTTGTGCGTGTATTTCAGTATCTTCTAATTGTTATCATCAGGAATTAAGACGGTTAGTAGATATCCTTCTGGTTCCCTCCATACAGCCGTCATTGAGTCAGCAGTAGGTTGCTTAACTTTGTCAGTCAATATCTTATATTATCTTCTCCCATCTCAAATTGCAGTTACTTTCGTAGAAATTTCCCCCAATGTATTCTTTTATTTTTCTGAAGCGATATTTTATAGCTCATCTTAATTGCCCTGTATTTGTGGAGCATCGCAGTGCGCTCTGATTTCCCTGAAGCACATTGGTAAGCTCTTTGTTTTGATCTCACCTTCTCCTCAGCGTGGAAAACTGTGGGCTCCAAGGGACCATTTTCTTAGGGATATAACTGTCCTGTGCTCTTTGCAGTAGTTCAGCCAATAGCTGCGCATCCAAGCCTGCGTGTAGTAGAAACGATTCCATTGGATATGCTGCAACGTAGGCAGCTAAACCACCCCAGTTCTTTACACTGATGTCTAACCCAATCTTATTTTCCTCTGCCTGTGTCCTCTATTATTGACACTTTCCCCTCCGATGACTACTGCATTATGCTCACTAGATGTTAGTTACTGGAGCACTTGCCTAATATTAATTTTAGCTGCTGAGATGCGGTTTGCTAAAGTGACTATGTTAGTGGTTACACCCGCTCCTCCCTCTAATGTACTCGACTGGCCATCTAGATTTAAAACAATGAGGTCCAGTTCCTGCATTACACCCTCTAGTATCTCACCTTTTTCTTCAGTTTGCCTTGTGGGCCACAGAGAGGATTTTGCATTCGTATCTGTTGTTACATGAACACGTACTTTGTTCATACACAGCTATCGCCCTGACTTGGTCTACATAAACTGTCTTAAACGGATGTTAAATAAAATGGGTGCTATAAGTGAACGTTAGATACCCTTCGTTGTGTTCCTGCTCTAACGCTCCACTCAGCCACGGTAATTCGGGTATGGTTCCTAAATTAACTAATGGCACAGTGGTCTTACGACATCGCATGCTTGGACATGGCAGGTAGTGATCAACGGCAGAACATCCGTCTGTTTACATGTGGTTCATCTTAGACACAGAGGATATAGCTGCCTATAGGCACAAATATTAACAGCTCCTGTCTGTTATGAATCATTCGTAGAAGGCTTACTTCGTATTTCTTTTTTATTAACCAGCAGACAGTATCAAGCCGAACTGGAAGCCTCAAAACAACCAGCTGGAGGGACGCGTAAATTCCATGTCCCTTGCACGTGTCCTGCTTGCCTCCTCCGCTGTGAAGTCTCCCTCCACTCCTCAGTCGACAGAAATCGGCAATAATCAGAAGCCTTCAATCAAACTATATATTTGATCCAGCATCTGCTCGCCGACCTATTATGCCGTTTTACAATACCGCAGCGAAATAGCACCAAGAACTCCATTGTTATACACGAAAGAGCTATGTAGATTGCCACATAAACCGTGTAAGCGAGAGAGGTCTCTTCTGTAACAGTCGTTTCTTTATAAAGCCACATAGACGAAATGACATTATGACAACAGTGTGTGCTTACAGTCATACGTCGAGGGAGAGGCCCCTTCACATAGACAGAAGATCGGAACGCGAGATGTAGGAGAACTCGCATACTTCTACCAGTTGGTTCTTAAACAGTGTTTTTTTCTCCTGTCAGTTTTTGCGCCTCCTCCGCCCCTGCGCACTTGCCGGGGGCCTGTAACGCCACGCCCTCGGTACTGCCCTGCTCTGAATTTGCCTGAGCATCTTCATGACGTTTCCGCGTTTGCTATGTTTTACTAATGTTCTACATCTCTATTCTTCATTTCTACATATTTTCTGCTTGTGCCGCTAGAAGGCGTTGGGCAACGTAGTTATATCAGTGCATGAGAAGTAGCGTTTCGAATTCGCAGAGTTCGTCCACACGTGGAGCACTCCCTCATTCAGCATGACAATGCCAGATCACACGAAAGTGTTGCGACAACTGTAACAATCCGACGCCTTGGGTTCACTGTCATCCATCATCCTTCATACAATCCCGACTTGGTACCTCCGACTTTCATCTCTTTCCAAAACTCAGAGAAAACCTTCGAGGACTTCCCTTTCATACTGATGAAGCGGTGCAAGCTGAGGTGAGGTTTCCAGAATGAGATTTTCACTCTGCAGCGGAGTGTGCGCTGATATGAAACTTCCTGGCAGATGAAAACTGTGTGCCGGACCGAGACTCTAACTCGGGACCTTCGCCTTTCGATGGCAAGTGCTCTATCAACTGAGCTACCCAAGCACGACTCACGAGGTGAGGTTGTGGCTCCGTCAACAAAATCTAACACTACGGTGACGGTATCAACAAATTGTTCTGTCTTTGGGAGAATTGTGATCGTCGCCAGGCAGCCTATGTTGAGAAATAAATATATAGGCATGAAATATATATATATATATATATATATATATATATATATATATATAATATTAGTACCGTTTGTCTCATTTAAAAGGCTTTAAGAGCTTCCACATAAAAAATTCGGAGGAATTACTTTTCAGCACGCTCTCCTAAATGAATCCGTTACGAAATGCACTGTTCTTATAGTCCGCATTTCCTGCCTCAACCCTACCTGGTCCCTGTTGGAGGAGGAATACTCAGGGAGGGTTTTCTAAGTTAACTACTTCCTGAGGATACTTTCAATGCCTTTCTACGATTAGTTTTGTGTGGTTGTCCACTTGAAATCATTCGAAACGCGTACCCCCAGATAGTAAGTGGTTGATGGTTTCATTTTTCGTTGTTCGGTCGTCGTGTTATAGGATAATAATGTCTTTCCTCTGATTTGTGGGTAATGCTAAACATCTGATCTTCAAAGACGTCATTGTTTTGGAGAGAGAGAGGAGGCGGTTTGTATATCGACAGATGGAAGACAGGGTAGAACTAAAGAACGGGAGAGTGAGAGGGACAGAAAGCGAGAGGGCGAGAGAGAGAGAGAGAGAGGGCGAGAGAAATCTTTAATAGATACTTGCTGGCTCCCTGTCGGTTTTGTGTGGTAGCCACCTATGGCGTTACATTTGATGCACGCGTCCTGAAATGCACATGTGTAATTATCGGATTGCTTCGAGCTGAATGCAATGTGGACATTGAAAGTCAAATGGTACAGGTTGTTAACGACGATTGCAGCCACTTTCATCGTCGAGGAACCAGAAAATGATACTAATCAATGAGTGCATTGCTGTAGTTAATGTAAACGTGCTTGCCTCTGGAGGATACTGACGGCTCAAGCGGCAAGTACTGAACGCACTGCATGCGAATGTACAACTGCACCCTGTCTGTGAGCTGCGCTATTTTGTTTCGGCTTGTCTAGTGGTCTACTGAGGTACTGCGTGAAGGATATTTTACTGGGCAACAGGACTGCAAAAATGCATCAGCAAACAAGCTAATAATTAATTATCTAACTTTTCAAAATTAAAAGAAATAATTAAAATGTCATATCTATGCTTCCACGTCAGATATTCTTGCCGCTTAAAAGCCCCCTTCTTCCCCCTGCCCCCCCCCCCCCTCTCCAATCCCCTTTGCGAAGATTTCATTCCATCTTCTAGGATTAAGTGCACTCCCAACATATAGATGGTAACGAAATTATCCTTAGCAATTTCACGCCCGGGTTCCCGGGTTCGATTCCCGGCGGGGTCAGGGATTTTCTCTGCCTCGTGATGGCTGGGTGTTGTGTGCTGTACTTAGGTTAGTTAGGTTTAAGTAGTTCTAAGTTCTAGGGGACTTATGACCACAGCAGTTGAGTCCCATAGTGCTCAGAGCCATTTGAACCTTAGCAATTTACTGAAAGAGAATATGATTAGTATTTCCTCGTTCTAACTAAATGAATATTCATATTGGTTTCTTAAATGTAGCCGCCAAGTTAATACTCCAGCTACATTTTGATTTTCAGTGGCAAGTATTATAAAAGTATCTGATAAATTTCATGAAATTAATAAAGATCCTAAATGCAGTCACTTTGACATTCGTATGCGTAAGACATTTATTTTGTATTGACAAACGTTCAATGTATTAGTACTATATATAATTACACGATCCATTACGTGAAATTAATAAAGATTTATAGCTCGCCTCCTTGTTACCTTGCTGTGTGTTAAGTGTTTTTTTTCTTTTCTTTCTTTTTTTATATATAACAAGGATTCTACATATTAGAAGTACTGACAGTTACACGATATATATTCTATGTCGTCCTAGTCTACTACTATCTTTACGCTAGGAATGATCATGAAGTTTTAATTATCACATCTAAAAATTAAAGCAGTGTAAATTTTAATTTGTCTGCAGTCCCAACACACACTGAAATCCGCGAGCCACAGTACCCCCTAATGCCGCTAGGTGATAAAAGAAAATGGCGAAAATGGTGCAGCATATTGACCAATTGGAGTGTCGTGCGGCAATTCGTTTTCTGCATTTGAAGGGGAGCAACGCTGAGTTTCTGGAAGTGTAAGGCAATAGTTAACCACAATGGGTCAGTTAAAACATCACTAAGATCACCACTTGGCTAGATTCCGCAACGGCTGACATACAAGGAGCTGGATGAAACGAGACAGCGATGGAAATCAATTTAGTCACTAGTCTTGAACGCATGATGTAACCATATCGCTACCACACACCCCTTCCCCTTCCTTATTTCCACTCCATCCTTCTCCCCAATCCCCTCCAACAGCCAATACCAAGCATTAAAAGGAGGCAGCCAATCATGATGTTCAAATTTTTGTGCCATGTTCAAAAAATAAAAAAATTATAATACAGTATTTCCAATTCTGTATTACATAACAAAACTGTTTACGTCAAATGGCACGCCTATCATTGCACGTGTGAACACACATCAGGTAAGTGTAAACCGAATTACGCAAAAATAACACTGTTAGGAAAAAGTATTTCCAGCACTAAAGCATTTCCAAAAAAATTACGTTCGCCTCCTCACCTGAATTGTATAAAGTGCACCATGTTTAACAGATGTCACCTATACAGTATTTCCTTGTTGAAAATGCTGTAAGCTTCACTCAAACAGGCAACATGTTAGGTATTGCCAATACTACGGTATTTCGAGAAATTACATGACCTACTTCGCTTGAATTGCATGAATGGACGCCATCTAGCACACACGCACATGTGCAAGTAGGCTGTTTAGGTTTTTATATTGGTAAAGCCACGTAGCGCTCTATATGAGAATCTCTGACTGTGCTGTGTGCAGTCTGTGGCTGGTTTGCATTGTTGGAATATTTGATATTGTAGTGTTGGGCTGTTGGATGTGAACGGCGCGTAGCGTTGTGCAGTTGGAGGTGAGCCGCCAGCAGTGGTGGATGTGGGGGAGAGAGATGGCAGAATTTTGAGAGCGGACGATCTGGACGTGTATCCATCAGAGAGAGTAAATTTGTAATACTGTATATCATGAACTGATATATATAGATGACTTTTGAATATTAATAAGGTAAATACATTGTTTGTTCTGTATCAAAATCTTTCATTTGCTAACTATGCCTATCAGTAGTTAGTGCCTACAGTAGTTAGAATCTTTTATTTAGCTGGCAGTATTAGCGCTCGCAGTAGCTCGAGTAATGAAGATTTTTGTGAGGTAAGTGATTCATGAAAGGTGTAGGTTATTGTTAATCAGGGCCATACTTTTGTAGGGATTATTGCAAGTCAGATTGCACTGCGCAAAAAATATCGTTTGTCAGTTTAGTGTAGACCAGAATAAGTAAAAAGGGAAATGTCTGAGTACGTTCAGTTCTGCTTGGCTGTTTGAAAATCAAGTAACGTAAGAGGTTTATCAGCACAGTAATTCATTAATTTTTCTAAGGGGAATTTTCATATGTCGACCCTTAGGCGAGGATACCTCACTGGAATATTCTGATTTTTTCTTGTAGTTTGTGTAATTAATGTAGTTATTGTTTATTATTAGCGCGTAATTGTAGAGAGAATCTCCTTTGTAGCTGTAATTTTTCATTGTTATACAGGAAAACAGTTGTGGCATGCATGTAGATTTGCACCAGGTACTTCGCAGCTGCGATTGTAATTAATTAGATATTATTTTCAGTGCTATGTTAATGTTTTTCTTTTTTTGCTCTTCAAATTGTGCTTTTCTGTGTTACCGTGTGATATATTGTGACAATAATGGCGTGTGAAAAACGTAATGTTGTTGTTGTTGTGGTCTTCAGTCCTGAGACTGGTTTGATACAGCTCTCCACGCTATCCTGTGCAAGCTTCTTCATCTCCCAGTACCTACTGCAACCTACATCCTTTTGAATCTGCTTAGTGTATTCATCTCTTGTCTCCCTCTACGATTTTTACTCTCCACGCTGCCCTCCAATACTAAATTTGTGATCCCTTGATGCCTCAGAACATGTCCTACCAAGCGATCTCTTCTTCTAGTCAAGTTGTGCCACGAACTCCTCCCCAATCCCATTCAGTACCTCCTCATTCGTTATGTGATCTACCCATCTAATCTTCAGCATTCTTCTGTAGCACCACATTTCGAAAGCTTCTATTCTCTTCTTGTCCAAACTATTTATCGTCCATGTTTCACTTCCATACATGGCTACAATCCATACATATACTTTCAGAAACGACTTCCTGACACTTTAATCTATACCCGATGTTAACAAATTTCTCTTCTTCAGAAACGCTTTCCTTGCCATTGCCAGTCTACATTTTATATCCTCTCTACTTAGACCATCATCAGTTATTTTGCTCCCCAAATAACTAAACTCCTTTACTGCTTTAAGTGTCTCATTTCCTAGAAAAACGTAATACTAGGCTCCAAAGTAAACTGAGAAATGACAGTGAAGACGAGAGTGGTGTGTTAGCGCCACCGTGTAATGGTTCAAATGGTTGAAATGGCTCTGAGCACTATGGGACTTAACTTCTGAGGTCATCAGTCCCCTAGAACTTAGAACTACTTAAACCTAACTAACCTAAGGACATCACACACATTCATGCCCGAGGCAGGATTCGAACCTGCGACCGTAGCGGTCGCTCGGTTCCAGACTGTAGCGCCTAGAACCGCTTGGCCACTCCGTCCGGCACCGTGTAATCAATTAACTAATGTTCAACATGGTAATTTGGTAACTGTGCATAGGGAAATCGAGCGGGCGGCAAATAATGGTGTAGACAGTGAAACAATTAGTGAACAGGGAAGCATTATCGATCGATCGGTTGGCAACAGCTCGCCTCAGGAATCCGAAATGAGAGGACACAATCTTGTAAATACTGTAGATTCAGGTTTTGCGTCCTCACCGTTTTCTCAAATAAGTCAAGACACATTTTCTGTTTTCCAAAATGCGAATATTGCCGGCTCAAATTCACTACCGAATACCACTGAGGAACAGCTTTTAGACACCAGTGCACTGTTATTACAATTAATGCAACTAATGGGACAAAGGCTTCAAAAGTTAGACACAACGCTTGAACAAAATCAGAAACAAATGGAACAAAATCAGAGACAAACACAGCAACAGCTTCATAAGTTAGATTCAATGGAACAAACGCTTGAACAAACGCGTGGAGATTCAACTGCAGAGTTACTTAAAATTGAATCTAAATGTCAAAAAGTCTGTTATGACGTAAAAACACAAATTTGTGAAAATTTTGAACCTATTTTTTCGCGACATGAAAGTGCATTACAGAATCACGAAGCAGCCATAAAAGAACTGCAAACTATTGTTCATGAAAATCACGAGAACTTGCGGGCTAAAATTGACTCAGCTGCATCTACCGATTCGGTTACGCTACTTGCAAAAACTCAGGAAAACTTAAAGGACATAGTAGATACTCTGAAAATTGGTTCAGAAAGACACACAGAATTAGTTCATTATCAGAGAAAGTAGTCGAACTTTCGGATCAGCTAAATAATTTATCTACAAAGGTAGATGATAATCTGAATTACACAAGACCGGTAGTCTTTAATGACACAGAAGAGTACGAACAAATTAGGAAATACAAACAAAATCAGAATCAAATTAATACGCAACACAAAAGAGAAATCCGGGAAGTACAAGATCAGCTGGCACAAGAAATACAAGAATTACATATTTCAGAGGAGACTCGCGCTCCATCCCGGAAAGAGGGACTTAGAAATGCGGAAAAGCCATAAAATAATAACATTGCGGAATTTATGAAAGAAATTGGCAAGGTGCACCGAATTTTGAGATGGAACCGCCGACACGATGTAACAGTGACCGATATGCGACTCGCTGACACGATGATTTTGACTATGAGCTGTTCATTACTACACGTAAATTCAAAACATTTAAGAATTCTGGCAACGACATTAATCGACGTGGATGGCGTCATCAATTCTCTCATTGTTTTCCTTCCAACTGGTCATTGGAGCACAGGTTAAAATTTATGTGTGGCTACTTAGAGAATGAACCAGCTGTAAGAATGCGAACGATAGTTCACGATTGTCACAGCGTAGGAGAATTTTATCATGCTTTCCTCTCACCATATTGGTCTCAAGCTACTCAAGACTGAGTAAAACATAGCATCATAATGATGAAACATTTCGAACAATCTGAATTTTCCAGTCTTGTCAAATATTTGGAAGACATGTTGCATAAGAATCAATATCTTTCCGACCCATACAGCCCCTCAGAACTCGTCAGCATTTGCTTGATCAAATTGCCTGAACATTTACTACATATTATTCTTGGAGGACACTGCAAAGACGACATTGAAGCTTTTCAGGGACTGTTACAAGATTTGGAAATTGACACTGACAATCGCGGGACGTGAACAATTACAGGTCACATCTGTCACAATTCCGCGATGGCAGAAATAAGAACTGGACACGACGAGGCTATTCTTACAACGCAAATCGTGACCAAAACATATACCATCCGTATGACAACCGTTGGCAGAGTAGTAATAATTACAGGGAAAGATCACCTCTCCCCGGTAATGACTAGGATAGAGACAATCAGAAAAACAGACAATAGGGGAACCAAAATAATTATTATCAAGGAAGACAATAACTTCAGACGCAACGGTCCACCGCACAGTTACGATTCAAGAGAAATTCTCCACCACATGAGCGACAAACAAGAAACTATGGAAACTACAGACATAACGACAGACCTGAATTTCATCAGAGCTGGCGGGATTCAAACATGGCAGGGCCCTCTTGGCAAGATGAATTTGTAGAAGTTAGGTCTCCTAATCCTAATAACGATGCGCGCCAACAAAGAGACAGACAGATAGACAATGACTCGCACTGCAGGCAGCCACGTGCGCCGTCTGGCTCAGAGAAAAATAGCATACCTGCGAACCTTGAGAAAAATTTTAGCATTCCTTTCCGACGTGTACAACATGATAATTGCTTTGAAGCTGAAACTCTGCGTACTAGGAAGGGTAAAGGATTGCACCACATTTCACATGTAAAACCGTTTATTGAGAGAGAATCTGCTTTTTAACTTAGTCTTTGCCATAAAATTTTTCACTTCACGTTACTAGTACACTTCGTCAGACTTGTTAGTTGGACGATTACGTAACGAATATAAGGCTCATATACTTAGAACATATACTGGTACTGCTAATGAGATTTTAATGCAATATTTTGGTTTACTTGAAAATACATTCTGGATTTAAAGTACTTTCTGAGAGATACCAGATGACACAGTGGTTAGTTTATTTGACAACTACACGATTATATGACGACGCTACTAATGAGTGACACAATTTATATTATTGCTTTTGCACTGTATCTGTTTTATATCTGCACAGTTTTTCTGAATTCTACTGGAAAGTAAAACATGTTTTTGTAGTAATTTTCGTGGTATGGCTACAATGAGACATCCTTTTCCATAGTACAATACATTACAGTATAGCTCTTTCTTGATCATGGTAATGTACGTAATAACTATGATATCTATATGCATAGCATTTCACTTTTGTTTATTACGAGGTAAGTACATTAACTTCTACAGAACTTTGCTTACGGACGACCATAATTACGACACTCGGCACATTTTTTACCCTTAAGTAATGACGGAGTTTATCTTACAACAAGACGCACAGTTTAGTGCTACAGTACACATATCTGAGTGATTAATTTTTGTACTTAAGACATTAATTTTTAAAGATTTTTGTATTACGAAGATACAAAGAAAGTTTTTCGTGATACATTTCATTCCATTGCTGCAATCTGCAACATCTGAGCATATAATTTCATTTATTCTCAGGGGGGTTCACGCTTACTTTGTGTACCATGTGTTTGGCAAGCACAAGGTGCCCTAGATAATATGGTATTTGCTTATACAACTTTACACATCGATACCATATTTCTCTAACACAGAATTACACAGCTATCTGATTATTTAACAGAGAAACAAACATTTTTTTTTTACTACGTCAGGGACACATGATTACACAATAACACCGTTGGATAACTTCACACTTATGAAATTGTATTTTGTCTGTACCTTGTGAACTGTTCATATTTTTTCAGAACCATTGTGAGTTTTGGTATGGGATCATGATGTTTAAAGTATGTTTGAGGTAGATGACACTATTGATATGAGCAGAGAATTTTTTTTAGGTTTTGAAATTATTGCGGAAAGCTACGACGTTTTTGAGATTTGGCTGACGTTTTATGATGTTATTATTACGATGCGATGTGTATTATGCTGTTGAGGTACGTTTATGATCACTAAGCTGATGCTATATGAGGAATCGGATTTGGTTAGGGACTCTGATTTGTGGAAAAGGATGTTGGAAACCAAGAATTGTACCGAGTGAGATGGCGCAGAGACTAGACTCTGGACTCGCATTCTGGCGGATGACGGTTCAATTCCGCATCTGGCCATCCTGATTTAGGTTTTCCGTGATTTCCCTAAAATCGTTCCAGGCAAATGCTGGGATGGTTCCTTTCAAAGGGCACGGCCGACTTCCTTCCCCGTCCTTCCCTAATCCGATGACACCGATGACCTCGCTGTCTGGTCTCCTTCCTCAAAACAACCCAACCCCAACCCCAGGAATTGTAGTTTAAGAGTTATGACTTGTGTGTCCATGTGTGAATGTATCACAACACTAATATTAAGGAGATATCGTTTCAACGGATTTCTACTGTAATTTTTCGATCTGTGAAATTTTTTAAATATGAGACTGTCAATGTAGCGGAAACAGCTGTCGTAAATATTTCGGTAAGAAAGCTAAGTGACCTTGACATAATACATTGTGAGTGCCCAGCTGTGCCAGTCGCCTGGAGAAAAAGCCATTAGGTGGAGAAAAAAGAGGCCATTAACCTCGCTGTTGACATTCCTTTGTAGAAAGCATCGCAAATATGAGATGCTATTACTTGGAAACATATAATTATATGGTGGAGCTTGTACTTTGTGCTATTTACTGAAATGCTTGTGAATTGATGGAAAGTATTCTTACTTCTGCGCACCTGATTATGACAAGTGTTTTTCTACGAGAATTGAAAGAATTTCTACTGACTTATGAAATGCCACAAGGCTATTGAATGATGTTTTTATGCTTTGCTTTGTACATAGTTGCTTATTTCATTTGATATATGGTTTCCAGCTGTGTTGCAGCATTAGCTTCATAAACTGAAATTAAATGCATTTGCTAATGTGAAAACTTTCTTTCAACAGATCTATTTAACAATAATTTTACAATCAGCATTCTTAAAAAAAGGAGTACTTGGAAAGGAAAGAACAATAAGAAGGGACTAATAACAGTAAGTGCATACATAATTTTCTTTCAGGTACTTGGTAATTATTTTGTAGAATTAGTTGTTGTGGTGCACCACTTTAATGACATAGGCATTAAGATGATTAAGACATTTCCCTTATCTGCATTGTTGTCTGTAGTGTACTATTTTTTCTGCTTATGGATTTGTCATGTTTAGAGATAAGTTATCGCATTTGTTGCTGCTGTTTTCCAGGCATAGTGCTACTGAATTTCACTTTGTATTATTCTATTAAGCCAGTTTTACTGCTCAATTATTTTTCTTGTTTGCTGCACATTGCCTTATATTAGTTGTAATATTGCATTTGCTTTGCTACTTTAGATACACTAGTGCTTGCTTCGCCAATTTGCATTTTTTTGTCATAGCTGTTTGTGTTAATTATTTTGTGCTCCTGCATTGTCTCATCCCTTAGTTTATGCATCTGTGCTCACTAGATTTAAGATAGCTTAAGATGGGGTAGGCTACAAAAGAGAACGATTTGTGATGGCTTGGAAGAAATGCATTGAGAAGCTATAAGAAAATGTTTGGGCCAGAAAAGTAGCATACAGTGGAAAATAATTATTTTGAAAGAGGATGTGAATAAAAAAGTAGGGTTTAGGGGCAACAAGTTTATGTAGAATTTTCTTCGAAACAAATGATGAGGTAAGATAATGGAAAATAAATAATGAGGTAAGAAATATGTGAACATATAAATACAGAAAGTATGCTTGCATAGGATTGTTTTTTGTAGGAACAAATGTTGAAATAAGAGGTAAGATCTATGGAATGAAGTTTTCGGTTGGACTGCAGTACCAAATGTTACACTGAAAACAAACCCTGTCCTTTCCTTTTGTGTTATTCCGCTATGTGTTGTGTACCCTTGTGTATTTGTGTTTTTCCTGTCTTTATGTGTTTAGCTAATAAGATTTATGTTGTAGAATTTTCCTAATACTAAGCTACAATCACTATGATGAGAAATACTGTTATCCTCAAATATAATTTGTATTAATAATATGTTATTTACTTTGTATAGATGTTTAGACATTATTTTCGAAAGCTATTCTGATAATTTATGTATTTACTTATGTCATAATTCCTGTAACACTGATGTATATGTTTATTTCTATTCTTTTGTAAAGCCAGTATAAAACAAATGTTATCTGTATTATTATGTCTTTAATGATGTCTTCTGTACCTTTGTAATTGTATTCTCTTGTTACAAAATTGTAGTTGTCACCAGTTCATCAGATTAAGTAACTTGTAAGCATTAATTTCAGTGCATAGATTTCTGTTGGTCATAGTATGTGCACAATATATGAGAAGTTGGGACTGTTAGTGTTTGCATATGTGTTGAGAATTCAGCAAGGGACTGGTTAACAGCATTGCTGGTTCTAAGGACATTTAAAAAAAATTTTTGGTGATTGCACAAGTGGTGGTTCATGGATTTGCTATATTATCCGCAAGACTCTTCGATGGTGATTGTGCACCGGCACAGTCGCAACGGATGGCTGCTAGCTACCACTACAAGCTCTACAGTGGGTCTGGACCTTTTATGACCCACCAATTCTATACTCTCTACAAGGACTACAGTGGGTCTGCTCTGATGAGCTACCTACCAATATTCTTCAAACCTTCGACTGACTCTGCTGTCGGTTTGCTCTGTTGTGGCCCATTACCTGTCTGCATGCCAAGAGACAGCACTGTCTTTCCGTTGGAAGAACAACCCTACTTCTTCAAGACTGCATGGAAATCCACAACTTCCATGTGCATTTTCTTTTACTGATCAGACTTGGTTCAATGTAATTACCACTGTGATGAATGATCAGGACTGCCTTTATGGACTGTGAGAAAATTTTTGCTTTTGACCAACATTGTATCGATAAGTTTGTGCATTTGATATATTTGTTAGCGTTAATATAAAAAAATTAACAAATATATCTTGGCCAATGTCCAAACCAATTTGTAAAATTTTTGTGGGGAGCATGATGGCTATGTAAGTAGGCTGTTTAGGTTTTTATGTTGGTAACGCCACATAGCACTTTATATGAAAATCAGTGACTGTGCTGTGTGCAGTCTGTGGGTGGTTTGCATTGTTGGAATATTTGCTATTGTAGTGTTGGGCAGTTGGATATGAACATCGCATAGCGTTGTGCAGTTGGCGGTGAGCCACCAGCAGTGGTGGATGTGGAGAGAGTTGGCAGAATTTTGAGAGCGGGCGATCTGGAGATGTATCCATCAAAGAGAGTAAATTAGTAATACTGTATACCATGAACTGATATATATAGATGACTTTTGAATATTATTAAGGTAATATATTGTTCGTTCTGTATCAAAATCTTTCATTTGCTAACTATGCCTATCAGTAGTTACTGCCTTCAGTAGTTACAATCTTATATTTAGCTGGCAGTATTGGGGCTCGCTGTATTGCAGCAGTTCGAGTAATGAGGATTTTTGTGAGGTAAGTGATTCATGAAAGGTATAGGTTATTGTTAGTCAGGGCCATTCTTTTGTAGGGATTATTGCAAGTCAGATTGCATTGCTGTAAATATATTGTGTGTCAGTTTAGTGTAGATCAGAATACGTAAAAAGGGAAATGTCTCATTACATTCAGTTCTGCTCGGCTGTTTGAAAATCAAATAACGTAAGAGGTTTATCAGCACAGTAATTCATTAATGTGTCTAAGGGAGATTTCGCATGCATACATGCACATGCACACCTCTGTTTGTATACATAATTTAAAAAAAATGATAATGGTGAGTACTGAACTCCTCTCTTATGTTATCTTTTTCTTTAATATTCTGACAGTCAGTCACACAGTCAGTCTGAATTGTGTGTGTGTGTGTGGGTTTCTCTTCACACACACACACACACACACACACATTAGACATGAGAGACATGTCATGTACTTGTGTGATGTTGGAACGCTGGAGGAGGGGAGGGGTAGAGAGAGAGAGAGAGAGAGAGAGAAGTTAGGCTAGTGTGAAACAGATCTCACTACATCAGCGCTGGGGAGTTCGATAACATGCCTGACTGTATAGGCGATACATGACATGACGTTTGATTCCTGTCCGCCACTGCTGCAGTCACTCAGGGTGCCTTATGGTATTCAAGAATAGCGTTCTTTGATGACCTGTCGTTGTCATTGTGTATTCGTTTCTGTGATGTAAAATTACTTTCACTGCCAAAATGTTATGCTCTTGGAGGCAACACTTCGGGAGCTACTAGCGAATTGTCAAAGTTTAAACATAAATTTAGATCTGATTTGTGGTTAAAGGTCTGAGCTTAAAATGTGCTACGAGGGTTTAGTCATAATTTTTACTCTAGAGGTTAGTGTTAGGATGTGTGCTTTTCTGATAATAAACTATCACTTAAATTACATCAAGTCGAGGTTTCAAATAATTTTGACAAATGTTGATTGATGGAGTTGTATGTTTTAAGAGTCGTCACCAGATTATGGTTTCAGTCTTTCGTCATCAACATCGGCTACAACGAGAACATCTTCGTTTCCTCATTTCGAGGAATGTATTAAAAGTCACATCAGGGTTAACACGATCGTCTCTCAGCGTAAGAATATGTTGGACACTATCATTTCGCACATCTTTATTTTTATCAGAAATACGTAAGAACTGAAAATTCTGCGTCGTGAGAGTACTGGTTCATCAGTAACAGCAACAAAAATTACATTCTGATGAATTTACAGTAACTTCAACAACAAGATATATGAGCACCAAAAATTCTACATTACTAAATTTCTCCCTCTCTTCTGCCTTCAGTAAATTTCGTGTCGGTGTATGATGCTTCTCTAAAAATTATTTTCATCGAAGTTCATCTCCCTCACTCTCACTCCTCTCTATCTCTCTCTCTCTCTCTCACTCTCTCTCTCTCTCTCTCTCTCTATCTATCTAGCTCTAACGGTGAAAAAACCTCGAACAAAAATACTTGAGATAAAAATTTTGTCATAAAAGAACGTTACATTTCTAGCCATGAGGTGTGTTCTTTGTTGTGGGCTTCAAGTTTAGGTTGTAAATGAAAGGCGAAGTTTCATAAATTGGCCTTCTGGTATTCTATCGCCACTCTTGTAATTGATTGTTAAAATTAATTGCATCGCTAAAATCACCATAATCGTAATCATAATCGTCTTCACCCTCATCTTGTTTTGTAAGATCAGTAACTATCGATCTTAAATATAACAAACTGTGAACGCAACAAAATTGCAGTATAAATGAACTTACCTTGAATGCACGGGATCATCTTATTATTATTATTCTCATAACTATAACAGTTATGGTTGGATATTTCAATAGTATTGCCAACTTCTTTCCCGTACTTTCTCGTTCCCGTTCTCCTCCTCCTCCTCCTCCTCCTCTTCTTCCTCCAAGCGGGAAGAATAACTTTAAAGAAAGAACAAATCATTAGATAATGCATTTTCCCCATTACGATGTTAATCATAACAAAACAGAACTCTTATAAATTTCAATAAAAGTAAACTTACGTGGGATGTTTTGGACTTTCTTCTAATTCACATAACATACGCTACTATCAACGTATCCATACACAGTGAGATTGATAACTGGCGGAAAGAACAGAACACATTACGACATATTACAAAGAATCGCTCTCAAGCCGAATTTAATAGGGAGTGTAGCCTTTTACGTAAGTGAAAGATGGACGGTAAGTGGCAGAGGAGAGGAAGAGAAAGAGTAACTAATGGGAAAATAAATTTGTGGCACAGCTTGCCAGACACCAAGGATTCATCAATTTGTATAGTGGAAGACCAAGAGATGTATAAAGCAGACAGGTTAAAATTGATATACGGAGAGTTTTGCAATTCATGTTACACACTTATAGAAGTTGTAGAGGGGACTTAATAGCTCAAATGGCACCCATGTCCGGAAACGTCATCCAACGACGCAACAGTGTCACAGTTATGGGCGACAGCATATATATTAAGGGGGATTCCGTGATGATGTTACAGACTTTTTGGGACGATGGAGAAGCATAAACGCATCAATTTGAGGTAAGAGTCCCTCCACCAGAAACCAACGAATAGACAGATACGCGACAACCGTTCTGTTACCTCAGACAGTGGAATACATGTACTGGTACTGTTGTTAAGATTGTAGGGTAGGCAACTTTCACAGGTGATAGTATGGACCAAAATAGGAAAAAGTTTCGAATAAATATGAGTTATGAATTGCATAAATTAAGAGCTAAGAGCATTTGTTCAGTAGAGGAAATGTGTTTCACAGTAGCAAAGATGAACCAGTACTCACAGTTCCTCAGATATGCATTTTAGAGCCCATGTTTTTAATACATTTTTTTCTTTTGTTTGGGTCGTTACTGCCACCTCTGAAAGTGTTCCGGCGCAACATCAAGCGCCGGCACATCGGGCTGGAACGTAACAGCAGAGAAGGCTATGAGACGACGTCAACAACTAGTGCGGTGACTAGGACCGCGCCACGACAGAGATGGCCCCTAAACGAAGAGAATATGAGCGCCGCTCCGCGCTAGCCGCGGCCTCACTAGCGGACGAGCCGTGACTTGTGAACAGTATTACTTGCTTGCATGGAAATTGTGTATATCGAAGAACACTGATTATTTGCATATCGCCATTTGCTTGCGACACCTCATTGTAAATCCGCTAAGTTAAGTATTGACAATTTAATTTACTATAATAGTCTCCATTAACAAGATTTGCTTGAATTGTTGTCTAGCTGTCTGAGAAAACAGTTTCCGGAGCATCATACACTCCTGGAAATGGAAAAAAGAACACATTGACACCGGTGTGTCAGACCAACCATACTTGCTCCGGGCACTGCGAGAGGGCTGTACAAGCAATGATCACATGCACGGCACAGCGGACACACCAGGAACCGCGGTGTTGGCCGTCGAATGGCGCTAGCTGCGCAGCATTTGTGCACCGCCGCCGTCAGTGTCAGCCAGTTTGCCGTGGCATACGGAGCTCCATCGCAGTCTTTAACACTGGTAGCATGCCGCGACAGCGTGGACGTGAACCGTATGTGCAGTTGACGGACTTTGAGCGAGGGCGTATAGTGGGCATGCGGGAGGCCGGGTGGACGTACCGCCGAATTGCTCAACACGTGGGGCGTGAGGTCTCCACAGTACATCGATGTTGTCGCCAGTGGTCGGCGGAAGGTGCACGTGCCCGTCGACCTGGGACCGGACCGCAGCGACGCACGGATGCACGCCAAGACCGTAGGATCCTACGCAGTGCCGTAGGGGACCGCACCGCCACTTCCCAGCAAATTAGGGACACTGTTGCTCCTGGGGTATCGGCGAGGACCATTCGCAACCGTCTCCATGAAGCTGGGCTATGGTCCCGCACACCGTTAGGCCGTCTTCCGCTCACGCCCCAACATCGTGCAGCCCACCTCCAGTGGTGTCGCGACAGGCGTGAATGGAGGGACGAATGGAGACGTGTCGTCTTCAGCGATGAGAGTCGCTTCTGCCTTGGTGCCAATGATGGTCGTATGCGTGTTTGGCGCCGTGCAGGTGAGCGCCACAATCAGGACTGCATACGACCGAGGCACACAGGGCCAACACCCGGCATCATGGTGTGGGGAGCGATCTCCTACACTGGCCGTACACCACTGGTGATCGTCGAGGGGACACTGAATAGTGCACGGTACATCCAAACCGTCATCGAACCCATCGTTCTACCATTCCTAGACCGGCAAGGGAACCTGCTGTTCCAACAGGACAATGCACGTCCGCATGTATCCCGTGCCACCCAACGTGCTCTAGAAGGTGTAAGTCAACTACCCTGGCCAGCAAGATCTCCGGATCTGTCCCCCATTGAGCATGTTTGGGACTGGATGAAGCGTCGTCTCACGCGGTCTGCACGTCCAGCACGAACGCTGGTCCAACTGAGGCGCCAGGTGGAAATGGCATGGCAAGCCGTTCCACAGGACTACATCCAGCATCTCTACGATCGTCTCCATGGGAGAATAGCAGCCTGCATTGCTGCGAAAGGTGGATATACACTGTACTAGTGCCGACATTGTGCATGCTCGGTTGCCTGTGTCTATGGCCTGTGGTTCTGTCAGTGTGATCATGTGATGTATCTGACCCCAGGAATGTGTCAATAAAGTTTCCCCTTCCTGGGACAATGAATTCACGGTGTTCTTATTTCAATTTCCAGGAGTGTATAATAGACGAGTAGTCTGCCACACTCTTAGCAACTACAGTGCCAGCACATGTATTACGCTGTCAGAGGCGTGGGGACGTGTTCCGCTTACAAATTCCAACTCGTTCCTTTCCGAACAAGGGTCCCTTAGCTGAAATTGATACATTTATCTTTCTCCATCATCACAGAAGGTCTGTTACATCATCATATACGTCTACAGGCGCCGGCACCTATAGGTTTGACGCTCTGTAGCGGCGTTGGATGACGATCCGGGCATTGGTTATATGTAAAACTTGATCTACTAAGCCTCCTCTATAATCTCTATAATGTTTAACGAGAACTGCGAAACACCCAGTAGGTTTTGATTAGATGGATCGATTCCATAAGTAACGAGAGAAGAAACTGGTGCCAAAACTTCACTAAAATTGATTTAGTATTTTAAAATGAGACCTAGAGACGAACACAGTAAGCATGCTCAAATGTTTATTCAGAGAAGAAGAGACTCGCACAGGATACAGTAGCATGGAGGGCCCCATCAAACCATACATAGGACTGAAAAGCATTTTTTTTTTTTTTTTTTTTTTTGTTGGTCATCAGTCTACTGACAGGTTTGATGCGGCCCGCCACGAATTCCTTTCCTGTGCTAATCTCTTCATCTCAGAGTAGCACTTGCAACCTACGTCCTCAATTATTTGCTTGGCGTATTCCAATCTCTGTCTTCCTCTACAGTTTTCGCCGTCTACAGCTCCCTCTAGTACCATGGAAGTCATTCCCTCATGTCTTAGCAGATGTCCTATCATCCTGTCCCTTCTCCTTATCAGTGTTTTCCACATATTCCTTTCCTCTCCGATTCTGCGTAGAACCTCCTCATTCCTTACCTTATCAGTCCACCTAATTTTCAACATTCGTCTATAGCACCTCATCTCAAATGCTTCGATTCTCTTCTGTTCCGGTTTTCCCACAGTCCATGTTTCACTACCATACAATACTGTACTCCAGACGTACATTCTCATAAATTTCTTTCTCAAATTAAGGCCGGTATTTGATATTAGTAGACTTCTCTTGGCCAGAAATGCCTTTTTGGCCACAGCGAGTCTGCTTTTGATGTCCTCCTTGCTCCGTCCGTCATTGGTTATTTTACTGCCTAGGTAGCAGAATTCCTTAACTTCATTGACTTCGTGACCATCAATCCTGATGTTAAGTTTCTCGCTGTTCTCAATTCTACTACTTCTCATTACCTTCGTCTTTCTCCGATTTACTCTCAAACCACACTGTGTACTCATTAGACTGTTCATTCCGTTCAGCAGATCATTTAATTCTTCTTCACTTCCACTCAGGATAGCAATGTCATCAGCGAATCGTATCATTGATATCCTTTCACCTTGTATTTTAATTCCACTCCTGAACCTTTCTTTTATTTCCATCATTGCTTCCTCGATGTACAGATTGAAGAGTAGGGGCGAAAGGCTACAGCCTTGTCTTACACCCTTCTTAATACGAGCACTTCGTTCTTGATCGTCCACTCTTATTATTCCCTCTTGGTTGTTGTACATATTGTATATGACCCGTCCCTCCCTATAGCTTACCCCTACTTTTTTCAGAATCTCGAACAGCTTGCACCATTTTATATTGTCGGACGCTTTTTCCAGGTCGACAAATCCTATGAAATCCTGAAAAGCATAACAAAAATAATTATAACAATCTTGTTTACTTTACAAACTTGAGTAAGGAATAACTTATGATCGATGTCTATCCTGCTCCCCCTCTCGATGTTGAACACACAGTAGCAGTAGTAGCAGCAGCAGCAGCAGCAGCAGCAACAACGAACGCGTCCCACACTAGCACATATACTCTAATAGTCAGAATACTGGCAGTGATAACAGTTTATTTCACACTATTCTCCATCATAACCACTACCATCGCCTGCGACCACAAACAATGAAATCCACCTGGAGACAACTTGTGTGCAGTAAAGATACCTATATCATGTAGATGCAATACCACCTTCACCTACTTATTTAACAAAAATTTCTATTCGGAGAAAGTTGAGAAATTGGAGAGAAAGGCTTTTCTGTGGAACAGTTTGGGGAATATTAGAGGACTCGGATCGGAAGTAAACAATCTATTACTGTTTTTGTGGACATAGCTTGGTGAGTGACGACGCTATAAAGCACATCATCACAAGCCACTGCAGGTACCTCTGCTGCTTTACTGGTGCGAGACGCATTAGCCTCGTAGTACTGCAAACTAAAGTTCTACGACAACCCAAAATTTTTACTATGGATTCGTATCCCACAGTGGCACCGAGGTTTAAACTGAAATTGAGATCCAATATCTTTATTAAAGTAAAAGTCCAAATGGCGTTTGTTTTGTAGTACTTGCAAACTATGTCCTCAATTATTTGCTCCATGTATTCCAACTCTACCCAATCTCCATTCCAATCTCTACCCTCTACATCTTCCATTAGTATTCTGGTAGCCATTCTCTGGTGTCTCACCAGGTGTCCTACTGTCCTTCCCATCTCCTTGTCATTGTTTTCCACACATTCCTTTCCTCTCCGATTTTGCACACAACTTCCTCATTCCTTACCTTATCAGTTCACCTATTTTTCAACATTCTTCTGTAGCACCACATTTCAACTGCTTCAATTCTCTTGTGTTCCAGTTTTCTCACAGTCCACGTTTCAGTATCATACGATTCTGTGCTCCAAACGCACATTTTCAGAAAGGTTTTCGTCAATTAAAGCCAATGTTTGATAGTAATAGACTTCTATTAGCCAGGAATGCCCTTTTCCCAGTGATATTATGTCCTCTTTGCTCCATCTATCATAGATTATTTTGCTGCCTATGTAGCAGAATTCCTTTACTTCACCTACTTCTTCACCATCGACACTGATGTTAAGTTTCTCGCTCTTCTCATTTCTGCTACTTCGCATTACGTTCGTCGTTCTTCGACTTACTTTCAATACATATTCTGTATTCATTAGCCTCTTCTTTCATTCAACAGATCCTGTAATTCCTCTTCGCTGTCACTGAGAATATCAATGTCATCAGTGAATCTTGTCACTAATATACTTTCACTTTCAGTTGTAATGTCATTCTTGAACCTTTCTTTTTTTTATTTCCGTCATTGCATATCAAGGTCTCACACCATTTTTAATCCGAGTTTTTCGTTCTTGGTCTTCCACTCTTATTATTCCCTCTTGGCTCTTATACATGTTGTGTATTACCCATCTCCCATTGTAGCTTACTCCTATTTTCCTCAGAATTTCTAACATCTTGCACGATTTGAGGTTGTCGAACGTTTTTTCCAGGATGACAAATCCTATGAACGTGTGTTGAATTTCTTTTGCTTTGGTTCCATTATCAACCGCAACGTCATAATTGCCTCGCTGGTGCCTTTGCCCTTTCTAAAGACAAACGCATCGTTATCTAAAGCATAATGATCGTTTTTCCCTATGTAGATAGGAGTCAACAAAATATTTTCTCATTCGGAGGTAAGAACTGGTAACTGTAATTTCGTGAGAAAATCCCGCCGCAACGAGAAGCGCCTACTTTTTAATGATGTCCATCCCAAATCCTGCATCATATATGTGACACCCTCTCCCCTATATCTCGCTAACACAAAACATACTGCTTCTTTTTTAACTTTCTCGATGTATTCCGTTAATCATATCTGGTAAGGATCCCAGAGCACGCATCAATACCCCACAAGAGGACGGACAAGCGTAGTATAAGAAGCCGCTTTGGTAGATCTGTTGCATCTTCCAACTGTCCTGCCAATAAAACACAGTCTTTGTTTCGCTTTTCCCACAACATTTCCTGTGTGTTCCTTCCAGTTTAAGTTATTCGTAACTATAATTCCGAAGTATTTAGTTGAATTTACGGCCTTTAGATTTGACCAATGTATCGTACAAGCGAAGTTTAACGAATTACCTTTAACACTTTAGCACTCATGAGAATGACTTCACACATTTCATTATTTTGTGTCAAAAGCCAATTTTCACACCATACACGTAGCTAAATCGCTTTGCAATTGGTGTTAACCTTCTGATGACTTTACTAATTGATAAAAGACAGCATTATCTGCAAAAAACGTAAGAAGGCTGCTCAGATTGCGTCCTGAACCGTTTATATAGATAAGGAACAACAGAGAGCGTGTAACACTACCTTGGGGAACGTCCGAAATCACATCTGTTTTACGCGATGACTTTCCGTCAGCTACTACGAACTGTGATCTCTCTGACAGGAAGTCACGAATCCAGTCGCATAACAGAGACGATATTCCATAAGCATGCAATTTCACTGTAGGCCTCTTGTGTGGTATAGAGTCAAAGTCCTTCTGTGAATCTAGAAATAAGGAACAAATTTGTAATCCCTTGCCAATAGCACTCAACACTTCGTGTGAATAAAGTGCTAGGTGTGTTTCCCAGTAACGATGTTTTCTAAATCTATATCTGAAGATAGTAACTATTCCCGAAAGAACAGATACCATTTATGACCGTGCAGCTTCTCTAGAATCAATGATAATTAACTGAAACCCTCAGCTACCGACAGGTGTCGTTGATATACCTCGATGGGGACAGCTGAAAATGTGTGCCCCGACCAGGACCCGAACACGGGATCTCCTGCTTACTTGGCAGACGCTCTATCCATCTGAGCCACCGAGGGCACAGATGAAGCGCGCCTGCAGGGACTTATCCCTTGCACGTTTCCCATGAGACCCACATTCCCCATTGTCCACAAATCCTCCGTGGCTCAGCTGGATAGAGGAATGTGTGTCTCACTGGAAGCGTGCAAGAGATAAGTCCCTGCAGTAGCGCTTCATTTGTGTCCTCGGTGGCTCAGATGGACAGAGCGTGTGCCATGTAAGTAGGTGGTCCCGGGTTCGGGTCGCGGTCGGGGTACACATTTTCAGCTCTCCCCATCGATGTATATTAACAACACCTGTCGGCAGCTGAGGGTTTCAATTAATTATTAAGTTTTCTTTATCCCTGTTGATTACGTGTCAGTAAAGTGTTCTCTTCGAGGTAGTTCATAATGTTTGAACACAATAAATGTATCAAAATCCTACCGCATATCGACGTGAATGATATGGGCTTTTAATTTAGTGAATTAGTACTATTGACTTTATTGAATATTGGTGTGACCTGTGCAACTTTCCAGTCTATTGGTACGGATCTTTCGTCTAGCGAGCGGTTTTATATATTTGTTAAGTATGGAGCTATTACATCAGAATACGCTGAAAGCAACCTAATTAATATACAGTCTAAACCGTGCATTAATCTATCCATCATTGTTAACATACCACTTACACTGTCAGAAAAAAAAATCTCTAGCTGTGCTGAATGCAAGCTCATTAAGACTCTTATTATTTCCAGGTACTGTCATTTTGTCATTGTGGGAAAAGAAACATAATGCAAAGAGCTACCAGAAATCATGAATTCTACAAGCAGAAGTGGAAACATTCAACTAGTTGTCCACATTAGGGGAAAACTCCATGGTTTTAAATAATGAATTGGATGTCTTACTGTAAGTACCTCTTCATTTTAAATGTAAAACCGGAAAATCGTGTGACACCCACTGAATGCAACTTGTTAAAACGTGAAACACGTGTGGGGACATAAGTAAAATACAAAATTTATGTGCAGCACTCAAACAGGCGACTTACCGTAAATTATTGCAGTTTACTCAAAGAGTAACTGTGAAGTAAGTGTTATGAGGAACATACACTGCCAAAAATTTCTAAAGCAAACATCTCTTTGATGTGCCTGTTTCTATCAGCGCTAGTGCCTGGAATTGGATGGCCATATACGTGACCCTCTCATGCATACTAGTCGCACCCATCTCCTCTTTTAATCCCACTATTAACGGTTCCACAACAAGTACGAATAGTGATCGAACTGTCGAACGAGCGTCTTGCAAGTACTTCTTTCCTGAATGAGCAACGTTATCTCGGGATGTATCCAACGAATCTGATAGGCTTCTGGTTTACGTGCTGTTATATTAACCTGATATTATCTTTCTACTTTACGCTACGGTTACCTTTAAGTTATCTTTTACAACTGCTGTTGTTTCGTATGATTTATTGACAACTGCGTAAAATCTGACTAGTTTTTTTCCCTGTTTATGCCCAGTGAAATAGATTTAGTTACCGTGTAGGTTAACAGTCGATTCCTGCACTAATCGGTGATCCTCTGATGTCTGATCGTTCCTATATACAAGAACATCGGCCATCGTTACCTCCACAGTATCTGAGAGGTATCGGTGGTCGCCCTGTAAACGTGAATATTAGATGGTGACGTCCAGCGTTAATCAACATCAAGTATTTTATTTGTTTTCTCTGTCTCGCCACTATTTTCTCTTCATCTCAAGCCGCCTTTTACGTTTTTATAAAAACATAGTCTTTAATTATTTCTCAAAATACCTGCCTTGAAATGTTATACACATTTACTTGCATGGGTTTTATAAGCTCAGAAAAAGACTTTCAACTTTTGATTTCAAGTTACAAGCGTTTCCGTAGCAAAAAATCTACTCCAAATAGCGCCAGGTCTCTTCTAAAGGCCTTCTATGACACAAACGAGCATTACTACCGTGAACAGCAGCATGCTTACTCGTTATTGACAGGAGAAATCACTTTTCATCGTGAAATGAAAGTTACTCTTACAAAACTAGTTAATGCAACTGTGCAGCGTGAAGGTGAAGAGCTGAAAAATGCATCTGAGAATGCATTAAATTTTTCCTTGAATGTGCATATGTTGAGTAGACACTGTTTCCTCTTCCTTGAAATGTGGAAGCGAATATGCATTCAAGTCCAGTTACTGAAATATGATTGGAGCATAGAGGTAAGAGACGTGCACTTAAAATGTCGTTACATTTTCTTTGCATTTACCGTCTTGTTGATTTAGCAGACCTGTTTCCCGACAAGTTACGATTTGTTGACTAATGGCTTATCCCTGGTGGAGCAGGACTGTAAGTAACTGGAACTACTCACAACAATTTATAACTCACTGGCTCTACCACTCACAGCAAGGTATTGATGTCGTGCCCTCTAGTCGTCATTTTTTTTTCTTTTTTTTTTTTTTCAACACACACCCACACTCACACACACGTCCACATTATATACACTCCTGGAAATGGAAGAAAGAACACATTGACACCGGTGTGTCAGACCCACCATACTTGCTCCGGACACTGCGAGAGGGCTGTACAAGCAATGATCACACGCACGGCACAGCGGACACACCAGGAACCGCGGTGTTGGCCGTGGAATGGCGCTAGCTGCGCAGCATTTGTGCACCGCCGCCGTCAGTGTCAGCCAGTTTGCCGTGGCATACGGAGCTCCATCGCAGTCTTTAACACTGGTAGCATGCCGCGACAGCGTGGACGTGAACCGTATGTGCAATTGACGGACTTTGAGCGAGGGCGTATAGTGGGCATGCGGGAGGCCGGGTGGACGTACCGCCGAATTGCTCAACACGTGGGGCGTGAGGTCTCCACAGTACATCGATGTTGTCGCCAGTGGTCGGCGGAAGGTGCACGTGCCCGTCGACCTGGGACCGGACCGCAGCGACGCACGGATGCACGCCAAGACCGTAGGATCCTACGCAGTGCCGTAGGGGACCGCACCGCCACTTCCCAGCAAATTAGGGACACTGTTGCTCCTGGGGTATCGGCAAGGACCATTCGCAACCGTCTCCATGAAGCTGGGCTACGGTCCCGCACACCGTTAGGCCGTCTTCCGCTCACGCCCCAACATCGTGCAGCCCGCCTCCAGTGGTGTCGCGACAGGCGTGAATGGAGGGACGAATGGAGACCTGTCGTCTTCAGCGATGAGAGTCGCTTCTGCCTTGGTGCCAGTGATGGTCGTATGCGTGTTTGGCGCCGTGCAGGTGAGCGCCACGATCAGGACTGCATACGACCGAGGCACACAGGGCCAACACCCGGCATCATGGTGTGGGGAGCGATCTCCTACACTGGCCGTACACCACTGGTGATCGTCGAGGGGACACTGAATAGTGCACGGTACATCCAAACCGTCATCGAACCCATCGTTCTACCATTCCTAGACCGGCAAGGGAACTTGCTGTTCCAACAGGACAATGCACGTCCGCATGTATCCCGTGCCACCCAACGTGCTCTAGAAGGTGTAAGTCAACTACCCTGGCCAGCAAGATCTCCGGATCTGTCCCCCATTGAGCATGTTTGGGACTGGATGAAGCGTCGTCTCACGCGGTCTGCACGTCCAGCACGAACGCTGGTCCAACTGAGGCGCCAGGTGGAAAGGGCATGGCAAGCCGTTCCACAGGACTACATCCAGCATCTCTACGATCGTCTCCATGGGAGAATAGCAGCCTGCATTGCTGCGAAAGGTGGATATACACTGTACTAGTGCCGACATTGTGCATGCTCTGTTGCCTGTGTCTATGTGCCTGTGGTTCTGTCAATGTGATCATGTGATGTATCTGACCCCAGGAATGTGTCAATAAAGTTTCCCCTTCCTGGGACAATGAATTCACGGTGTTCTTATTTCAATTTCCAGGAGTATATATATATATGTATTGTATATATATATATATATATATATATATATATATATATATATAATCTTTTAACCTATTGTTTACTTGCTGTAAGAGAGGAGCGTTGTGGAACCTGTAGAAGCTGTTGTGTAGTGCCAAATCGGAGCAGTAGTCGATGGACTGAAGTGGCTATCATCTATTATCCATCCAGAGCATCAGTCAAAGACACACTAATGGGCAAGTTCATCAGTAGGCTGAACATTGTGGACGTCGTCAACCTGAAACTAAGTAGTTTATTAATAATGGGATAGCCACATACGAAGTGTGTTAAAATCCGTGATGAAAGCGTAGAATGTGTTTGCGTAGATTCAGCTTTTAAAAATGGCGTTTTCTTGCCGTATATATCATGCTCTTCACCAACATAATGCGCTAGCTCTTGTGGCCAGTTCTCACCTGTCTGTATGTTCCTATTGCCCAAGTCAGGTGATGTTAGGGGAATCTATAGGGACACCAAGAACACACCTCTATTCCTTCTTGAAGACAGGTATGTATGGTGTTCAACGAATGTCACAGACCAAAATTTAAAAAAAAAATGGAAACATCTCACGTTTGTAATTCGATATTCGCAAAAAATAAATAAAAGAAACTTTGAATTAACATTAATATAAATAAATGATTTTATGCTGAAAAGTACAGAAAATTACCAAACGTTATTGCAAACAAAAATCCATGATAAATATTAATTCAAAGAATGATGATTATTGATTCAAATGCTCAATTACGGCTTGTTTGTACGAAGAAAATGAGCAACTGAACCATATGTGTAGTTACCTTCATTAGATGTACTAAAATTTGCGGATATGTCATTTCCTACTTAACCAAAGCATGTGTAAATATTTGAGAGAAACAATGAAAATGTATCTGTTAATGTTTTTGTTAATCAGAACTCTGAACACGATGATTGTAGGACGGCAAGTAGAACACAAGAAGTTAAAGTGGTTCCTTTGTATTTCTGAAAATACCATTAACATGAGGTACATGTGAACGTGTTAATGCTACCTGTTGCAAACACAAAAATTTACCATTTCTCTTGTACAAAATACCGTTTGAGGCTAGCACATTGTAGCTTTATTCCCTCTCATCGCTTTATAGTGGTATGAGTGCCGTTTCTGCTACTTCCATCATAAAGGGAAGTTGGCTGCACATTTACTTGATTGTTCGCAATTCAGACCAGTCTCAGTAGTTCATGCACAAAACAGAGAAACACTTCTTAAAATTCGACATGTTTGACAAACAATTAATGCTGCCATATGTTACACATACAGACATCGAATTCTTGGTACAGCTAGATGTTAGTAACGCAGTTCATGTGCACAAATCCTGTAGTATCCCATTTCATGTGCACTGTAGTCACCGTGACCAATAGTTACAGTTTCAGCTGTACCATGGAATACTTTAGGAAACAATTCACACTGCAAGGCAAAATATACTAATTACGTGATTATTAGTACATAAGAGGAAGAGGTGTTTCAAACAGTAGAAACTGGCAGATTCTGCCTGTTCCCTTTGACAATCTCACAGACTGTAGCGTGTATTCTATAATTATGAACATACCTGAACGTGTGGAAAAAGCGACTAAAATTTTCGTTTGTAAGTTTCTCCGATTCCTGCAGCACTCCCTGGAAAAATTTGTCTCATATTTAAATGCGGATGAGTTGATCACAACAATATAGTATTTTCCTGACTGTGAGCAGTTTTTAATTTGATCAATAAGACAAGTGTGTTTCCATACGAGTATCCAACTGACCAGTTCTTTTCGTTATGCGACCAGCTGCCATCAACTGAGATGTTGAAAAGCTAGCTAATAGGTGTAACAACAGTCAAAGAACTGGATTACCGAAGAGCGTAAATAGTATTATTTGAATGCACGACATTGGGAGATACTCCGTTTGTGTTGCTTTTGGTGTTTGATCGGTGTTTGAAAATTTCCGCGAACTCTGTCTTGAAACATGCGGATTACACCCAGTCTATTATGTGACCTCACTCGTCTTGACAGCGATGTATTGCTAAAAACTACCAACGCAAAATTACAACTTAGTGCAGACATAAAACAACTACAACTTGTCGAGCATGGCATCAGACGAGGTACTGTTCGATTTTCACACAGATATACAGTTGTAAACAATAAGTTCGTGTCTGACGATGATGAAAATAAGATTAAGTCTTATATTATATACCTTAACGTTGTAAGTCTTTGCAGCCAGCTCATGTTGCAATACCTACCATATTCTGAGTTTGTGTGCATATAGTGAGGTTACCAGACGATTCACAAACAGGGGGCATTTTATAAGTGTATCGTGAGTACCCCGAAAATTTACATGAATATTACTCTGACCTATTATTACGCCCATAGAAAACTGTACCACCAGCTAGCATCAACAGGTCAGGATTTAAAAATAGGTTCCCACTTCATACTATAAGAAAAGCTATATGGTCCAACATAGAAATTTAAATCAGTCTCTGAAGAATGTTCTTATTCTAAGCAAAATTCATCAGAAATTGTGATCAAGCTCGATATTAATGTCCAGAAACTTACGAATGAATATAAGCAGTTTCAGAAAAACTTTTTTCAAACTTTCAAATAATAGTGTTTTCGACGAACTGTACAAACTGTGTGTAAGTTGAATAAGATGAAGTTAAAGTGCTGTTGCTCTGATTGCAAGACCGAGTCTAAAACACGGTGTTGTATTGAATGAAAATGGGGTTGCAACTGAAATAATTAGATTTAACACTGTTTGTAACGATCCCTTAGCTGCAGGAAAGCTATTAAAATATTTATAACACGCTGCTTCTCAATATTGATTATGGCAGCATGATGAAGAAATATGCACCAAAACACAGCTATGGATAGCCACGTAAACTATTTATGATGTTATTAAAAGTAATGTGCATATGTCGCTTGACGCTTAAGCTTATGCTGATAGCAACATTTATAACACCCTATGTGTTAATGAAAAGAAAGTGGGTTTAGTGAAAGATGAATTATCAGGAGGGATATTTACATAAATCACAGATCTGGAAGGAAAAAAATGTACAGTATCAAATCTGAGACGCAATGGAAGGAGTGAGACACTCATCAGGAAAAATACTAACACTGAAGAGTACGAGGGATTCTGTTAAGTAACACTGAAAAACGACTGTGCAATATATAATTCGATCTGAGCAACACACAGTTTCGACTACAAAACAATGAAAATTAGCACTTTTGCCAAAATATGATAAGCTTTTCATAGTATTGTAGATGATAAAGTGAGCACTGTTACATGAGGTCATAACTGTGTGGACAGTGGTTTATTTAACAATAGACTTACGTAATTTAAAAAGGTTTTGACATGTTACAGTTTCTTTCTCATTCCTTTGAACGACTATCCAACATGTTGATTGTGCAACTACGTTAAACAACACAAGTTAGGTTTGTCATCACAAGATGATGAAGTGAACACCTTAGCCTGGGGACACTACCACCTGAAAAGTGATTTGTAACTGATTTGAATTTCTTACCTAGGGTGTTAGTTCTGCTTCTCCTTGACGTTACAAGGCTCAATTGAAGGCCTATTCCAGAATTCCCTACCTCAGAAAAATTTGAGGAAGCACTGGAATGGATCCAATGCAGTTGGCTGCATAAATGGTCTGTTTTAATGTATATGTGTGAAAATATAACAACTCCAAACGTGATATGTAACTGATTTTGTTGTGTATGTGTGAAACATTATAAAAGTATGAAATATGATTTTTACTTATTTTTAAGTATGTGTAAAAATGTAAAACCATTGAATTTGATTTGTAACTGATCTTCGTGTACATATTAAAAGGCAGAAGCTTTGTACAATTTAACATTGCAATGGAACTGTGTGGAATGCACATGTAATCCACTTGCGGAATTTAAAAAAATAATTCTGCAGGTAAGCTAGAAAAAGAAACAAAGCTTCCATAAATAAATGGTGTGTTCTGACGAAAAAACACACAATTCCTGGATTAGAGGGTTAGGAGAGACAGACCGATGACAAGTTTAAAGAATAGAGTATTTTGCAATTCAAGTGAAGAATCTTATATATTTTTTAAAGCACTATATTGCTGACAATAATTTTTTGAAAATGGTAGAATTTTATGCAGCTTATGTAATATATAATTCTTTACGTGCATTTGTGGGGTGATAGATATTTTTGGTATGTAATACAAAGATGGAATACCATACTTTCATTAACGTGGGCCAAGAAGTACAGATACTTTTGAATAGCGTGACTGGCTGTTCTGTTTTGAGGTTTGCCGAAATACTAGGTGTGGTTAGCTGTTGGGATAGAGGAGAGAAAAATCGTAGTAAGAATTCCAGAAAGCAACTACCATTGCTGAAGACGGATTGTACACTGTGCATTGAATGATGTCGTATGCTAACTGCTGAGGGTAACTAGATACAAACTCGTCTAAAAGGAAAGTTGCGGTAAGGAAAGATTATTGACTGAAAAGATATTTTAACATAAACCCACATAATTGTCTCCAAAATTAGTTAATCCACAATAGTATGTGTAACACTAAATCTCCTAAAACGTGTGATACAAAACTTTGAACACGTTTAAGGAAACGAGACAAGATGAAATTTATACAAGACGTAAAACAATGGCAGAAGCCCATTGGTTCAGAGTGTGACGAAATTAAATGTTGTCCAGTTCGGATGAACTGATAGCAAACAGACAGTGTGCCGAGCATGAATACTCGCTCTGCTTACAAAACACAAATACCAGATCTCCACACTGAAGACACGTTTCCAAGCGTATCAAGATTTCACTGAACCCTCTACCTTAAGATTTGTGACATGGAGCACGGAAATAATGATGCGCGAACTGCTCGATCTCTGAATGATTAAAACAACGTACTGAAAATGTGCTCATCTGGCACAATATTTTACCGCGCCGTCATGTCACAAAAAGCCGACCTCTCATTGAGACTGCCAATACAAGACATCAAATTAAGGTCCACAATGTTGTGTGTCTTCAAACATCCTACCAGAATTCGTGGTGGGGTAGGTTGGGAACTTATTGGCCTGCTAAGCCGGAACTCAAAGAGTCTTCGTGAACACTTTATCGACTGACCCAAAGATAAACTAGGTTGGTGGAAATCGATAAACAGGAGCAAAATTGTATCTTGACATCAAACATTCACTAAATAATATTCAAGTGATTGAGTAGTGAAAGTTTTAAACGTTACAGACAACTTTAAGACTAACGGAAGGTAACAGAGCACAAGGCGCATAACGGGATGTCAGAATTCGAATGTGTTAAGGAAGCGAGTACAGAAGAATGCTGAAGATAAGGTGGGTAGATCACGTAACTAATGAGGAGTTATTGAATAGGATTGGGGAGAAGAGACGTTTGTGGCACAACTTGACTAGAAGAAGGGATCGGTTGGTAGGACATGTTTTGAGGCATCAAGGGATCACAAATTTAGCATTGGAGGGCGTGGAGGGTAAAAATCGTAGAGGGAGACCAAGAGATCAATACACTAAGCAGATTCAGAAGGATGTAGGTTGCAGTAGGTACTGGGAGATGAAGAAGCTTGCACAGGATAGAGTAGCATGGAGAGCTGCATCAAACCAGTCTCAGGACTGAAGACCACAACAACAACAACAACAACAACAACAAAGAAAGCGAGGATAAGTAAATGATCCATGTTCAAGAGTAGGCAGATATTAAAGATGATGATCAATAACAATCAAGAAATGAGTCAGTGTAAAATAAAGCAAGGAGCACTTTGAAGTTCTCTGAGGATCTAGATACTGTGATAATTAATACCAGAACAGGTAATTCAGTTTAGAAGAAGTAGGGCACTGTAAACAGGATAATAACTGAATATGGACTCAGAGATACTTGTGTAAGAAAGTAAACTGCGAAAAATCGTGTGTAATACTGAAACTGATCGACGGATAAAGACATCTCAAAATTTTCATTAAAAGGGAAGCAGACCAGCAACATACAATGAAGTGACAAAAGTCACGGGATAACGATGTGCACATACACAGATGTCAGTAATATCGCGAATACAAGCTATAAAAGGGCATTGTGTTGGCCGAGTTGTCATTTGCACTCAGCTGATTGATGTGAAAAGATTTCCGACGTGACTCGACGTAAATTGACTTTGAACGTGCAAGTCGTTAGGAAATTCAGTATTCTAGATCGACAGTGTGAAGAATGTGGCGAGAATATCAAAATTTAGGGATTTCCACCACGAAAAACGCAGTGGTCGACGACCTTCACTTGACGACAGACAGCAACGGCGGTTGCGTAGAATTGTCTGTGCTAACAGGCAAAAGACTGTGTGAAACAACCGCAGAAATAAGTGTGGGACGTATGAGGAACGTGTCCGTTAGGATAGCGCGACAAAATTTAGCGTCAATGGTCTATTGCATCAGCCCCGCAAGTGACTTTGCTAACAGCACGACATCACCTGCAGCGTCTCCAATGGGCTCATGACCACATCGGTTGGACGCTAGACTACAGGTCAACCGTGACATGATCACATGAGACCAGGTTACAGTTGGAAAGAACTGATGGTAGCAGACCCCAAGAAGCCACGAATCCAAGTTGTCAACAAGGCACTGGGCAAGCTGGTGGTGGCTACATTTTGGCGTGGGCTATGTTTTCATGGAATGGACTGGGTTCTCTGGTGCAACTAAACCGCTCATTGACTGGAAATGGTTATGTTCGATTACTTGGAGACCATTTTCAGCCATTCTGGGACTTCATGTTCCAAAAGAACAACGGAATTGTCACCGGGCTACAAATGTTCTCGATCGGTTTGAAAAACATTCTGGAGCAAATTATTTGTCCACATAGAGAATGGTCCGTCGGCCACAGTTGTCCGCAATCGATTTGAAGAACATTCTGGACAATTTGAGCGACTGATTTGCCCACCTAGACCACCTGACATGAATCCTATCCAACATTTATGGGGAATAATTAAGAGGCCAGTTAGTGCACAAAATTATACACCGCCAACACTTTCGCAATTATGGATGGCTAAAGGGCAGCATGGCTCAATATTTCTGCAGAGGAATTCAAACTACTTGTGAAGTCCATGCCACGTCGCTGTACCATGCTGGGATAAGGGAGGTCCGGCACGATGTCAGCAGGTACCCCCCCCCCCCCTCCCCACTTTCAGCACGTCAGTCACACAGAGTGAGCTAGTGCAATAGATAGCATACTGGACTGGTATTCCGGAGATGACGGTTCAAATCTGCGTGCGGTCATCCGTGATTATTGCCCTAGGCAAATGGCGGGATGGTTCCTATTAAAGAGCAGGGCTGAACACCTTACCTACCCTTGAAATATTCATAGCTTTTGCTTCTACGTTCCTTTAACATAAATCACTTAGGAATGAAAGAAAGATAAAAAGAGAAAGTTCAAGGAAGCGAAAGCGATATTTTGCAGAAGTCGTCGTTTTCGCAAGAGCATATTCAGCCATACGAATGTGAAAATAACGTTCTGAGAATTAAAACAAAAGCATCAGTATAGGCACTGAGAGAGCAGATACATGGATACAGTACAATGACAGTCTCTGCGAGAGGGAGTAACAGTGTGATAACGTGACAGAAGAAGAAATCGCCGCCGTCTTCAACGACATACGAGATTCAGTATGAGCAAGACTTTTAGGGAGATTTGAAAGTCTTGAGACCAAACAACAGAAGGGGTACATAACATTCCATCGACATTTATAAATTTAAAGTAAACAACTGTTCAAGTTAGAGTCGATACTATGATGCTTGAGACATACCAAGCTACTTTCGGAATAATGTCATCCACATAAATCCTTAAACAGCAAGAACAGGCCAACATCAGAAAAGCTGCTTGATGACTCATGTATGATAGTTCCCTACCAGAATAAAAACTCAAGACTGTGATAGGAAAATTAGTATCTTCCGAGTGACAAGCTGTTTGGTTTTAGAAAAGTTACTCTATACACTTGATAATGGAGGAAAATCGAAGCACAGTCGTTGGATTTGTCGTCCTAGAAAAAGGATTCGACTTGTGAAGTAGTGGAATGTTTGAAATAATCAGAAAAATAAGTGTACGCTTTAGGGAAAGACAGGTAATGTATAATATGTACGACAAAAAGAATAATAACAATAAGAATGGTAGGCCAAAGAATTAGCCCCCCAAAATGGCTGGAATACTAGTTTTCTGCTCTACTGTACATCCAAGAAGCCATGAATGAAATAAAAGAAAGGTTCCAAAGTGTATTAGTGGAGAAAGAACATCAGGACTCCTGTTGTTATCCTCTCTGAAAGTGAGAAAGACCTGTTGAATGGAGTGAACAGTCTACCAAGCATGGAACATGAAATGAAAGCGGAATAAAGAAACGTACAATTGGTGTAGACGTGGCAGTGTCAGAAGTTCACCCTCCTTTGCGGTTGGCGTACTGGAGATTGAACAATTGACAACACTAGCTACTAGTGCTGGCGAAATGTCAGTCATAAAAGTAATTAAACAATTGTCGGCCGAAGATCCTGATAAAAAGGCTAACTGACTACGCCAGCGAGTGGCCGCGAAAGCATCGACAACTTTAAAACACAAAAATATCCAGAAGCAGCATGCATGAAATTGACATCAAAACCGTGAACCACATATAGAGCCAAGTGAATAACTTTTGTCTTGGATCTAAAGTAATGTTGATGCTGAGTAAGTCTTTGAGGAGGCCAAACAGCTAAGGTCATCTGTCTGCTATTCACCCCAAAGGACAGATGTCTTGTCTATCTGCGTATAGCGTAAATTCTGTGTGCAAGTGTCAGAAAGGGCTCTAAATGTTTGCGTAGGCTGAACATTGGAACCACACCGGTATTCACCTAGTGGGGTGTGGGAAACCGCCTAAAAACCACATACAGCCTGACCATAATACCTATCCCTCGTCGTTAATCGACCGGCCGGTTTCGATCCTGGGTTGTCATACCTCCGCGTCCCGGAAGCGTTAGGATTAACATGCATGGCTATTCTGGTGAGTGTAAAATAATGTATGACATACGAAGCAAGGAGGTATAAGAAGTGCAGGGGGAGAGTTATTCGTCCCACAAGCTCTCTTCCAACAACGAACATAAATGTGTATCGCAGTGAATCGTGGACTTTTCGAAACGTATCCTACCGTTCCCCCTCCTTTTCCTGTCCATCCCCACCTGAAACTAAACTTGTGTCAGGCCGTCTCTTACTATAGTTTTCGGCTTCATCATGAACATTATTTCCTTCCATACTTTACCAACACCACCGCTGCATAACAATAGCAACAAAATCACTTCCACTTTTTTTTTAAGTCCTGTGTAACGCTTACCAGTTTTCATTATTAATAAGAATATCTTCTATATGTCACTTAAAACAAAATTTACTGTTTCATGTGTTCCATGATGTGACAAAGCTGTCAGCCATCGTAGCACTTTAGCTAAAGAGTAATTTTGATCTCCTGGCAAGGTATAAACCAGTAATAAAGAAAAAAATTACTATATGTAAATTGAAGGGGATCACTGCTATCAGCTGCAGTGGGACCTTAAGCAGAATTAGCGGCGACTTACGAAAATGTATACCGGACCGGGATTCGAACCCGGGACCTACTGGTTACTAGGAAGACACCATGCGTTGCAATAGTTGATAAGCATGGCTGAGCAATGCATCCACTTTCTTCAGTGCAAGAGCACAAATACGTCCGACCTGTGGGGATCTCTAAGTAGCGAACGGTACTATAATGGACAGGGTTGGTGGCGTTCGGTGGCAGCGTGGATCGGGCTTGAGACGTACCGAGATAGTCCGTGCAGGAGCGATAATGCTGTGTCCCGGATGGCGCAGTGATTATAGCACGTGCCTAGTAATCACGAGATCCCGGATTCGAATCCCAGTCAGGTAGACATTTTCGCTCGTCGCTGCTGGTTACCCTTAATGTCCCGCTGCAGCTGGTTACAGTGATCCCCCTTCAATTTACATGTAGTATTTCACAGCAGATGGATCTGTTTGGTGCCTATTCTTTCTAAGGAGCAGACACCGGGTATTCAAATGAAAAAAAAAAGTACTGATGGTCTCTATTGGGATAGCGCTATGTAGGGCTGACCGTCTAAGTTACATGCTATCTTCAGCGAGGGCGATAACTGAATACATACCCTCAATTAGTGTTTCAGCTGTGATATTTCAAATGAGCATCAGAAAACATAGTAACTTTAATACGGGGGCGCCAGCATTATTATATCTGTGAAATGATGACATGGGAGCAAGTATGATCATTTGTGCTAGCTTCTTTTAGAATGTCCGGTGCAGAGAATTATGACATAAAATTCTGTAATTTCTTTTCTATTGCTGCGGGCACGTGGGCCCACGATTTATCACCATGTATTTTCTTAGTAGGCCCTGTAGTAAATGCCTTAAGTAAGCACTGGCGCTGTTTCAATCATTTACTATGCTTCCAGAGCCCCCAGCAGTTCGTAAGGTAATTTTCCGTGACGAATTCATCCTCACATTCTGCACGTGAAGCAAGAAAGGTAGATCACAGGCAATTAACACAATTTTGTGTGATTCGTACGACAAGGTTTCGATTCATATCTCCTTATTCTTTGGACATGTACCAAATAAAGAGCAACACTAGCATAGAAAGTAGCTCACAGCAGTTCAGTAAAAAAGTAATAACAACATTCCTCATCAGAGTTTCAGGAGACGGTCGTTTCTGTAATCAAATGCGAAGAGGTTTTTGTGAGCGTTCTGTCTCTTTACAGATTGATCTTTTCCAGTAACTTAGTTGGCAAATACAGGGTGTTTCAAAAATGACCGGTATATTTGAAACGGCAATAAAAACTAAGCGAGCAGCGATAGAAATACACCGTTTGTTGCAATATGCTTGGGACAACAGCACATTTTCAGGCGGACAAACTTTCGAAATTACAGTAGTTACAATTTTCAACAACAGATGGCGCTGCAAGTGATGTGAAAGATATAGAAGACAACGCAGTCTGTGGGTGCGCCATTCTGTACGTCGTCTTTCTGCTGTAAGCGTGTGCTGTTCACAACGTGCAAGTGTGCTGTAGACAACATGGTTTATTCCTTAGAACAGAGGATTTTTCTGGAGTTGGAATTCCACCGCCTAGAACACAGTGTTGTAGCAACAAGACGAAGTTTTCAACGGACGTTTAATGTAACCAAAGGACCGAAAAGCGATACAATAAAGGATCTGTTTGAAAAATTTCAACGGACTGGGAACGTGACGGATGAACGTGCTGGAAAGGTAGGGCGACCGCGTACGGCAACCACAGAGGGCAACGCGCAGCTAGTGCAGCAGGTGATCCAACAGCGGCCTCGGGTTTCCGTTCGCCGTGTTGCAGCTGCGGTCCAAATGACGCCAACGTCCACGTATCGTCTCATGCGCCAGAGTTTACACCTCTATCCATACAAAATTCAAACGCGGCAACCCCTCAGCGCCGCTACCATTGCTGCACGAGACACATTCGCTAACGATATAGTGCACAGGATTGATGACGGCGATATGCATGTGGGCAGCATTTGGTTTACTGACGAAGCTTATTTTTACCTGGACGGCTTCGTCAATAAACAGAACTGGCGCATATGGGGAACCGAAAAGCCCCATGTTGCAGTCCCATCGTCCCTGCATCCTCAAAAAGTACTGGTCTGGGCCGCCATTTCTTCCAAAGGAATGATTGGCCCATTTTTCAGATCCGAAACGATTACTGCATCACGCTATCTGGACATTCTTCGTGAATTTGTGGCGGTACAAACTGCCTTAGACGACACTGCGAACACCTCGTGGTTTATGCAAGATGGTGCCCGGCCACATCGCACGGCCGACGTCTTTAATTTCCTGCATGAATATTTCGATGATCATGTGATTGCTTTGGGCTATCCGAAACATACAGGAGGCGGCGTGGATTGGCCTCCCTATTCGCCAGACATGAACCCCTGTGACTTCTTTCTGTGGGGACACTTGAAAGACCAGGTGTACCGCCGGAATCCAGAAACAATTGAACAGCTGAAGCAGTACATCTCATCTGCATGTGAAGCCATTCCGCCAGACACGTTGTCAAAGGTTTCGGGTAATTTCATTCAGAGACTACGCCATATTATTGCTACGCATGGTGGATATGTGGAAAATATCGTACTATAGAGTTTCCCAGACCGCAGCGCCATCTGTTGTTGAAAATTGTAACTACTGTAATTTCGAAAGTTTGTCTGCCTGAAAATGTACTGTTGTCCCAAGCATATTGCAACAAACGGTGTATTTCTATCGCTGCTCGTTTAGTTTGTATTACCGTTTCAAATATACCGGTCATTTTTGAAACACCCTGTACTTTGTGTATACTGTAGTGTGTCTATCTGCCATTACAGTCCTCGATACTTAGCTGCGACAAGTGCCAGTAATACGTGACGCCGACGGCAGTTGCCAGTGGTGGAGTCGATTGCTTTGCTCACGGTACAACTCCAGTGCCCTCGCGATTGGGAGATTGGGGACTCTTTACTTCCGGAACCCGTCGTCCGGCCGTGATCGAACGCCACAGTACTTCGTCCCTAGTCACCTGCGCTCTCCTCTCACACCGGAAGTCAGTACAGCGTCTGACATCATATTTCTCACGTGACACACCAAACTGTTTCATTTCCCATAATGAGGGAGATATTTTCCTCCGTTACATCTGCTAGCTATACTTCAAACCGTAACTGACTGCTGCCGGCCTTTGTGGCCGAGCGGTTCTAGGCGCTTCCGTCTGGAACCGCGCTACCGCTACGGTCGCAGGTTTGAATCCTGCCTCGGGTATGGATGTGTGTGATGTCCTTAGGTTAGTTAGGTTTAAGTAGTTCTAACAGGGGAACCTCCCCATCGCACCCCCCTCAGATTTAGTTATAAGTTGGTTCAGTGGATAGGCCTTGAAAAACTGAACACAGATCAATCGAGAAAACAAGAAGAAGTTGTGTGGAACCGTGAAAAAAATTAGTAAAATGTACAAACTGAGTAGTCCATGTGCAAGATAGGCAACATCAAGACAAATGTGAACTCGGGAGCGCCGTGGTCCCGTGGTAAGCGTGAGTAGCTACAGAAGGAGAGATCCTTGGTTCAAGTCCTTCCTCAACTGAAAATTTTACTTTCTTTATTTTCGCAAAGTTATGATCTGTCCGTTCGTTCATTGACGTCTCTGTGCACTGCAACAAGTTTAGTGTCTGTGTTTTGCGACCGCACCGCAAATCCGCGCGATTAGTAGACGAAAGGACGTGCCTCTCCAATGGGAACCGAACACATTTGATCGCAAGATCATAGGTCAACCGATTCCTCCACGGGAAAACACGTCTGATATATTTTATACGACACTGGTAACAGCATGTGCGTCACATGACAGGAATATGTTGTCGACCCACCTAACTTGTACACTTGGCGAATGGGTAAAAAGATTCTCCTACCTTGCCCGATTTAGGTTTTCTTGTGGATGTGGTAATCACTCCCAAATAAGTGATGAAAACATAAGAGTTTGTCACATAAACTGAAAATAAAAAATTAAAGTTTTCACTTGAGGGGAGACTTGAACCAAGGACGTCTCGTTCCACAGCTGATCACGCTAACCACGGGACTACTGCGCTCCTGGGATCACATTGTCCTTAATGTTGCCTATCTTGCACATGGACTACTCAGTTTGTATATTTTGCTTATTTTTTCATACTTCCACACAACTTCTTCCTGTTTTCTCGATTGATCTGTGTTCAGTTTTTCAAGGCCTATCCACTGTGCCAACGTATAACTAAATCTGAGGGGGTTGCGATGGGGAGGTTCCCTTGTAAGTTCTAGGGGACTGATGACCTCAGATGTTAAGTCCCATAGTGCTCAGAGCCATTATTTTTTCGTAACTGACTGCTCAGCGAATGTGACGTAGTATCTCTGTTCCTAACCTCTACAACGGTCATCCGGTCACCTCGTTTTACGAGGCGCGTTCAATGAACACATTTTTTTTTCTCTGCCGGATTGGATTGAAAAAATGCATCGTGGAATATTTCGGCTTCAGCCCCACAAGACTTCATGAAGTTCAGATAGGTAGCGGCGTGATACGTAGCCTTCAAAATGCCGCCTGTACCGGAGGGGCGTTCCAAGTAGACGGCTGTCACTGAGTTTCTTTTGGCGGAAAACTAAAACATCGTAGATATTCACAGGCTCCTGCAGAATGTTAACAGACGTCTGGTCGTGAACAAAAGCAAAGTGAGTCGTTGGGCGAGTTGTCTGTCATCATCGCAAACCTGTCCGAAATCCCGTGTCCCGGCAGACAGCGCACATCTGTGGGGCCTCCAGTGTTGGAACATGAGAACATTCGCATTCGAGGTGATCGACGGATGACAATCATTCACGTCACTGCACAACTGGACGTCTCTGTTTTCATTGCTGACACACTCGTCCACCAGCTGGGGTGCTCAGAGGTGTGTGCCGGCTAGCTTCCTCGCCGCCTAACAGAATACCATAAAAAATGTCGTGTAATTAGGGCCTCCCGTCGGGTAGGGCACTAAGCCGGGTGCAAGTCTTTACATTTGACGCCACTTCGGCGACTTGAGCGTCGATGAGGATGAAGTGATCATGATTAGGACAACACAACACGCAATCCCTGAGCGGAGGATATCTCCGACCCAGCCGGGAATCGAACCCTGGACCTTAGGATTGACATTCTGCCGCGCTGAGCACTCAGCTGCCGGCGGAGGACATTCACACAGATGAAAATGTGACTCGTCAGTAATGATTATTCTTTTTGCAAAATTGTTGACCTCTTCTTTATTTGTGAAAATCGACTCTACGAAATATGGCAATTTTGTCGGTTAACGAATCCACACAGATAAATAAAAGCGTGAATGTCTTGTGACTTGGGCCTCCCGGCGGGTAGACCGTTCGCCGGGTTAAAGGCTTTCGATTTGACGCCACTACGATGGCTTGCGCGTCGATGGGGATGAAATGATGATGATTAGGACAACACAACAACCTGTCCCTGAGCGGACAAAACCTCCGACCCAGCCGGAAATCGAACCCGTGCCCTTAGGATTTACATTCTATCGCGCTGACCACTCAGCTACCGGGGGCGGACACAGAATACCATAAAGAGCAACGAAGAACCATCTGCGTAGACTGGCTTGCGCTTTGCAAGGCTGAGGACGGGAAGGTTACTGATGCAGCAAGACGTTGGTTCCGACGTCAACCAGTACAGTGGTACCGTGTGTGCAAAACAGGCTCTCCCAGTAAAATGGTTCAAATGGCTCTGAGCACTATGGGACTTAACATCTGAGGTCATCAGTCCCCTAGAACTTAGAACTACTTAAACTTAACTAACCTAAGGACATCACACACATCCATGCTCGAGGCAGGATTCGAACCTGCGACCGTAGCGGTCGCGCGGTTCCGGACTGAAGCGCCTAGAACCGCTTGGCCACACCGGCCGGCCTCTCCCAGTAACGTAGTACAATGCCGTCGCTTTTAACAGAGATAGTGTTGAGAAACACTGCTTTGTAGCCAGAAGAATGGGGCAATACATGGAACATTGGATTTATGATAAAAACCAACCTACTCTCCGAAAAAAATAGTGTATTACTTATTTAACGCCCTCGTATTGGCAGATTGGCTTTTAACGGCTTCCAGAGGTAAGATAAAAAATTTTTACAGTATTTCACATGATTATTGGCGTTGTCATTGCAGTTCAATAGAACACCTTGTGCCTCTGATTGTGGATCAGAGGATGTAGTCCAGTTAACCAAGGAAAATTAAGCACAAAAAATCCTGTAGTCGTAAATTTTTGCACAATGATAGGATCGAGTGTCATGAACGACACACCAAAAATCCTGTTCGGTGGGATGTGAACGCTGGCATGGTGATGGATTTGAATTTCACTTTCTGGTGTTTTTCTCGAATAATTCGAAATCGGCTGCTTCTATCGAAAATGTTTCCCAGTACAATTCGTTTGGCTACAATTGTGTACATTACCTTTCAATGTGTCTTAGCTGCAACAGAAATTTTTTGCGAATGGAAACTCCATATACACATTTGTGAATGTTCGGTCTTTTCATCATGTACCAGCGCTGCCAACTTTTGGGTTCCATTATAAAAGTATGTCAACATGTCAATGTAGCAGCGCGCAGCAGCTTGTGACCGCAAGAACACTCTGAAATGGCTGGTTAGTTATAGTCAAATATATAATTGAATAATATTGTTGTTATTCTGGGTGATCGTTAGTGAATGAGTAGTTAATTTATTACAACAGTGAATGCTTCAAAATTAGTTATTTTGGCCCATAAAAAGAAGGCAAGTGTAAGAACTATAATTTTGAAAAAAGGTTCATATTTTTGTATAAATCTTGAGTCTAAATTCATTGAAAATGAATTACAGCTTAAACGAAAAGTTTCCTTCACGCAGAAAAAATTCAGATCTAGAAGGGTTAAAGTTCCTACAGGCATGGTCCTATTGATTTTTTTATCTAGGGCTAATAACTTCCGCTTTACAAGGGATAGATAATTCGGCGATAATGAAAACTATTGTTCTAACGATGTAAAAATAATGTTTATCTTTGAGTGAAGTGGTTTAAAAACGAAATATGTGCAAGAGAATGTAGGTTACCGGATTGTGTTCATGCACTTCCCTTCTTCAAAGGTCTGCGCACCGAAGGTTTGTCAGGTGACTCCCCACTCTGTCTACCCCATTACGTCAGAAAAGGCAATTACAGGGTGATTCACAAAGGTATACCGGCCCTCCAACGCGTGCCTCATCCCAGGGGTGTGTTTATTTTGCACAAAATACGTTATCACTGCAGGGAATGAACATATGGATTACTAGTGACACTAACTCAAGAAACGCAAACGGACGGGATCTACGTAAACCTCTGCACACAGTTCTACACTGCTAGAGGAGAAATTTGTTCTTAATCACCATGTATAGCTGCTGTAGTATTCTTCTGGGGAAGGCAACTTCCCCCTCCCCCCTCTCCCCTCCCACCAACAAGCGCTGCTCGCTTTAAAGGTTAGTAGCAGACTATAACTCCCCAGCATTTTCTGTCCAGTTCTCTTACGCGAATAGACAAAATAACTTCACTGAGGTCATACTTATATGATACAGTTATTTTCAGTTTATTGAGTACGTATTCGCAGTTGTTAAGTAAGATGTTATGTAAAAAAGCCCAATAGCTTTCATCTGTCTACCGGAATTAGGAGCCTTTCGTAACTATAATGACAATGTCGACTTCAGTGTCTCCACTACCGCAGTCTGTAATACTTATAATACTTATAACAGTATGTGGGGTATCAAATGCATCATCCTAGCCTCAGCTCTCCCAAAATCTAAAGAGGATCAGAGGATTAAATTATGCCCCTCTACAAGAGAAGTAGGTTATCCAGGAGTCATAGAACTTACAAGAGAAGTAGGTTATCCAGGTGTCATAGAACTTCAGACATTTAACGTAAGTCAAGAAATGCATTACAACAGTTACTGTTTCAAAGCTGTATATCATCAGTCAGAAATATTCATCTTCGTGGTTGAAGATAACTGTGGATGTATAGTAACTGGTTACACTCAATGAAGACCACTCTACAACTGCCAGCAACCCCGTGAATAGATAACATTTATGCAGTCTACCAATGCTGAGAGCAGTTGGTTCAAATGGTTCTGAGCACTATGGGACTTAACTTCTGAGGTCATCAGTCCCCTAGAACTTAGAACTACTTAAACCTAAATAACCTAAGGACATCACATACATCGATGCCCGAGGCAGGATTCGAACCCGCGACCGTAGCGGTCGTGCGGTTCCAGACTGTAGCGCCTGGGACCGCTGGGCCACACCGGCCGGCGCTGAGAGCAGTACCGCAACGTTTGGTCATTTGTTAATTGACCACCAAGTGACTAAAACATAATTACATTGCTTTAAAATATGCAAGGTGTCACATTTACCTATCTATTCCTTTCTCACCAACACTACATCAGACTTACAAACTACACACCCAGGAAAGTATTCTACATAGCAACTCACTCAGCAACTCCAGTGCTGGGAAGGTATAGTCTGCCAGCAAACTTAAAAGCAAGCAGCGTTCTTGGGGGGGGAAGGGGCGGAGGGGGGGGTGGAGGTTACCTTCCCCAGAAGAACACTACAGCTGCCATACAGGATGAATAATAATAAATTTCTCCTGTGGTAGTGTAGAACTGCGTGCAGAGATTTACATAACTGACCCAACTGACTCATTCATTGAGGGGGAGGGGGGTTATTGGGCTAAGCAGCGCAAAAAGTGGGCGGATTCAGTGGGAGGAGTCAAAATATAAAGCGATAAAGCTAAGAACACACACAGTAGAGCGCAATAAAAGGGGAGGTTAAACCTAAAAATTGGGAAAACAGAGGGATAAAAAAGAGCGGTCTTTGTACTTGGGAGTGGTCATGGGTTCCAGACCCAGAAAACACGAAGAGAGGTCCTAACAACAACCACCCTGATCCTGCTCCAGGAGGAAAGCAAAACCTTATAACTAAAAATAAAAAACACTTTCACGAAGGAAATATAGTACCATTTCAGCGAACCTGAATCGTCCGCTAATTTTAAAGACAAGGAATTTGGAAGGCCATACTTAGAGTGAATGACCAGAAGAAGGGGACTTTCCACTAATATATGGGATACCGTCAGTCAGGCTCCACAGCCGATTCTGTCCATATGCATTACCTGCGTAAGTATTACTAGTCACTCAAATTTGAATTCCATGTAGTGTTATCGTATTTTGTGATAACCTCCTGGTATGTTAGTACACAGTTTCGCCCTTCTTTCGTAAGGCACTCTTTGGAGGGTCCGTATAATTTCGTCAGAAAGTGACGTTTAAACCCACCTCCGCCGCAACGTTCACATCGCATGTCCGGGCGTTTCTTATGTTGTTCAGGGCACTGTCTTCTAGAAAACCTGCAAAAATTTTACGATTACACGTTTTTTACTCCCTAGTTGACCTTTTTCTGTCCTCACTGACTGGGTTAATGTGTACGTCTTTAGTTAGTCAACAGTCATACATAGACCGTGCACACACTCTGCGGCAATAAGGACTGGCAAAGTGAGAAACTGGCGTACTCCATAACTCCGACATGCGAACATTCAGGCACTATCGTGAGACACGAAACATCTAAAATCTCCATCGCCATCGTCTTTCGATATCGACAACACCAAATGATGACCGCTGCAGAAGTATGCCTCGCAGATAGACCTAGGAGAACGCAACTGTACTACGTACTTAATTCTGGAGGCAATGTGAGGGCCTGTGGCGTCCAATGCATTACCCAACCCTCTCCAAGTGGTCAAATTGGCCTATAGGCGTCCAGAACTGTGGTCTGTGTACAAGATTGACGTTGGAACATCGTCTCGACCACCTTCTGTACACAATGACAATTTCTTTTTAACACAGGGTGGAACCCCTCCAGGCCCACATCGGCATGATGGCCTACATAAAACGTCTACTGCCATCTCTGCATAGTGGAGTGAGGTCTCGCAGGATGTGGGTAATGCGATGTTTGTGTACGTCTGGTTATGATTAACCATTAATATCCGTTCATCTGGGAGTATATTGTTCTAAAGTTGAACGAAGAGGCAGGGGAAAAAAATTGCCAAGGGAAGAGCCAAGGGAAAGAAAGAATCTCTGCGACAGATGGGTCGGGTTGTAAGAGCAGTAGCGGTTTTCTTAATGCGTGCGACAGGACATAGAAGGATAGGCTTTGTTAGTCGTGGGTATCGTTTAGGTGGATACCTTCGACTTTGTGCAGCGGTATTTCTCGGCGGCTGCAGCTGTGTGCCGGTGATGGCTTCGGGGTCAGCACCAGCATACCAGTAACAGTTCCATTCATCATCGTTTAGTGTCAGATAGGTTATATATCGGATTCGCTGTGTAGGGTACTGTTTAAGGATTGTTTGTGTTGTGTCTAGACCATACAGCCTAGACACAATGCTGTAGCCGATAGGGCACGCAATGCTAACGCAGACGGGCGTGAAGTCTGGAACATGAGACTTATAAATGAATAAGAAGAAAAGTACGTAGATGCTTGTTACTTAACTTTTAATTAGTCCTTGGAATACATCTCTCTTGAATATTAGTAAGCTATAGGCACTGATACAAATGGCGCCTTGCTAGGTGATCGCCAGTTAACTTAGCAGAGGGCTATTCTACTGTCTATCTCTCGGCAAATGAGAGCAAGGCTTAGCACGTCCAATCGCTAGCTATGTTGTCCGTACAACTGGGGCGAGGTCTCCTCAGTCTCTCGAGACCTGCCATGTGGTGGCGCTAGGTTTGCGATCACACAGTGGCGACACGCGGGTCCGACATGTACTACAGGACCGCGGCCGATTTAAGTTACCACCTAGTAAGTGTGGTGTCTAGCGGTGACACCACAGTTTCTGTGTTAGTGTGCGAGGTTGTCGGCTTTCATGCTTTGATAGCGGCTGGCACATCAGGGTTGCTGATTGGCAGGGGCTTACCGACTTTGTCGCTTGTGAGTGTATGTTAGTTCGCCATTGATAGTTACACCCTAGCTAGCAGCGTTTTTGGTCGCTTATGATTGCACTATGACAAGGAGGATCGACGCATGTTCTAGTGCATTACGTGGAGCAGCACAACATTGGATATTACCTTCCGCTTGTGCCTTTTGCCCCGCAGGTACGCAAGGTCAGCATGGTTAATCGGATTTTGCAATGTTAGATTAAGGGGTGGCCGGATGCCCTTCTTGCCGCCATCCCAGGATGGAATTAGTGTACCCCAACTGTCTGCGACTAGTGTGATCCATGGAATAATGCGAAAGTGTTCAGATGTCTGCGAGCTGTGTAACTGAGACGGAACGTGAGAACCAGCCCGGTATTCACCTAGGGGGATGTGGGAAACCGCCTAAAAACCACACCCAGGCTGGCGAGCACACCGACCGCCGTCGCTAAACCGCCAGGCGGATTCGATCCGGGTCCGGCGCGCCTACCCGAATCCACGAAGCAGCGCATTAGCGCTCTCGGCTAACGTGGCGGGTCACAACACTGGATATTACCGAGCGAAATATCATAGAATGCTAAAAGATATGCACATTTTAGTAGACTGACTCCATTTTGGTTATTGTTAAGTTTTTACTTTCTAATATTTTTCTTTCATTTCCTGCTCCCCTTACATTACAACAGATTTCTTTTTAATATCCTGCAATTATGAATTCGTCTACAAATTATGGAACACTTCACAGCTCTTACTTACTTACTTACTTACTGACTTCTAAAGCTGAATGACGTCCCGTCAAAGGAAGTACAGCGTAACAGAGGCTGTAGAAAGGAAAATATTGACAATAGGAACTGAAGGTTAGTGCTGTTGCCTGTGGCATAACGTCAAGGAATCTCCTTTCCCACTATGCAAAAGACACTATGAGTCCACAAGAAATACTCTGACTCTAGAAATTTTCTCCTGAGTCACACTTACTAACTTTTTTCGGGCAGTTTGTGAGAAAAATTGTTGCCATAACAAAGCATCCTTAAGAACTTTTCATTCATTTCCAAAAGTTTCTTGCTCCATATCTTGAGAGCTCAGAAAGTATCCGCCATTTAGACGATGTCTCGCGGGTGACAGCCTCAAAAAACTGCATTAATATGTACGAGGCCGTCGCGTGACGGAAGGACTGTAAAATATTATCTTTTCCTCCAGCGTATTTTGAAATGGACTTTTTGAGAGAATTGCTAGGCAAATGACACGAGCTTAACGGATAGCTTGTATAGGAATAAACGATCTGAAAATGAATAGTTAGAAGTATTTTTCTGTACTGACTTACAGCCACCGACAAGAACTTCCCAGACGTCGCAATGGGTGGACGTCTGATTGTTGATACGTACGGGATTCCCTGTCTGACGTAGCTTCATCGCTGGAAATCGTGGCTGGCTGAGTATCTCAAAAAAAAATCGCGCATTTGCTGAGGGATTGGATTATTGATATAAAAATTCTGTTGCTTACCTGTTGCTCGTAACAAGAATCACGTTATTTACAAACGGTCATTATTGAACACTGAATGAATTTTGTGAATTCTGAAAACTTACATCTTCAGATCGTTGTTTCATAAGTCGATTCTATAGCGAGCCTTCCTACAAATTGTCTGGATGAAAGGAAGATTAGAGATTAACATCCAATCGACACACAGTTTGTAACCTCCCCACAAAATTTTCATTCACATTAAGTGTAACCTCCCCACAATAATTTAAAATCATTAATATGAATATGGTTCTAATTTAGTGTAACCTCACAACAGAAAAATTCCTAAATCTCTCAACAATAAAATTATAATTACGTCGTTCACATTCAGTGTAACGTCCCAATAAAAAAAAATTCAGTAACCTGGTAATGATACAATGTAACTAACCTCTCAATTAAATTGTCGCTCACTTATGACTTTTCCATAATTCACTGTGAATTTAACCTGGTAAATTTTGGACGACAGCAGTGCTGCGTCATGGCCCTGAAAGATCATTCTGAATGAAAAAAGGAAAAATTCTTACCTCAATGAAGTCGCCGGATATATCTGCTCTTGCAATAAATTATTCTGGCACAGCTCTGTGCAATGCTGGTCGATATATCTCTCATGTATGAAAGGAAGCAACTGATTTTTCTATTGCAATAATCAGGATGATCATGGATGGGAGAAATTAGTAAATTCTTTAAATTGAAATGAATGGTTGTTAAAAGTTACTTTTTATGTGGAAGATTACTATTACGAGAGTTTTAAAACATTTACATGCGACTTGAGATAACTTTACTACATATGCGCGAGGCTGCTTTTTACCTTATACAATAAAACTCAGGCTCCGACATCGCTGCACCGCGACCGGGCCAGCCAACACGATACACCATACCAGACCAGAGCAGACTCCAGACTAGCAACAACTTACTGCTACAGCTACACAGTTCCTACTGCAGTCAACACTGCTCTCTGGTCAGAGATTTTCTTATACCTTGCATTTCGCAGGCAGCGCATGAGCAAAACATCGAAATTACATCTGCTCGGACCTCTTACATAACACTCCACTGGGGGGGGGGGGGCAAAAATTTGGCAGCCATGGTGAGTCAATTGGACTTGCCATGAGAGACAATTTTTTCTAAAATCTACATAATTAACTAACTTTACAGTCACAGAGTATATACATATATACACTCCTGGAAATTGAAATAAGAACACCGTGAATTCATTGTCCCAGGAAGGGGAAACTTTATTGACACATTCCTGGGGTCAGATACATCACATGATCACTCTGACAGAACCACAGGCACATAGACACAGGCAACAGAGCATGCACAATGTCGGCACTAGTACAGTGTATATCCACCTTTCGCAGCAATGCAGGCTGCTATTCTCCCATGGAGACGATCGTAGAGATGCTGGATGTAGTCCTGTGGAACGGCTTGCCATGCCATTTCCACCTGGCGCCTCAGTTGGACCAGCGTTCGTGCTGGACGTGCAGACCGCGTGAGACGACGCTTCATCCAGTCCCAAACATGCTCAATGGGGGACAGATCCGGAGATCTTGCTGGCCAGGGTAGTTGACTTACACCTTCTAGAGCACGTTGGGTGGCACGGGATACATGCGGACGTGCATTGTCCTTTTGGAACAGCAAGTTCCCTTGCCGGTCTTGGAATGGTAGAACGATGGGTTCGATGACGGTTTGGATGTACCGTGCACTATTCAGTGTCCCCTCGACGATCACCAGTGGTGTACGGCCAGTGTAGGAGATCGCTCCCCACACCATGATGCTGGGTGTTGGCCCTGTGTGCCTCGGTCGTATGCAGTCCTGATTGTGGCGCTCACCTGCACGGCGCCAAACACGCATACGACCATCATTGGCACCAAGGCAGAAGCGACTCTCATCGCTGAAGACGACAGGTCTCCATTCGTCCCTCCATTCACGCCTGTGGCGACACCACTGGAGGCGGGCTGCACGATGTTGGGGCGTGAGCGGAAGACGGCCTAACGGTGTGCGGGACCGTAGCCCAGCTTCATGGAGACGGTTGCGAATGGTCCTCGCCGATACCCCAGGAGCAACAGTGTCCCTAATTTGCTGGGAAGTGGCGGTGCGGTCCCCTACGGCACTGCGTAGGATCCTACGGTCTTGGCGTGCATCCGTGCGTCGCTGCGGTCCGGTCCCAGGTCGACGGGCACGTGCACCTTCCGCCGACCACTGGCGACAACATCGATGTACTGTGGAGACCTCACGCCCCAAGTGTTGAGCAATTCGGCGGTACGTCCACCCGGCCTCCTGCATGCCCACTATACGCCCTCGCTCAAAGTCCGTCAACTGCACATACGGTTCACGTCCACGCTGTCGCGGCATGCTACCAGTGTTAAAGACTGCGATGGAGCTCCGTATGCCACGGCAAACTGGCTGACACTGACGGCGGCGGTGCACAAATGCTGCGCAGCTAGCGCCATTCGACGGCCAACACCGCGGTTCCTGGTGTGTCCGCTGTGCCGTGCGTGTGATCATTGCTTGTACAGCCCTCTCGCAGTGTCCGGAGCAAGTATGGTGGGTCTGACACACCGGTGTCAATGTGTTCTTTTTTCCATTTCCAGGAGTGTATATAAGTGCAGAACATGAAATGAAATAGAGTGCGCATGCACTGAGTACAGAACATATTAAGCAATGACAAAATGTATACGCAATGTCTACAAAACACATTAACAAATGACATACAGTGCACGCACACTGTATATATTTTTTACCATTTTACAAGAACAAGGATATGCAATGAGTACAAAACATATTAATAAATGACATAAAGTGCAGACACACTATATATATTTTTTACCGTTTTACAAGAACTAGGATACACAATGAGTACAAAACATATTAATAAATATATTATATATATTATTTATATATATATATATATATATATATATATATATATATATATATATATATATATATTACCATTTTATAAGAACTAGGAAAGGAAAGGGAAGGATTGCATCATGGTTGTAGCACAGTAGGTTGCACGTAGCTGCACTGAAAGTCCATATCTTTCTACAGAAGCACAACACCAAGTGAGACAATCTAAAGTTCTCTTCCCTGAAGTATTAACCAGTGTAGCCAAGACACTGAAATGTTGTATTAATATTCAATGTTATCATTTTGGTAGTACATTAGGTACACCAAACAGTGGACCATAATAACATCTCCATCGTTCATGGTGGTGGACAGCATGATGTGTCAACACCACATTCTTGTGAGGTACACCAACGTAGAATTAGTGCAAAAACCAAATATAGTGCTCCATGATCATGAGGATAGAGAGGAAAAACGGATATTGCAGTAATTTCTGGTAATTAGGTCAGAAGTTGAAGGACATTAAGTCTTATGCTAGTCATCATAGAGAATTACACTAGTCTATCAACCGATTTGAGCAATTGCTGGCACTCATTGTCTAGTTACTAAACATTTCTGTACTATGTATGGTGTATTACAGAACAGTATTCATGAGTCATCTGATTACACTAAAAATTGGCACTCATTGGCCAGTTACAAACCATATTTATGCTTTGTTCAGAATTCATCATTCAAAGCAAGAGTTAATTAATGGCATAGCATTAACATAATTCATCTAGTTATAAGAATCATTGGCACTCATTAGCCAGTTACAAACCATTTTATGTATTATTCAGAAGTGATCATTCAAAGCAAGAGTTAATTAATGGCATAGCATTAACATAATTCATCTAGTTATAGTAATCATTGGCACTGATTGGCCAGTTACAAACCATTTTATGCATTATTCAGAAGTGATCATTCAAAGCAATAGTTAATTAATGGCATACCATTTACATAATTCATCTAGATATAGTAATCATTGGCACTCATTGGCCAGTTACAAACCATTTTTATGCATTATTCAGAAGTCATCATTCAAAACAGCAGTTAATGACTGTAGCATTAAGCTACTGGTATTCATATATGATATCATGTAATTGATATAAGACAAATTTCAAAATATAAAAAAACAGTGGCATTCATTGGCCAGTTACAAAGTATTCATATACATTTATAAAACATTATTCAGTATTATTCAGAAGTCATCATTAAAAATGAGAGTTAATTATTGGCATAGCATTTATAGAGTATAACAAAAATATTATTTACAGAAATTATTTGCATATCATTTACGCATTATTACAAAACATCATTCAGTATTACTCAGAACTCGTCATTCAAGTGACATGGGACACATCCAAAATGCAACACACTGCAACTATTACTCAAGGTCCATGGTCCAATAACACATAGACATAAGGTATTCAATACATCCGAGAAATCTGCATTATATTTAGTACTAGAAATATCTCTTAAACTAGTAGCATTATTTGGGACTGGTAATACATTTTTTTGTGCAAGCAATGCATTGCGTTGGGATCGATAATTAATTGCTGGGGCATGAAAATATTTTCTTTTGACTTATTGCTGCAAATAACGATTAATAACGTCATTCGCCATGAGTCAGCTGTAGCAAGGTTATGAAACAAGTAGAGTATATGTGATCACATTCATGAATGACACACACAAATGGGTTAAAAAAATGCAAGTACTAGAACAGGTTTAATAACTAACAGCTTATAGCACATTAATTTCATGAATAGCTTCTCCTGGAAAAAATACAAAATGGATTATTCAGCTGAAAGAAGAAACGCATATTATGCTGAAAAGTAGTGAACTTCGAATTAACAGGTAATGAAACGGGTACTCAATATGTATGTACTCTAGCTGTCCTTTCCAAAACATTCAGTCATTATACCATGCAATATAAGACATACTGTCAAAACGAACTGCAACAAATACTTAAATAACTACATAGCATTTCTTAACTAACAGTAAATATATAAACTTCATAATTATTCACATCTGCAAAGAAAAACTTCATTATTCATATTAGCATATTCTTCATATAACTATTCATCATCATTCATTGTCATCTGCAAAAAAGACACTTCATTATTCATTATTCATATTACCATTTACTTCATACAACTATTCATAGTATAGAGTTTCTTATTTCTGGCATATTTCATCACTAAAACTAAGATGTGTAGTTCTGTCTGACAGCCTGCATCAAATGCCTCGTATTCTAAAAGAAAAATAATTAGTTAAGACTGCTATCATACGATGTGTATAGTATATTCTTGTTAATGCTTGTTAATTCTGATCCATTTACTCTTCATCACAAGGTATTCCAGTTTCTTTCGTTCATTCCGAAGGTCAAATTCCCATTTCATAGTAATCCACTGTGGTTTGTTTAATTTATATCTTTTACACGTTATTGCTTTCTGAAAATGATGAATAAGGATTAATATCTTGCATTTACATCATATACCCATTAAATAAAAACTTGTTTCTAGTGATATAATTAACCATACAGCATAGCATGACAGAAAACGTATTATGTCAAAAACGTAGACAGTACTCAAGTGCAAAAAATGTACACAGAGTATCATAATGTAGTAGTAAAAAAATTTAAAATAGTCATGATGTTGAGATATCATAAGGAAAAATGTCAAAGTCAACTGGTGTTTGTTGTATCTTAAAGATTTCGTAGTGCATACAAACAAAACAGGAAAACAATCATAAATACATGAAAAATGGAAAATGTGCACGGTCTGATATATAACGACAAGAAAAGCGACCTGCTAACCTTATCTTGCCGGGCACTTAACAAGAAAAATACGATAATCATCAGTAAGTAGTCACATAGATAGAATTGCGTAAGTGGTCATAAGATATGTAAGTTTATCTGGAAAAATGTGCACGGTCTGATGTGTAACGACAAGAAAAGCGACCTGCTAACCTTACTTTGTCGGGCACTTGCCAGGAAAAAATACGATAGTCATCAGTAAGTGTTCATATAAATATCTGCAAATGGCATTACAGTGCGACAAATCATAAAGTATGTTCATTCAATAAACGGTTTAATATTGGAGACATGGTGATTGCCTTTACTTTTTCTGTTTCTCAAAGTTTCGACGTGTACTACAATGGGGTGAGGAATGCTGCGAATTCTGTATGGACCTGCATATAGAAACTCAAATTTACTGCATATACTCTTTCCTCTGTTGGATAAATAATGTGTGTGTACTAATATCTTCTGTCCAATGTGAAAGTCACGGCGAGTACAAACCTGTTTTTGCTGTCTTCTCCGGCGCTCTGCGGCACGTTTGATATTGTTCAGCGCAATGTCAATTATTTCATGGTGTCGTAGTCGACGAAATGTAGGAAAGGTTACTAATACTTTAATTTTGTTAGGTGGTTCAACATTTTTCAGTATAACTGTCGGAGATAACATAGTAGATTCATTTGGTATGGAGTTAATTACATCCTGGAATGACAGTATGTGTGTATCCCAATCAATATTTTTTTTCATAGCAGTATATTCTACATAGTTTACCAATTTCTTTCATTAGTCGTTCACAAGGGTTCGAAGAAGCGTGATACATGGATATATAGATCGGAGAAATGTTTCTTGTTCGTAACATACGTGTCCATATAGCAGATCGAAACTGTGGTCCATTGTCGGAAATTACTTTCAATACATGCCCTACATGAAATAGAAAATGTTTTACAAATACTTTCGAAACAGTTTTAGCAGTAGCTTTGCGTAACGGAGTGAAGGTAACAAATTTTGAAGTGAGTTCAACAGCGACAAAGATGTAGCAAAAACCTCTATTAGATCTGGGAATCGGACCAAAAATGTCAACAGCGGCCATGTGTCTCAATTTAACAGGTACAATGGGATGTAACGGAGGAATATGTGAAGTCGTGTCTGACTTAGCTCTCTGGCAGATTTTACATGACGCTAAAACTCGTCGAATACGTTTCTCCATGTTGGCAAAATAACAGTTCTGTCTCAGTATAAGAAAACATTTTCTGGCTCCGTAATGTGCGTAATTTAAATGAGTATACCAAATTAATTTGTTGACAAGCTCGTCAGGGATGCATAGTACCCAATTGTTGCTGTCAGGGTGAGAGCGGCGAAACAGAATCTTATTGCGTACAGTGTAATGGTTTCTAATGGTAACATTATTCCTATCTTGCCAAAGGTGTTTAATTTCTTTCCATACGTTGTCTTTACTCTGCTCTTGTGGTATGTCTCGTAATGATGACGAAATAAAATTTTCAAATGCAACTTGTTGAATATACATGACGCTAAAATTTGCTTGGCAGAAGTTGGTTGCGATGTCTTGCTGATTGTTGCTGAGAGAACGGGATAGTGCGTCTGCTACAATATTTTGCGTACCGGGAATATGAACAATTGTAAAATTAAATTCCTGTAAATAGAGTTTCCATCTGCTTAACCTGTCATGTGTAAATTTTGCTGAAAGTAAAAACTGTATAGCTCTGTGATCCGTGTAAACGGTAGTGTGTCTTCCATAAAAAAAATGCCTAAATCTCGCAAATGCCCGTACAACACATAATGTTTCAAGTTCTGTGACAGAATAATTGCATTCAGCAGGTGACAGAATGCGACTCGCAAAGGCGATGTTTTTAATTACTGTAGAACCATATTCTTCAATTTCCTGAAAAATGTGTACGCCTAAAGCGGCGTTAGAACCGTCGGTGGCAATGGAAAAATTTCTAGTAAGATCTGGATGTGATAAAAGTGGTGCATTCAAGAAAGCTTGTTTCAGATTGACAAATTCAGAATGTCCTTGGCTATCCGAGGACCCAATAGTGTTTTTACCCGTCAATTGACATAATCTAGGGGTGTCTAAAGCAGAGTAATGAATAAATTTACGAAAAAAGTTAATTAAACCCAAAAAACTGCGTAGTTGTTTCTTCGTCATAGGAACAGTAATGTCTCGTAAAGCTTGAAGTTTTTCCGGGTCAGGCGCAATGTCTTCTGCTGAAATTACATGTCCCAGAAATTTTATAGAAGTTTTGCCAAAGTGCGATTTGCTAAGATTAACTGTGAGTCCTTGTGCACGAAAAGTTTGCAACAGCTGTTCAAGAATCAGATTGTGTTCAGACCAGTTAGCTTCTGCAATAAGAATGTCGTCTACATACGTTGTGATTCTGTCTTTTAATTCTGTCGGATGTATAGTATTCAAACCGCGAATAAATGCTGCTGAAGAAATAGTTAAACCGAACTGTAATTTACAAAATTGATAACAGTCACCAAAACAGAGAAAAGCTGTGTACTTCCTGCAGTTCGGATGGAGCTGAATTTGCCAAAATCCCGATTTCAAATCTAATGTGGAATAAATAGCAGTACCATGAAATTTCTGTAGAAGTTCTTCTAGTGTCTGTAGGCGATCTGTTTCATTAATAATAATGTCATTGATGTGACGCGAATCAAGTACGAGGCGAAGTGAACCATCCTTTTTCTTAACAATATGGAGCGGGTTTATGTACGGACTACCTGCCGGTTCAATAATACCTTGGTCAAGCATAGCTTGCAATTCTTTCTTAACTTGTTCTATGTGAATATACGGAATTGGATAATGTTTGGCTTTAAATGTGTCGTGCTGTTTAACTTGAAATTCATACATAAAACCGGACATAGTACCAGGGACGTTGTCAAAAACTGGAGCTTGCTGTAATAGAATTTTGCATACCTCTGAACGTTCGTCGTCTGTATTTGCACTGCTCTGTTTAATTTTATCAGTAATCATCTGTATAACGTCATAGTCGGCTTCGTCTGGAGTATTGTAGTTGTGTACGTACGTATCTGTGAACAATGTGGAATGACAGTCTATGTTACGTGATGCAGAAATGACCTCTGTACGATTAATTGTTTGTTCTTCTGCAGATAAAGAGTGCTGAAATTCTAAAACCAGTTGTACATTTTCATCCTTTAACATTAAATAGGAATTTTGAAAGTCAATAAATGCGTCGTGTTGTACTAGAAAATTCGTACCTAAAATAACGTCTGTTGTCAATGAGGGAACAATCCAAAAATTTGAGTGAAACGTATGACCTGCAATACAAAACGGTAAGTGTGTCTGTAATTTTACATCTACTCCTTTACCAGATACTGCTCCTTTTCCTTTAGTTTTGGCAAATGGTAACGTAGGATAGGTATTCTTTTTGTTACATTCGTTGAAAGTTTCCTCATTTATAACTGACATAGGTGATCCAGAATCGATTACTGCTGAAAATTTGGATGATCCGATCTTTACTTCAATGACAGGGTGTGAAATGGTTTTTTGAATAACTGGTTTTTCCTGCAAAAGAGTGTCTCGGATGTTGTCAAAAGTAATAACATTTTCGTGAACAAGATTCTGTGTGTCAAAAGTATTGCTTGCGTTGCTGGAAGATGCAACCTGTACTGTATCTAGTCAAATTCTATCTGACGTGCTATTATTTGCGGGAGGATGCTGTGGCATTTCGACTATTTGTACTGTTCTGTTATTTCGTCCTGACGCATTCGGTTCGGGATGATACCGACTGTCTGGTTCAGTCATGATAATCTGTTGTTGCGGATGATTTTGCTGCTGGTAAGACCGACTGTTATTAAACGTAGGCTGAAAATTGTGCTCATTACTTTTACGTCTGTCACGATAGTCATTTCTATACGGTGCATTGCGATATGAGTTGAAATGGTGTGTTTTCTGTACGTACTGATTTCCTTGTTGCTGTGCGTTACTATTTGGCGGAGCCGACGCTATACGTGTAGGCGGCGAAACATTAAAGCTTGGTTGACCTTGCACATTACATTGTTGGTTAGGTATGCTAACCGGTTGGTTTTGTTGCTGTTGTTGGGAAAAACCTCTATTGTTACCAAAATGTGGTTCCTGTGGCTGATAATTTTGACGATACTGATAATTAAAATTTTGTCTGTTATTAAAGTACTGGTGGTTGTCGTTCTTGGAGCATCTATTACCTTTGCTACTGAAATTGCGTGGCTGATCGTAATTACTGTATGTTGGTTGGCCTTGGTTATGATGTGAAAAATTTTTGTTTATGAAGGAATAATCTGACTGCTGATCTTCCAAAAGCTGTAACAGATCTCTAAATGCCGAAATATTTTCTTTCTCTTGACCCGTTAAAAGTGACACTCTTAATGACCGTGGTAATTTAGAAATACATAATTGAATAAGTGCTGATTCACTGTATGGCTCACTTAAGTATTGGTTTTGTTGGACCATGTGTTCAAAAAATTGCGTGACAGAGGAAAAGTTTGAGTTCTCATAATTCGGTAAACTAATTAATTGATCCTTGATTCCGCGCTGTGTCGTCTTCGACCAATACGCTGACAGAAAAGCATTCTGAAATTCTTCTACCGAATAGCATTGTCTCGCGATCGGTCTCATACGAGATGACGGTTAGCCTTCCAAAAAACTGCAAATAAATTCAAGTTTGTGTGTTACGGGCCAAGTTGGTAGAAAAGCAAAGCTAAATTGTTGTATCCAATCCAAGGGGTGAATCTGTGTTCTGTCATTTTTAAATACTTTAAATTTTCTCACGGATAGAAAGTGCGTGTAATCAAAATTATCGTCTCTGTATGTCTGAACAGGTTCAGGATTGTATGATAATCTGTTTGTCTGTGACTGTTCGGAATCTAACTCACGTACTCTCTGTAAATTACCTAAATTATACTGGCTGTGTGAGTCTGACAAATGTTCGGAAAGTGGCGTATGCTGTGATGTGTTAAAGGCTGAAATATTTTTCATCTCCGTCACTTTGTGCTGTAAAGATGACAATTTTCTACGTAACGTATTATTGGACGAATCTATCTCACTGATCGTCTGCTGTAAATTTTGGAATTCGGGTGTTTGATTAAACGAAACTGGTGGCGTATCGTCTGATTTGGTGTCATTATTACTTTCGATAACGTCAATACGACTGGCCAATTCAGTGCTTTTACCTGATCGTTTTTAGTATCACAAGCATTAATTTGTTTTTGTATTTTACGTGTGGTTTTGTTCAATTTTTTAACGTCTGCTTTGATGGCATCGGGATCCTGTATTAGTTCCAACTTTTCAAGTCTGTTGGTCATTGTCTGAAAGTCTAATATGTGTGTGTCTGTTTTTGTTTTAAGATCGGAGATTTCATTATGCAATTCGGTGTTCAACTGTTTGATTTCGTTCGATACTGTAGCAATATTGTTGTCTACGTATGTTTTTGCTTTCGTAAACAATTTACGCTTATCTTCCTGTCTCTGTGTAGTAACTGTTTCCATGACTTGTTGCTTTACTTTATTCTGTTCCTGTATAAATTTACTGTAACGCGTTTCACTGTTTTGTAGGTGGTGATTAAAACGTTCGTCAGTTTAACTGTTTTGTTCTTCAAATTTCGTATCTATTTTCGCATCCAGTGTGCGTGAAAGTTCTGATGACATTAATTTAAACTCGTCGCGTAACTGTGTTGCGTTTTCAAATGGCTCAAATGGTTCAAATGGCTCTTAGCACTATGGGACTTAACATCTATGGTCATCAGTCCCCTAGAACTTAGAACTACTTAAACCTAACTAACCTAAGGACATCACACAACACCCAGTCATCACGAGGCAGAGAAAATCGCTGACCCCGCCGGGAATCGAACCCGGGAACCCGGGCGTGGGAAGCGAGAACGCTACCGCACGACCACGAGCTGTGGACGTGTTGCGTTTTCAGAACATTGTTTAGCGACTGCACTAATTTCATCTCTAAGTAATTTCGTTGTGGCTGCATGTGTATTACTTAATTCTTGTGCAACAGATCTAATTTCTTTACTACTGTTCCTAGCACAAGCCTAAATTTCCTCACGTAATTGTTCTTTAGTATCGTGACATTGCACGGCAAAGGCTGCAATCTGTTCACTAAGTTGTTTGTTCTGTTCACTTAGGTTGTCTTGTTTTTCATTCGACTGTTTGGAATTGCTGTCTAGTTTTTCATTAAGTTGTTTGTACGATTGATTAATTTGTAGCAATAATGCCATAACTTGACCCATGCCAATATTACCTACTCTATTCTCTGTGCTGTGTGATGATGTATCTGCATTTGTCGCGTTTTGTGTAACCATTTGGTCATTTTCTGATTCTTGAAAAAGTTCGCCAATTGGATGTGCACTGTTGGTCACTACACCGGAATCAAATAAATCTGACGTATTCTGGCTACATTGTTCATCTTCGTGAGAAAAATTTATCTGTTCACAATTCAAATTTTGCAAACCGGGTGTGTCAAACTGGGCAGCGTTCATTGAATCGGAACGTGCCACGTCATGAATTGTTAAATTTACTGTGGACATAATTGAATTTGTTTGCCCATCATTAGAATTAAAATCATTACTAGTGATCGGCAGCCGGCCGCGGTGGTCTAGCGGTTCTGGCGCTGCAGTCCGGAACCGCGGGACTGCTACGGTCGCAGGTTCGAATCCTGCCTCGGGCATGGGTGTGTGTGATGTCCTTAGGTTAGTTAGGTTTAAGTAGTTCTAAGTTCTAGGGGACTTATGACCTAAGATGTTGAGTCCCATAGTGCTCAGAGCCATTTGAACCATTTTTGAACTAGTGATCGGCAGGCACTGATTATCTGTAATTAGAGGATTATCACTATAACACTGGGTGTCACAAGAATTATCGGTCAAATTATTAGAGTCGGCTATTTTACTCATTGCACATCGCTATGAACTGTTAACAGTTTTTCGCGGCATTTTCACTAATCAAAATTAAGCACAAAATGAGACAAAGACAAAGCAAAAATGGAACAAACACAATTACAACAAAGAGCAATAAATTGCCGATGATCTGTGAAAGAAAGACTGACAAATTAGTAAAAGCTTTGCGCCAGATGCAAACTACATTTAAGTAAATAAGAGCAGATATATGACTACTTCTCAGAAATTCACAAAGAAAATATTAACAAAATAATATTCACATTTAGTGTAACCTCAAAACAGAAAAATTCCTAAACCTCTCAACAATAAAATTATAATTACGTCGTTCACATGCAGTGTAACGTCCCAATAAAAAAAAATTCAGTAACCTGGTAATAATAAAATGTAACTAACCTCTCAATTAAACTGTTGCTCACTTATGACTTTTCAATAATTCACTGTGAATTTAACCTGGTAAATTTTGGACGACAGCAGTGCTGCGTCATGGCCCTCAAAGATCATTCTGAATAAAAAAAGGAAAAATTCTTACCTCAATGAAGTCACCAGATATATCTGCTCTTACAATAAATTTTCCCGGCACAGCTCTATGCAATGCTGGTCGATATATCTCTAATTTATGAAAGGAAGCAACTGATTTTTCTGTTGCAATAATCAGGATGATCATGGATGGGAGAAATTAGTAAATTCTTTAAATTGAAATGAATGGTTGTTAAAAGTTACTTTTTATGAGGAAGATTATTATTACGAGAGTTTTAAAACATTTACAAAAAAAAAATGGTTAAAATGGCTCTGAGCACTATGGGACTTAACATCTATGGTCATCAGTCCCCTAGAACTTAGAACTACTTAAACCTAACTAACCTAAGGACATCACACAACTCCCAGTCATCAGGAGGTAGAGAAAATCCCTGACCCCGCCGGGAATCGAACCCGGGGACCCGGGCGTGGGAAGCGAGAACGCTACCGCACGACCACGAGCTGCGGACAAAAAAAAAACATTTACATGCGACTTGAGATAACATTACTACATATGCGCGAGGCTGCTTTTTACCTTATACAATAATACTCAGGCTCCGACATCGCTGCACCGCGACCGGGCCAGCCAACACGATACACCATACCAGACCAGAGCACACTCCAGACTAGCAAGAACTTAATGCTACAGCTACACAGTTCCTACTGCAGTCTACACTGCTCTCTGGTCAGAGATTTTCTTATACCTTGCATATCGCAGGCAGCGCATGAGCAATACATCGAAATTACATCTGCTCGGACCTCTCTCAATTGCTTGAAGGAGGGGGAGAAAACTGGCCGGTATTTGCCTGAAGCCAGTTAGTGAAATGACGAAAAAGCTAATTCCGATGGCCGGATGTGGATCTCCCCAAGATGCGGGATCAGCATGCTAACCAGAGCGCCACCTCGTTCGCTAAAACCGTTAGTGTCCTGGTCACTTCCTGTGCCATTAATTTCCAGTCGAACGAGTGCTTCAACTTCCTGCCCGAACAAAGCAACACGATGAAAATGTTTCTTTACAGTACTATTAAAATGTTCACAATCTTTAGACCAGTCTACTAGAAGGGGACCACACCGTGGTTCAGATCGAAAAATCGATTTTCGATTTTAATAACTTTTCGATAGATTAAAGTTTTATTTAAGTACTCTGAAAAAGATTTTGCTGAAAAAAATTTTTTTTCGAGCCTTTAAAGAGCATTTTACTAACACATGTGTTTATTTGCCACGCCCACTTTTCTGCCACCCACTTTTCTGCATATACCGGGTGATCAAAAATCAGTATAAATTTGAAAACTTAGAATAATATAGATAGAGAGGTAAAAATTGACACACATGGGGTTTTATTAGAACCGAAAAAAGAAAGTATTGCTAGACGCGTGAAAGATCTCTTGCACGCGTTGTTTGGTGATGATCGTGTGCTCAGCCGCCACTTTCGCCATGCTTGGCCTCCCAGGTCCCCAGATCTCAGTCCGTGTGATTATTGGCTTTGGGGTACCTGAAGTCAGAAGTGTATCGTGATCGGCCGACACCTCTAGGTATGCTGAAAGACAACATCCGACGCCAATGCCTCACCATAACTCCGGACATGCTTTACAGTGCCGTTCACAACATTAATCCTCGCCTACAGCTATTGTTGAGGAATGATGGTGGACATATTGATCATTTCCTTTAAAGAACATCATCTTTGCTTTGTCTTACTTTGTTATCCTAATTATTGCTATTGTGATCAGATGAAGCGCCATCTGTCGGACATTTTTTGAACGTTTGCATTTTTTGGTTCTAATAAAACCGCAAGTCATTCCAAGCATGTGTGTCAATTTGTACCTCTCTATCTACATTATTCCGTGATTTATTCAGTTTTCAAATTTATACTGACTTCTTGATCACCCGGTATTTTAGATCTTTATATCCCCTACATTGAACGTTAGGGATTTTTTTACTCCCGAGTGTGTTGGCTATCCTTGGAATGCAACGGTCGGTATTCTTTTGTTTCTGCTGTTTGTAAACAACACGCTTTCAAACACGCGGTTAGTTTTGTTCAAGTGTAATTGCGAGTAGTTGTTATACGTACGTTTGCAGTGCTTGTTTACGTGTGTTTTGTTGTGTTTATTGAAGATGACGAAACGTTAAGGCATTTTCAAGAAACAACAATTCAGAGGATACAAATTTAGAAAGCTTTCTGTACAAGAGGTTATGTCGCCTGGTAACGATGTTTCTAATTCTAATTCTTCAACAAGTGCACCTTGAAAGAAGCTCTCACTATTTCAAGAGAGTTGCAACGAATTTACTGTAAGTGACAAGGGGTGCAGTAACATTATCATAAATTTGAGAATATTATCAGATGTAATTTCTAAATTTGTACAATGTAGACAGTGTGGTGAGTCACAGAGTGTGAAAATTAGTGAGAGTGCCAGTGGGAGAAAAGGCCTAGCAATTGCTTTGGATTTAATTTGCACTAAATGCTCAGCTGTGATTTCATTTATGAGTTCTTCAAAACCAGGTGCAAGTGGCCCTTATGAAATCAATACTAGATTTGTTTATGCCTTACGATCCAGTGGCAAGGGCATGGCTGCAGGGAGAACATTTTGTTCTGCGATGAACTTACATCAACCGCCAAATAAATTTGATAAACTGTCTGCAATATTAGAGAAAGCTGTATGTGAGACCAGTCAGGAAAGCATGAAACTGTCTGCTAGGGAAGCAGTGGAAGAAAATGATGGATGTTCGGATATTGCAGTTGGCAGAAAAGAGGACATACTTCTCTGAATGGAGTAGTGACTACCACGAGTGTAGACAGCGGTGAAGTGTTAGATGTGGGCCGGCCGGAGTGGCCGAGCGGTATGGATGTGTGTGATGTCCTTAGGTTAGTTAGGTTTAAGTAGTTCTAAGTTCTAGGGGACTGATGACCTCAGAAGTTAAGTCCCATAGTGCTCAGAGCCATTTGAACCATTTTTTTGTTAGATGTGGAGATAATGTCTAAATATTGTAATATTGTAACGTCAATGAACATAAAGAACATAACTGTTTGGCCAATTTTAGAGGAACAAGTGGTGATATGGAAGTTCATGGAGTACAAAAAATATTTAATCCCTCCGTAAAAACAAGAGGCTTACGGTACACCAAATATTTTGGCGATGGTGACAATAAGGCAGGCATACAACAATGTTGTGAACTCTAAGCCATATGGAGATGCCAGTATTAACAAAATAGAATGTGTAGGCCATGTTCAAAAACGTTTGGGAACAAGGCTGAGAAAACTAACTGTTGATATGAGAGGGAAAAAGTTAGAAGATGGAAAGATGTTGATCGGACAGGGTTGGTTAAATAAAACTGAAATAGAAAACTTGCAGGAACACTATGGGCAGGTAATTAGGAGAAATAAAGAAAATCTGGAGGCAATGAAGCGAGATGTTTGGGTCACATTCTTCCATAAGTCCTCTACTGATGATAAGCTATATCATGGATTTTGTCCATTGGGAGAAAATTTGTGGTGCTAATACAATAGGGCTCAGGCAACTGGAGTATCTTATTCTCACCAGCATTCTCTTCCTGCTGCTGTTATTACAGCAGTTAAACCTATTTTCAGAGACTTGGCTCAACCTGATCTTCTAAGGAAATGTCTGCATGGGCAGACATAGAACCCAAATGAATGTTTCAGCAGCATAATTTGGAGCCGCCTTCCTAAAACTATATTTCTAGGCTTGCATACAGTGAAACTAGAAGTTCATGATGTTGTTATTACATTCAATTGTGGTAATATTGGAAAGTTTTGGGTACTGAAAACGCTGGGAATTAATCCTGGTGAAAATATGATCACTGGGCTGCAACATTGCAATAAAATGATGATAGCCGATGCAGACAGGTCTGCAACTAATATGACCAAGAAATCAAGACAACCATCCAGGAAGGTGAAAAAGAAGCTGGAGGACCTGCTAGAGGCCAAATAAGGGCCATCATATGCAGCAGGACAGCTTTAATTAACTGTAAGTAACAAATTCCTGAAGTTTTTTCTTTAAAGTCAATTTCCCACAAACTAAAATATTCAGTACATATGCCCCATTGTATCAGAAACTATCATAGATAAATGAATGAAATTTTCAGATACTCTGTATAACATAAAAATTCACCTCTGGTACTATATTGATTAATATTCCCCCATTAGGAAGTTCACAAAAAAATATATTCTTGGGAAAAAACTTAATATTTTTTGTAAATGAATTTAAAAAAGTATTTCTTAAAACTGTAAAATGAATGAAGTAGATTTTAGTACAATTGACTCTATTAGCATCTTGTAACATAGAGTAAAAATATTAAGGTCCTGCATCAAACAGTTTTTTCAGAAATGGGTCATATACGTGCCTAAAGGGTTAGATAGACACGATGCGGTCCCCTTAAGCAGCTTTGCCTCCGTGAAATGAAAGTTTTCAACGAAAATTTGTTGGAATTTCTTACCAATCTGTTTCCTTTATTTGTGTACAGTCTCTGCTCTGACAGATTCCAACAAAGATAAGGAGGTAATAGTGGAAGTAAAATCAGTCCTCAGTTTCCATATTATTGTCTGGGACACGTTACCCCATTACCTCGGTTCTGGCCAAGATTATCAGGAGGTTTCCCTTACTTGTAAGGCAAATGCTGGAACTGGAAGTCAGTATGATCCACATGTTCATTGGTCGATGATTCAACTGAGAACCCCGTTATTTCCCTGTCTTCTCAGTCCATATCATTTAGAAAATCCTTCTTATAGCAACGTAATTGAAAACCTTCGATTTTCTTTCTTTCGATTTTCTCAGAGTCCCTGATTCACTACCACACCAAGTAGTGTTGCAAACGTACATTCTCAAAAATTTCTTCCTCAGATAACGATCTATTTTTTGTGTTATCAGACTTCTCTGCCCCTTTTGATTGTGTTCGTCTGCTTTTTATGTCCTCCCTGCTCCATCAACCTGGGGTTACTTTGTTGCCTAGATAGCACATGTGATAAACCTTTTGCATTTCCTTTATGTTTTCGTCTTCTTTAAAGGCAAAGAGAGAAGATGAAGCGGTAGCACACCATAGAGCCTATGCCTACCGTCATGTAAATTTTGACTTTCAGTTGTTAAAAAACAGAGGATTTTTTCTGGTACCAGTAGGAGGAAGGAAGGATTCGCGCTCAGCTAGTGAACGAGTGGGAAGCACACCATTTTTAGCGAGTAATTGCAGACCGCCATTTTGGGGTCGCTATGAATAAGTGAGGAGTATGTATTTCATTGTGTACCGTTTAGAAAAATACAGTATTGTTTTATTAACAGAAAGGTCGTGTGAGCTGTTATTTCAAATAGTACAATAATTACAAGAACTGTAGCCCACCTGTGTACTTTGGAAAATTACGAAGATCTGATAAGCTTAATGGGAACACGGTCAAGACTTCAAAGGTGAACACGGCGACCCAACGTAGCATTATAATGAATGGTAAGCACAAAACTACAGCGGAGAAAGAAATTACTTCGCCTTGCAATATAATATGAACTAATATGAACTTATTTCCGGGCATAGCTCAGCTTATTGTGCTTGATATTCATGCCGTCAAATTAATCTCATTAATTCAAAACATTTTAAAAAGCCACGCAATTCAACATTTTATTATCATCTATTCCATTATTTTATTATATTATAAAGTGGCGACAGGAAACAGGCACGATACGTAGTGGGCAAAACTGTGAGTACTAGTATTGTTGGGAAAATGAATATACATGTATGTTAACAATTTATGTTCCATGTACGCTGATGATGTGACGGAGACGGTGATGTGATACTGAAGAAATACTATCAAAAGGAAATAATAAATAAATTAGAAGGAAGAAGGCGAGAATACCAAGAGCACACAACGAAGCACCATAGAGGAAGTACCATCTACAAGACAACAATCAGGTAGGACCGCGCAATGCATATAGAGAATGCGTTCCCAGTAGACCTATTAGAAAATCCATCCACCTATTTGCAAAAATCCAGAACCTAAAGCTTCAGAGATTAACGCTATTGTAGTCAAGTAGAGATAATGACATTTCTGTACAGAAAATATATTGATTGAAGAACAGTTGAGACTATAATTACATACAACTGTATATGAAGTAGCGCGGATGTAAAATCTCAAAAAATAAAATTTTTATTTTGATAACTGCAGTGGTATAGGGATTTCTATAATGGAGGGTCAAAACAATAAGGAAAAGTCATTCGAAAATAAGAATGCCAATGTAGTGGATTTTCATTTGCAAAATGCAACAATGAGTGGTTTGGAACCGTTTAGCGGTGATTATTGGGATGCTGGGCGCGACATGCCATTGTTGCATTCGACGCCCGTGAATACAGAACATTTAATTACAAGCAATACGTTAATTACAGTAGACGTAACTAACGGCACCTCGAGGCAAGAGAATATTTTAAATGAGAGCAGTACGCGTAGTACGTTCGCAGATGCTGACAGGCGTAGGCCGGAAGTGAATATGGAAGATATGCAAGCCTTATTTCGAGCCTTAACAGAAACCATACAAACAAGCATGAATGCAATGAAAGCAGACATAAATTCAAAAATGTCGGGTTTAGAGACTAAAATGTCAAGTTTACAAACGATGCAAGCAGACATGACTAATATGAAAGCAGACATGACCACAGTAAAGTCCGAGATCGAGAAGGTTAATACAAACATGACACACATTTCAGACGAGGTAAAAAATTTGCGCACAGAACTCAATAGTCTGGACACGAAGTTCACACAGCAGTTTTCACAAATCTCCACGGAGGTGGATAGGAAAATTAATGAACAAGTACAAATTTCGGTTCACGATATGGGTGAGAAATTAAAGGGGATATGGGCGAAAAATTTGAAACACTAACACACACGTATCGGAGCTATCCGGAATTAGTGAAACCCAAGAGAAGTTAAAGGCAATGCAAAAGAATACGCAGGTCAACTTAGACAATGTACAATCAGAAGTAGCGAAACTACATTCTTTCTGTGACGACCTGCCAGAAAATGTAGGAAAAATCACATTGGAGGTACGATTACTCAAGTTAGAACACAAGAGGATCAACTCAGACATTGTGCAGCTTTATGAATCGGTAAAGAGCAACGCAAAGGACGAAAATACAACGTTCGCAGAAAATTGCGTACGTGAAGCGGTAAAGGAAGTGATGGGGGACAAGGAAGAAGAAATCTTAAAACGCGTAGGACATGATATCAGACAGTTAGAACAACGGTTAAGAGACGAAATAGTTAACAAACAAAGTACGGTAATATTATCGCCTGGGGCGGTAAGCGGAGCGATAAACAGCCATCCGCCAGTGGGAGAAATCAGTGGCGCGGACAACAATGCCCAAACCACGCCGCGCGACCGCATGTCGACGCGCGACGCGAGCAGCGGGCAAAACTTTGCTGAAACAAATATACCATCACCGCAGGGAAATGCTGTTCCGCCGTGCTGGACAGCGTTGTTAATGGATGAGAGCTTAATAAAACATCGACAGTTTCTCAAATGAGAAAAAGCGAACGCACCCGGTAGTGTTTGTCCGAGCCTTTAGAAATGTACTGCCCAGGACTTGGACAGAAGCTCGAAAGATTAAATATGTAGTAGGACACACCGAGGGTGATGCCCATTTGTGGGCTACGGAGATGTCAGAACTTTGCGAGACATATGATCAGTTTGAGAATGCATTTTTAGATAAATATTGGTCAACAGCTATCCAGGAGAGGTTAAGACGAGAGGTATTCAACCCAGTACCATTCAGTACCATTCAAAATTCGGGGGACTAAGAAGCTATTTTGAAAAATACCTAAACAAGACCCGTTACTGGAATAATCCGATATCTCATGTCGATGTACTGAAAATCTTAAAGAACAAGTTACCTGCAAATGTTAGGGAAAAATTAATAACTATTCCCGAATATGATCTCGAGTATTTTCTTTCAGTGCTCGACTAAATAGATCTGATTCATGAGGATGGGCAAGCCGCGCCTAGTTATCGTAACGGTAATGGGCACAACCCAAACGGGAAGAACTACGGTAACGGCAATGGCTTTGGAAATTATAACGGTCGTGTGCGTATGAATGAATGGCATCCGTATGTACCGCCGCGCCACAACGGAAATCCGTACAATCGGTCTACCCATCAGCCACAGGGTGACCGAGGGTACGAAACTAAATATCAGCCCCATAGGTACGGTAATGGCCGAGACGATAGAAATTCGAGGGAAAACTTCGACAATAGGCGACAAGGAAATACAAATCACCAGGAACGGAATATGCAACACAGGGATCCGAGAGATAACAGGCAGCCCGTACAGTCAAATCGAAACAACCGGGACACGAACTGGCGAGCACGCGAACATACGGTAAACATAGTAGAAGTGACGGCAGAAAATGAAACAATACCTTTACCGGCCCCAGGAAATAATAATCGAGCGTGATTAGAGGAAGAAGGTAATGAACTATCAGTGTGCCACAGTACTAATATGAGCGACTTAAACACTAAAACGAACTGGAACGGAAAGGAGGAAGCAGACACTGAAAAACATCTGCAAATACAGCATATCCGGAATCTATTTTTAAGGTACGACAAGGACGCAGAAATGAAAGAAGACTTGTTTATCGAAGAGAAAGAAACAACACGCAAGGTAAGTGAAATTATTCTAGCAACAATAAAGGTAAAGGTGGGAAACATAGATGTACTAGTTGTTTTGGATACTGGCGCGTCGACAAGCCTAATGTCTACTAGCTTGTTCAAAGAGATAGCGAGTGAAGTAAATGTTCCCACACTACCTGTAGAGAACTGTAAGATCGTAACGGCGATGGGAAGTAAATCTAAAGTTATAAAATTACAAGCCAGCATACCCATTAGCATATGTGGTGTAATTTTGCAGTGTACTTTCTTGTTGGTAGTCAAAATTATAGTGAACTGTATACTTGGTATGGAGGTGTTCAGAAGATATGGGATAAAAATAGATATCGGCAGCGGGGAATGGCAATTTCATGTAGGGGAGCGCACACTGACTGTGGACTTAATAAGAACTACAATGACTAATCAGATTAGGCCGATACCAGACATTAATGTTAAACTTGTCTACCCTGAATCCTTAATGGCAAAGGAGATGGAACTTGATGACACTGGTAGGGAGATCCTCGATGAGCAAATAGTAGACAGTAAAATAAGTAAATCCACTTGTCTTAACAATGAACAGCGAAGTGAACTGACAAAATTACTCTTCAGATATCATAATATTTTTCGTAAACAACATAGTGTTATTAAGGGGTATGAGTATAAAATGGAAGTATACCCGCATGAAACATATTGTAGAACGTCATATGGCACCCCTTGGGCAAAGAAAGAGGCAGTAAGAAAAGAAATAGAGCGTATGATTAGGTGGAGGGTTATTGAAACATCGCACTCACCTTACTGCAGTCCGATTCTCGGTTGGTAAAACTGACGGAACGGTGCGGTTGGTGTTAAACGCGAGGGAAATAAACAAAATCATCGTTTCCTCTGACAACAAGGCCAGAGAATCTAGAAGAGCAGCTATTAAAGTTTCATGGCGTTAAGTTTTTAACATCCCTTGATTTGAAAGCTTCGTACTGGAAAATTTTATTACATGAAGAGAGTAGAAAGTATACAGCTTTCATAAATGCCGGGAGGAGCTACCAATTTAGTGTGCTGCCTTTCGGATTAAATGTGAGCGCTGGTGTATTTATTGAAGCGTTAGACAGGGTACTTGGACCGGAACTGCTTAGCCAGGTTACACTCCACGTTGATGATCTATTAATTGCAACTCATACATGGGATGAACATGTAAGTATTTTGGAAAGGATTTTTCAAAAATTTGATGAATACAATGTCAAAGTTAACTTTAAAAAGTCTGAATTCGGAAATGAAAAAATAAAATTCTTAGGGCATATTATTTCACCAGTAGGAATTCTACCTGACCCCAGTAAACTATATGCGATACGGAATTTCCCAACACCCTATACTAAGAAACAATTAAAAGGTTTTCTAGGAATGGCCTCGTTTTTCAGGAAGTTTCTGCCACAACACTTATTGAACAGTAGTTCACTATTAAACTTAATGCGTAAAAACAACAGTTAGTTGTGGACTAAAGAATGTGAAAATGATTTTCAGCTGATTAACGCGCCTATCCTGAAACACCTGCCTGTTTCAAATAATAACAAAGGATGGTAAGGAAGAAGTCGATGTAATCAGTTTTGCCAGTAGAACCCTCACAGAATGTGAAAGATCTTATTCCGTAACTGAGCTAGAAGCGTTAGCAGTAGTTTGGGCGTTTCGTAAATTTCAATATTACCTTTGGGGAAAAGTTTACTGTGATCATCAAGCCTTGTCCTTTCTCCTGACGTGCAAGTTGTTACATAAGAGAATAGCCAGGTGGTGCATGTATGTACAAGAGTTTGATTTTGAGATAGTGTACATAAAAGGGGAACAGAATGTTTTGGCAGATGCACTATCACGGTTACCTCAAGGTCTTACCGATTTCCACGAGTTAGAGGAACAAACATCAGACTTCAAGGTGCTCTTAATAAATGATGGAACTTTTAAACCATATTATATTAAAATGCGCAAAAACATGCAACGTTTACAGGAAGAAGACCCGAGATGGAGCAAGGTAAGGAAAAAATTGCAGGCTAGAACACACGAACGTTTAGAGCAGTATTACATTATACATAATGGCGTCCTCTTTCACAGAAGAGATCGACGAATGGATAAGTGGTGTGTGTGCATACCTCAGGAATATGTGGAAAACTTAATTCAACACACGCACCGCACATGGGGGCACTATGGAGTGCTAAAGTGTGCCGCCAAAATTTCTACGTATTGTTATTTCCCTAATATGAGGCGACGTATAGAGCAAGTAATCACACGCTGTGCGGTGTGTCAAAAGGTCAAACATCAGAATAGGACATGTCTTAACTTACTAAACCCAATAATACCTAAACAACCAAGAGATCTTGTATGTATTGACGCCGCAGGACCTTATCCCCAAGCCCGCGGCAGAGTTAAATACATCGTAGCCCTGTATGATGTTTTTAGTAAGTATCTCCGGCTGTACACAGTGAAAACAGTTAGGTCAGGGCCAATTATAAGGCGAATTCTGGAAGACTACATGCCACGCATTGGGAAACCCCAAGCAGTCCTAACTGATAACGCCTCAAATTTTACATGTGACCAATGGAAATCATTTTTAATATCACAAAACATAAGTCATATTTTAGTATCCAAGTTCCACCCGGAAGCAAGTCCCGTCGAACGGTGCTTCCGTGAATTTAATAGGTTTATCCGCACACATATACCACAGAACCAAAGGAAATGGATAGAATACCTGGGTCCGTTCCAGCACATAGTAAATCACCTACCACACACATCAGCAGGGCACACTAATGTTTGAAAAGGTGGAGCTAGATGAATGGGCAAAACCGATACCTAAATTACGACACAAAGACGTGGTCTTAGATGAGAAAGTACGGCGAGCGCTAATAACATTGGAAGAGCAAGCTCAAATAAGGAAAGGAATTTACGACAGGAAACTGAAAAACGTAACAGAATTCCACATTGGACAGGAGGTACTACTAAGAACGCATCCGAAATCATCGAAATTAAAGGCATTGAATATAACATGGCAGTTGTTGTATGTTGGTCCGTATATCATTGTTGACAAGCCACATCCGGGGTGCTACTTGATAGGAAATATAAAAAATGGTAAAATAAAAGGCACGTATCCACATAAAGATTTGCGGAAATTTATTAAAAGAAAATTCAAATCTCATTCTGTCCTTATCTGTTGCATCAGTAAAATGCAAGAAGGTAGGAGGTTTGTCGCTCTTTGACGAATAAACCGACTGGCGCTTGGTTCCTCTCCAGCTAGGTGGTACAATGTTTATATTTCCGGTGCCCTCTCCCTCTTCTACTATCCTGCTTAATCAATAAGGAATGTTCAATTTTCTTTTACTATCTAACATGCAGAGAGTGAGATGCAGCCTAGTGAAAATAAATTTTCCTTGTATTTTGATATTGTACTTTCTTAAGACTTAATTCACAGCGCGCGAGCTTTAAGCGAGAGGCATGAGCGATGAGGTATACTGAAACGTGCTGCCGCGCTTAAAGCAGAGCGTACTTCAACAATTATAAACGAAGCGGTTAACAGCTGATCGTAGGGGCCAAGTAGGCAAATAGCAAGGTTGAGTTCAGTGTCCCCTGTATGATGCGCAAAGACACACTGTGCACCGCGACGGAAACCATTCTAGAATTTAAGCGAATCGGCGTCCACACCGCGCAACCAGCTGGACAAAACGGAAGCGACACGAAGTGGGGTACCTATCAGCTAGTTACTCTGACGTAGATGAGCAACACAAACTAAACGAATAGAGACATTTATTCCTAAGTCGGAGACTATACTATAAAGAGCACTAATTTTTAGAGTATATCATTAAGTTATGCATATGCAGAATATGAGCGCATTGACGCAAGTAAATTATAAGGAGAGTAGAATGCGCTGAATTTGGGAACTTAACACAATCCATTGAACGTACATAGTTATACTTATTTCTCAGTATTCAGCGTAGAAGAGAATAAACACAGGAAATGACCTATCCGACTGTATACAACAGGATTAAGTCAAGTTGAAAAGGGAAGTAACAACATGTACACTTGAAAGAACGCTATTAGCACATAACTTAAGAACTAAGCGACTTACATACAACACTTAAGTGAGCGACGATGTGAAAGGTAGAATGAGATACAAACATAGTAAAATGCGTGTGACTGAGACGTAAACTATAAAATAACATATCGTACAAGATTTAGCGAGAGGAGCAGTTGTACACTTGTAGAACTACACTTCTTTACAGACAACATTAGAAGTAGTGAGCTTAATGTACAGGGAGAAAACATATCCAAAAATTTGTTATTACAGAACTCACCTATGTTAGTTGCTATTAATTACACGATACCTTATAGTATAAGCAGCAAAATAAAGCTGTAAACATGAATTGAACAACACGCGGGAGATAAGCTAAGTAAATACAAACACCAACAAATACGCACACAACGTAATTGCATGAACTTAAAACAAAAGTACTGAGTTAAGTACTGTATGTTTACAAAAGCGATATGGAGAAATAAATGAAATTTAACTGCTGGATAATATTTTGAAGTAGAGAGAGTGTGAAATGTTTTATTAGATTCGATTGAAGGTATTAATTAGTTAATCTACGTTTGTGGTGACATACCATGCATGGAATGAATGTAGGAAGGGAATGAAAGTGTATTAGAGTAATATGAGTTTATTTATATTTGTGGGAAGAAATAAATAGGACGGTGGTTCTAGTGTAAGGACCCTGTAAGTAGTACATGGGTATAAATGACGATTTATGTGCAAGATTTTTAATGAATAATTATATGGGTATACGGCGATGAATATGAAAATTAATATTACAGGGGTACCTAGGAAAGGGCCACAATGCCGACGTAAGAAATAATACACTATATAGTTTTAAGTCTTAGAATGAATGGTTGTATGAGTGTGGAAAGCAAAGTATGATGATGCATGTGCGGTAAGTAATTATGAAAACGAACATCACGAAGAGGCAGTGAAGAGTTTAGAAGAAACAGTGAAGTCGATAGTAACAATGGTACATGATACATTTAAAACACACCACAGCACAGTGATTTGCTACACGGACCTCAGAATGTAAAACAACCTAGTATGAAAAATACTTCCTTAGTGACTAACTGTTACAGCTCGAGATACTATAAGGTGATTATAAATGAAAATACGATATACGATTCGTATGATGCATGAACACAAAAAGCAGTGAAACAATATTTTCCACACTGAGTTCTTGACACACGCAGTAGCGAAAGCATTACTTTAGCATACGCGCGTTCTTATTTAGCGGTAATGAATTATGAGTGGAATTGCACATGAGAAAAATATGGTAAAATTATCGGTCACACGTCACAAAGGTAAACATGTACATGTTGTCGAATCAATAAGGCAGAAATATGGCTTGAAATATGTGTTCACGAATGTGGAATATTACGACGATTAACAAGCAGTGATGAAGTCAGGACTGTCAAGGAATAAAACATCCCCCACACTCGCTCACAAACGAGCACTTGTAATTATTATACATAGTACGAAGATTTGTCAAATGCCAAGGATAGAATAAGTACACTAACGATGCACTACAAATAGCAATCCTAGAAGTAGCTTGATCTCTGAAGCAGACCTTAGCGAATCCTGTTTTCCATGTAGTGAGTAGTGCTGGAACGTATTTTCTATGTGTATTTGTGATGGTAAAAAGGCGCAGGAGGTTGGGCCTGCAAGTCAAGAGAAAAGCAAAAATTCAGAACAAATGAGAGATTCCTTCTGATTTACTTATTAGTGTGTAAGATGACGCTTAACATGGAACCCATATAGGAAATGTGAATGTGACTGGTACATTTATGTGTCAACTTTACTATTGCCAATGTCGATGTCTATGAAAATATGTATGTAGTATTTTCTATTGTAGTTGTGGATGTAAAAACGCGCAGGAGGTCGGTCCTGCAAGACAATAATAGAAAATGCCAATATTCAGAATAAATGAAAGATACCTCCTGATTTACGTATTAGTGTGTAAGAGGGTGCATGTCATGGAGTCCGTATATGAAATGTGAACGTGAATTGTAAGTTTATGTGTCAACTCTATTATTGTCGATGTTTATGTCTATGTATGCACTATTATCAATTTTATGTGAGATTTTATACTTGAAGAAGAACAACTTATGTATGTATGTGAAGCGCAACGCGACGGACGAGGAAAATACTCGCACGTGTGAAGTGATACAAAAATATTAAGGCGTAATAATATTGAAAATAACGGCTCAGCCGTAATATGAGTAAACGCTACAGTCTAGCAAAGTGAATACAGAGAGTGTGATGCGTGTGCGACGGAGATATCAGAGGAAATCCGTATAACCACGAGTTGAGGTGTGAGAACCGCTGAACTATAATGCACGACGGAAGATAATGCCGTATCCTGCAGTGCGGCTCTTATCTTCAATGTCACTGGCCGAAAACCTCACCCAGGCGCGAGATGAGGTATCGGTGTTCTTCGGGTCGAGCGTTGGAGCTGAATCCGTCGTATCCAGTCACCGGACTGAAGGGCATATACAACACCGACTTCATGAGCCTGGAGCGACATTACAGTGTGTTCGCGGGCAGTGTTGCTGTCCACGTGGCTCTTGCGTCACTGCGTCGGGCGCGTCAAACAATGAGCTGCTGCTGGCCATAAGTGCAGCGAACAATGAGATAACGTGTGCCGAAAGGACAGCTTCTCAGAATGGCTAATGAACCAAAAGCCAGGGAGAAAAACAATTCTTAAAATATAATGAAAGGACAATTTAAGAAGTGTAACATTTTCCCCCTGAAATACTGGTTAACAAATGTAAGGAGAAATAAAAGACTACGACGTTAGCACGCCATGGATGTGCGATATGTAATATGAATATATGTGAATGTAATTACGTGATATAAGTATATGTGAATGTATTTATATGTAGGAATTTGTTATGGCCAAGAAAATGAGCTTTGTAGATATACTTGTAGAAGCATAAGGGTTTAAAACTCCATTGACGGCACCAAGTGACTGAACTATGAGCCCCAAGGTTAATAAGGCTACTGTATACTGTCTCCCTAAATAACGAGACTTATTTCCGACAGTATACAGTAGGGGGGCATTTGTGATAAACCTTTTGCGTTTCCTTTATGTTTTCGTCTTCTTTAAAGGCAAAGAGAGAAGATGAAGCGGCAGCACATCATAAAGCCTATGCCTACCGTCACGCATTTTTTGACTTTCAGTTGTTAAAAAACAGAGGATTTTTTCTGGTACCAGTAGGAGGAAGGAAGGATTCGCGCTCAGCTAGTGAACGAGTGAGAAGCACGCCATTTTTAGCGAGTAATTGTAGACCGCCATTTTCGGGTCGCTATGAATAAGTGAGGAGTATGTATTTCATATGTGCTCCGTTTAGAGAAATACAGTATTGTTTTATTAACAGAAAGGTCGTGTGAGTTGTTATTTCAAATAGTACAATAATTACAAGAACTGTAGCCCACCTGTGTACTTTGGAAAATTACGAAGATCCGATAAGCTTAATGGGAACACGGTCAAGACTTCAAAGGTGAACACGGCGACCAAACGTAGCATTATAATCAATGGTAAGCACAAATCTACAGCGGAGAAAGAAACTACTTCGCCCTGCAAAATAATATGAACTAATACGAACTTATTTCCAGGCATAGCTCAGCTTATTACGCTTGTCATTCATGCCGAAAAATTAATCTCATTGTGGTGTCACCGCCAGACACCACACTTGCTAGGTGGTAGCTTAAATCGGCCGCGGTCCATTAGTACATGTCGGACCCGCGTGTCGCCACTGTCAGGATCGCAGACCGAGCGCCACCACAAGGCAGGTCTCGAGAGACGTACTAGCACTCGCCCCAGTTGTACGACGACGTTGCTAGCGACTACACTGACGAAGCCTTTCTCTCATTTGCCGAGAGACAGTTAGAATAGCCTTCAGCTAAGTTAATGGCTACGACCTAGCAAGGCGCCATTAACCATTTGTAAAGTTGCATGTACCTCAAGATAGAGTCTCACTTGTATCATCCAGAATGCTGTATACCAAAGGACAATATAAAAGTTAAGTGTTCTAGTAGCTACGTTCTTTTCTTTATCACATTCATTACGAATCCTGTTCCAGACTTAACGCCTGACGGCGTGATTTGACGCGTGCCCTTTCGGCTACTTCACCGTGGACTGGCTGCCTTAACAGTCCACTACACTCATTAATTCAATACATTTTAAAAAGCCACGCATTTCAACATTTTATTATCATCTATTCCATTATTTTATTATATTATACACACAAACACCTTATGCGTCTTGGTTGTCGAAATCTACCTGTTAGTAGACATTAATATAGGACGTGTCCGTCATGCGCCCTTATGACGGCTGGACCATTGCTGGGGCATTTTGAATGAGGTGTCTGAATGCCTGATTGTCCGTAGAGGAATGGCAGCCCATTCTTCTTCACGAGCAGAAAGCAGAGAGCGTAGTGATGTTGCATCCTGGGGTCTGGAGCGAGGTCGACCTTCTCATAGCAAAGGTGTTCGATTGGTTGGTTGGTTGATGTTGAGAGTTCAGGGATTAAACAGTGAGGCCCTCAGTCCCTCGGTACAGAGGTAGTTCATCTGGAGTTAGCGACGGCCGTAAGGAACATGTTCTGATCATGTAACTACGTACGAACGGAAAAATAGAGGCTGATGTCGCAGCTGAGAAATAGTTTATGGAGAATTCTATGGTTCGGATCGGTACGTAGGTCAGAGCAGGAATCATCCACGGCTAGAGGAATCCCCTGCCAACTCGATTAAGGGGCGAAGAAAGTAACGGAACAAAAAGCATTCTAATCGGAAGATTCAGAACAATTTAAGTGAGAAGATTAAAAATTTAATTGACATCAGCTGGACCATAAACAATAAAATCAAGATGAGGGAAATACGTGTGGCCGGAGGTGGGTATCCGGCATTAAAAAGCATCCACTATTAAAGATAATGACGCCCCTCAAAATGGAACTAGGGTGCTGCAGAAAAGATGGTAAACCACATCTAAGAGCTATTAAAGCGGAGGAAAAATGGATGAAATAGGCAACTCCTAAAGGACAAACCATAGACTGTCCCTCAGACTGAGCGTAGAGCGTGAGACGTTCCAATCCGAACCATGCCGCCCCATCCCGAAGGTAGTGTAATATCTTATATCCTGAAGTGTTGAAAAAAGGTAGTTTGTATTTATGTATGTATGTATTTATTTATGTTCCACAACTTCTAAACCACGGGGTGGCTTCAGCCGACTATGAAAAGAATCGATGTGGGGTTAAGAGTCACCCACTTCATCGAAGGGCTGGGGTTGAAAGAGGAGACTGACTCATAATGCGCGAATATCTGGACTTTATTCACCCAGTATATAAGAGTGAAAGCACGTAGTAACTTGCAACAAACTCTCGAACTTTCATGAAAGTTTCCTTGCTGACAGCTCCCTCAAAATGATATACGGGAAAATAGGTTTATCGCTTACTACATTTTCGCTGTTCACGAAGTAAAAAAGCGGCATCTGGCATGACCTTGTAATGCACTAGTTCTTTACTGTTAACTGTATTCGATACGTACACTGGAGCACCGAGAAAACTGGTATAGGCATATGTATTCAAATACAGTGATATGGAAACAGGCAGAAAACGGCACTATGGTGGGCAAAGCCGACATAAGACAACAGGTGTCTGGTGCAGTTGTTAGATCGGTTACTGCGGTAACATTGGCAGGTTATCAAGATTTAAGTGAGTTTGAACTGGTGGTATAGTCGGCACACGAGCGATGGAACACAGCATCTCCGAGGTAGCGATGAAGTGAGGATATTCCCGGACGACCATTTGACGAGCGTACCGTGATTATCAGGAATCCGGTAAAACATCAAATTTCTGCTGCCACAAAAAGATCCTGGAAGAACGGAACCAACGACGACTCAAGAGAATCGTTCAGTGCGACACAAATGCAGCCCTTCCGCAAATTGTTGCAGATTTCAATGCTGTGCCATCAACAAGTATCAGCGTGCGAACCGTTCAACGAAACACATCGTTATGGGCTTTCAAAGCCGAAGGCCCACTCGTGTACCCTTGATGACTGAACGATACAAAGCTTTACATCTCGCCTGGGCCCGTCAACACCGACATTGAAATGTTGATGACTGGAAACGTGTTGCCTGGTCGGACGAGCCTTATTTCAAATTGTATCGAGTGGAATGACGTGTACGGGCCTGGAGACAAGCTCATGTATCCATGGACCCTGCATGTCAGCAGGGGACTGTTAAAGCTGGTGGAGGCTCTGTGATGGTGTGAGGCGTGTGTAGTTGGAGTTCAGCTCTCTGATAGTGCACCCGGTGTAATAATAGACCTGTCGAGATAAGAACCTAAAACATAATTAAAAGAGCATGTTAATCATAAGTGTTAACGATAACACCAGTAGCACTGCTATTTCATTCCCATTGCCTGCACAGACAGAGACAGAAATAACGTTAGGCGTCATTTAGCAAGGAGAAACACTGTTAAAACCAAATAATAAAATAAAGCGATCACCACAGTCGTCTCACCAGGGGATTACAACTATTTTATTTTTCAGGAAAGCAACACAGAGCTCTCAGAGAAACGGAGGTGGGCAGGCTCATACAGTTTTTATAAGCGATACAGACCACACCACGATACATGCAAACTTCCCAGGAGGCACAAATCCACATCGGAGGGAAGAATCAACTAGAGCAGGTTAGCAGCAACAGAGTCGGCTAACGTCGCCAAACTAGATCACACAATTCGCCCAGACAACAGGAAAGAGGTGCCCATTCAGAGCAACGGAGTCAGATAATCATACCCAAAGTCGTTCCCGTCACAATGGTTCCGGCAGAGCGAATCAGTCAAGACACCGACAATTGGCGCATGACAACACAGGTTTCATTCAACCGACTTTCTTCCTTCTCGTCGCCTGGTGACTGAACATTTCACAACCGCCCACCTCGCAATAATTTCAAACCGGAATACGCGGCGCAAGAGCGCAACCCAGCGACCAGAGGGAAAACGAACCAGAGATACGATCTACAGACTGCAATCGACACGAACCGACACGGCTCACAGAAGAACTTAGCAGACGACACGGTCGTCCGGCACAGAAAGCGATCGCCCGTGTTCATCTCGCTTTAATTCCCGCACTGCTTAAAGGGAATGCGAAGCTTATGTACTTCACCTATGGACGACAGCGTTTACACGGCAAACAGGAGTTCGGAGAATCAGAGTTGTAGCACCATATTGGACATTCACAGTTAGACTTCCTGAGATTTTCCTAGAAACTATAAAAGTTTTGTAATCCTGGTAAAGCTGCAGTTGGTCATATCTTTCTCTACGTTAGTTCCACTTTTAACGTGACATTAAGCTCCATCACGCGCAAGAGAACTTCATCTATCTTCGTGCCTGCCAAGTGTTGGTGATAAATTTTACAGGTGAAACGGAGAACGTGCTTTCCTGTCAGTCCGAAAGCTTCGTTGAGAACATAAAAAGCTCCTTTCAATCAAGTGTGTAGCAGAAATGGGCCTCTGACCATCATTATTTCGACGTAAAAGTTATCTTAGGGTAAATTCCTAATGGTTGACACACTTCAAACTTTACACTGGAGTTGCACATCTGCTAAATCTGAGTGCTCTGACATTATTTATTTACAGTTCACTCGTATCGACATAGAATACTCATATAGGAGCAATACAATGCTAAAGAAACTATTTACTTTCAATATTAAAATAGTAATTGCTCATTACACAACGATTTCATGTTACACTGTTTAGCACCTTATACAAATATTTTGTTTTTCGAGAATAGTACTTTCACCAAGTTTCTACCTTCTCCGTCTCCATTTGTACTAAAAAGTTGATATACTTGAAAATTTGTTCACCGTTGTCGTTTTCCACATTTTTCTACATCTCATACTTTGGCAGTATAATGTAAAATATTTTAACCATCATTATTTTTATACTCTTTGAAAACTCGTAAAACAAATTATTTTTCTTAGAATATAAAATTAAAACTGAACTACGAAACTAGCTGCTAAAATAATCTCTAATCTTGTTTCAGATATCACCACATTCCTGATAGCAGTGAGTGCAAGCGAGGAAGTACCTCTTCACAAAAAAGATTTGCTACGCTGGTAAATACCAAGAACGGCTTGCTTCCTTCAGAATAAGAAAATTCATATTGAACCCTCTGTTTTACCACATTTAAGCCGGCCTGGGTGGTCGAGCGGTTATAGGCGCTACAGTCTGGAACCGCTCGACCGCTACGGTCGCAGGTTAGAATCCTGCCTCGGGAATGGATGTGAGTGATGTCTTTAGGTTCGTTAGGTTTAAGTAGTTCTAAGTTCTAGGGGACTGATGACCTCAGAAATTATGTCCCATAGTGCTCAGAGCCATTTGAACCATTTTTGAACCACATTTAATAATAAGGAACACATGGACGGGCCAAAACCCAACTCAACGCCTCATAAAAGTCTGAAGCGCGAACTCCCTATGTTCTAAACAGAAATTGAACTTCTCCAAGGTGAAGAGGATGTCCAACTCGTATACCAAGTATTTCAGCTCAGCCAGAGATAAGCAGCGTTATATGTAGGCAACAGGGTGGCTCTCCCCATTGGTGTTGGAGGAGCACTGTGCCTACCCTAATATTATATGCGTCAATATGGACAACGCCGAGGTTGCAAAAATCCGGGATGGCTAACGTGGGAGGGCTGCTAAGGGCAGCCTTATTGCCTCAAAGGGGGCTTGATGGTATTCTCCGCAAAGGAATGGCTCCCCTGTCTTGCGCGAGTTATTGAAGGGTACTGCCAATAGGGAGAAGTTATAAACAAATTTTCGAAAGTAATTAGCTATTCCAATAAATCTAGCCACTTCTTTTTTGCTCTTGGGTGGCGGGAAGCCACATAAGGAACGCATTCGCTCTTGATGAATACTGACCCCCTGAATAGAGACAAGATAATCAGAAAAAGATAAACACAGATGAGCCAAAGTGATCTTAGAAGGCTTTACCGTAAGCCTGCTCTACCTAAAAGATAGCAAAATTTCTTTGAGGTGATCCATGTGCTAAGCAAATGAGGCACTATGAACAACCACATCAAGATAATTGTAAACGGGTTTCGACTTGAGATATCCCAAAACATGATGCTAGAGACGAGACAAGATGGCCACACCCGTAGAAAGTCCGAAAGGAAACCGGTTAAGTTCATAAAGGTTCCAAACTGTACAAAAGGCAGATACGATTTTGGAGTCATCAGTCAAGTGTATCTAATGGTAAACTTGATTGAATTCCAGTACTGAAAACCAAAGTGCACCCATAAACGAGGTGAAATAACTGTGATGTTCAGGTAGTGGAGCTGACCCCAGACTACTTTCTGCCTTACAATCGACAACTGGTCTGTAATCCCCACTATGGAAGAAGAAAATTGATTGATTCATAGGGAGAAGTTGAAGGTCTAATGTACTTTCGCCAAATTAGACACCGTGGTTGCCGAGATGGAGGGGTTAAGATTTGCTGATGAACAACGGAATGCTGCGGTTTGGCTGGCTACTCCATCTTGGGGGAACCAGAAAGAGGGCAGTCGTGTCGCCACTTTGTCGGCGTCTAGAACCGTGGAGAATGACGATTGTTTAAGTTTCAGGCCAACCACGACGGCCTTTTGGTGGTGGATATCGGCGGCCAACCAGCCCGCTGAAGCTACTTTCAACCTCCGCTGCACGGAGCGTCATTGCTGTGGCAGCCCACATCGCATCTTGGAGCTACACCGGTGTGAGGAGCCAGAGGGCTGCTGGCCTCCGCACACTGGGTGGCATCCTCAGGCGGACTGCAAGCTGCCGTCCGCAGGGGCGGGGCCGGGGCGTGAACTCGTAGCCTCCCGGTTGCAGAGTTGTCTGCGGGCACTGAACGAGCTGCCCTGGGCGGACGGCCGCAGCTGCTAAGGCTCACTGCAACGACGGCGGTTGGTTGCTTCCCTTCGGCGCTCTATATGGAGTCCAAGAGTCGAGCTTGAGGGAGCAGTCAGCCGTCTTCCGGACTATCAGGAGCAGCTAACGCATGCGACGACCGCTTAGCCGTGGCGCGAGAGGACCGCTATGTCGGAAAGGCTGGGCGATTGGATGTTAACGCTTCAGAAGCCGGAATTCGCATCTGGCGCTGACCCACGTATGCTGCTCGGTGCCATCGCCGAGTTCATCAGAACACCCACTGCGTATCTTCTATGTAATAAAGTCAATGACTCACTTGCCTCTTTTTCTTTACACGCTTCGGCGTGAGTCATCCCTCTCTCCTAAGCCATATTTATCGGTCGTTCTGTCATATTACAATCCCTGATCAGGGGGATTGTAACAGTTTGGTGTTAGGAAGTGGTCGTTTCGCTTTCCAACACAATTCGTTGCATTGGGAAGTGTCCGTCCACGTCCGGCATTACGTTTTGTTGAGAGGGTTGGTTTTGGTGAGTGTTGAGTGAGGCAGTGGCACTTGACGTCAGTACGAGTTCAGCACAATGTGGTGCAGTGATTCTGTTTCTGTTCTCATTGTCAGAGTTAGATGTGTCAGCTGGGTTACAAGATGTTTAGAGTTACTCCTGTGAAACCACAGAAACCCGTGCACTTATCCTTGTTTAGAGGTAATGCTGGCCAACGAGGTGTCCATTTCACAGTTTGTCTGGGCACGAGCTCCTGCCGTGTACCAGAGCTGTAGCAGCCGTTTGTTCTGTGTACAGGCGCACCGGTCTTCTGTCTATTAGCTGTAGTGAGTGTAAACGGGCGGAGCAGTGTGCAGAGTTGACCGGGAGTTTGTGTTTTGTCTTATTCGTTTTCATTAAGCTGGTAGTAGAGTGGAAACACTTGCTACTAATGCAGATGCAGTTGCTCCTTTAACTCCGCGAGTGCAAGCGTTAACAGAGCAGTCTGAGAGCATGAAGGAAAGAAATTTCGAATTTAATCGTGAGCTGGAGGCTCGTAAGAAGAGTCAAGATCAGTCGTAATCAGAAGTCTCGGGAAAATAAGTCTGGATTAAGAGTGTCTTCTTTCCTTATAACCTGGCAACGGGCAAGGCAACGAAGAACGAGACAATTTTCGTTCAGGAATTAAGGACGCCAAAGCATGTGTTGTCTATGTGGTGTCACCGCCAGACACCACACTTGCTAGGTGGTAGCTTAAATCGGCCGCGGTCCATTAGTACATGTCGGACCCGCGTGTCGCCACTGGCAGTGATCGCAGACCGAGCGCCACCACACGGCAGGTCTCGAGAGACGGACTAGCACTCGCCCCAGTTGTACGACGACGTTGCTAGCGACTACACTGATCGAAGCCTTTCTCTCATTTGCCGAGAGACAGTTAGAATAGCCTTCAGCTAAGTCCATGGCTACGACCTAGCAAGGCGCCATTTGTACCATTGCATGTACCTCAAGATAGAGTCTCACTTGTATCATCAAGAATGCTGTATACCAAAGGACGATATAAAAGTTAAGTGTTCTCGTAGCTACGTTCTTTTCTTTATCACATTCATCACGTATCCTGTTCCAGACTTAACGCCAGACGGCGTGAGTTGACGCGTGCCCTTTCGGCTACTTCACTGTGGACTGGCTGCCTTAACAGTCCACAACAGTCTATCGCGAGACATTGAGTAAGGCACATACGGTCTAGGAGTGGGGCTCAGGACTGTGACAGCGGTACCAAAAGCAGGATAGTGGGCGATTTTTTCGGGAGAAATTAAGTACCTTGTCATTCAGCGCAACGAGTCTGTGGAAGCGTTCTGGGATAGAAATCGTAAGCTAAATGCAAAGGCATTTGTAAAGACCCAGAATGCAGAAGTTACAGTAGGCCGAGAATAGAGCGGTGGATGTTTTTCGCGTGGTATGCACGCTGAAGGAGAACCCAGAGGACATAGCTCTTAGCATCGCAACAATTATGGAGGAGGTGAACATGGCTACAAAGCAGAGAGTGGACCATCTCGTGTTCGCTTCTGAAATCAAGTGTTGTAGATGTTGTCGGTAGGGGCATGTAGGGAAGCACTGAAAAAAACCAGAGTGCTATGCGTGTGGCATAGTGGACCTTCGGGCATTTGAGTATAGATGTAGGAAGGGTGGAAAGCAACGGCAAGGGAAGCAACCGTTAAACGCAAACGGGATTGTTTCAACCATCTAGACGCAGTCCTGATAGACCGTAACATGGCACAAGTTAGAGCACAGACGGAATGTAGCTTGATGGGCTTAGTGGGTGGCAGGAGACGGAGCTTTTTGGTGGACACGGGTGCGGATGTATCCTTTATCAGTCTGGACCTCGTGAGAAATAGGAGACTGGGGCCTCTACAGTACGGGTTACGTGAGGCTGGCGATAATAGGTTGGGTACGGCAGTAATAGGGTTTTCAGTTGAGAAAACTAAATTCGGCGAACGCATGGAGGTATTGCCATGCTTAGGGGAAGATTATTCAGTGATTCTTGGGCTAGACTTTCTCGACGAACAACGTGCTAAGACTGCAGCGCACGGTGGAACTCAGAAGTACTTGGTGTCAACTGGGGGAAAATGTTGCAACTGGACCTATCGTAGGGGTGGAACCGACTAAACTTCGTACGTTTTCAGTAAAGATCGATAAGCAGGATAAAATACCAGCGGGTACCAGGAAGATAGTGTGGATTTCATTGAATTCCGATTTTCCGAGGGTAACATTATATGTCGTTGAACAGCTTTTAAGCAATGAAGAGTTGGATAGTTAGCGTTGTTCTATCTGTAGAAATTTAGCGCATGTGAGTGACTTGAATGGGGAACAGATGATTCCTATTAGTGTGAATAATTTTGGCAGAGGGGAGGTGATTCTGTCAAACGGTGCTATAATAGCCCCTTTGGAAGTCTTGGAGGATAAAGACTTGGATAGGTCGAGCCTAGAGGAAAGCCACAAGCTAATCGTCGATGAGGAAGTATTACGAAGGAAAGTAGATAATTTGAAGAGCAGTGATCGAATGGCTATGGAGAACTTTTTATTGAAGTTTAGTGATCTACACTCCTGGAAATGGAAAAAAGAACACATTGACACCGGTGTGTCAGACCCACCATACTTGCTCCGGACACTGCGAGAGGGCTGTACAAGCAATGATCACACACACGGCACAGCGGACACACCAGGAACCGCGGTGTTGGCCGTCGAATGGCGCTAGCTGCGCAGCATTTGTACACCGCCGCCGTCAGTGTCAGCCAGTTTGCCGTGGCATACGGAGCTCCATCGCAGTCTTTAACACTGGTAGCATGCCGCGACAGCGTGGACGTGAACCGTATGTGCACTTGACGGACTTTGAGCGAGGGCGTATAGTGGGCATGCGGGAGGCCGGGTGGACGTACCGCCGAATTGCTCAACACGTGGGGCGTGAGGTCTCCACAGTACATCGATGTTGTCGCCAGTGGTCGGCGGAAGGTGCACGTGCCCGTCGACCTGGGACCGGACCGCAGCGACGCACGGATGCACGCCAAGACCGTAGGATCCTACGCAGTGCCGTAGGGGACCGCACCGCCACTTCCCAGCAAATTAGGGACACTGTTGCTCCTGGGGTATAGGCGAGGACCATTCGCAACCGTATCCATGAAGCTGGGCTACGGTCCCGCACACCGTTAGACCGTCTTCCGCTCACGCCCCAACATCGTGCAGCCCGCCTCCAGTGGTGTCGCGACAGGCGTGAATGGAGGGACGAATGGAGACGTGTCGTCTTCAGCGATGAGAGTCGTTTCTGCCTTGGTGCCAATGATGGTCGTATGCGTGTTTGGCGCCGTGCAGGTGAGCGCCACAATCAGGACTGCATACGACCGAGGCACACAGGGCCAACATCCGGCATCATGGTGTGTGGAGCGATCTCCTACACTGGCCGTACACCACTGGTGACCGTCGAGGGGACACTGAATAGTGCACGGTACATCCAAACCGTCATCGAACCCATCGTTCTACCATTCCTAGACCGGCAAGGGAACTTGCTGTTCCAACAGGACAATGCACGTCCGCATGTATCCCGTGCCACCCAACGTGCTCTAGAAGGTGTAAGTCAACTACCCTGGCCAGCAAGATCTCCGGATCTGTCCCCCATTGAGCATGTTTGGGACTGGATGAAGCGTCGTCTCACGCGGTCTGCACGTCCGGCACTAACGCTGGTCCAACTGAGGCGCCAGGTGGAAATGGCATGGCAAGCCGTTCCACAGGACTACATCCAGCATCTCTACGATCGTCTCCATGGGAGAATAGCAGCCTGCATTGCTGCGAAAGGTGGATATACACTGTACTAGTGCCGACATTGTGCATGCTCTGTTGCCTGTGTCTATGTGCCTGTGGTCCTGTCAGTGTGATCATGTGATGTATCTGACCCCAGGAATGTGTCAATAAAGTTTCCCCTTCCTGGGACAATGAATTCACGGTGTTCTTATTTCAATTTCCAGGAGTGTATTTTAGGTGTTATCCGTGTGGTAGGAAATTTAAGGTCGTGACAGATCACGACTGAGTGAAATGGTTGCTGGGTTTGAAAGATCCATCTAGTAGGTTAGTTCGGTGGGCAGTTAATGTTAGTGAATTCGAGTACGAGGGAATCAATAAGCTAGGGAGATCACACGCAAATGTGCGGGGTACATGAATACTGTAAGATTATGCAAGTCATGTGAATTTTATTTTCACAGAGATAATTAAATTGGAATGAATTAGTCAGTTGCACTGAATGCTTTTTTCCAGTTTATTGAAATTTTATCAGCAGCATTTTATGCAGTTTTCAACACTCGTAAACATGGTTACAGTCATTCTGGGAACGTCTGTGAATAGCACATGTCATCACTGACTCATGCTACCACAACGATTATTCCAGTCGGTCTCAACATTCGACTCCTGTGATGACTGATTAAATATTTAATTGTTGACAATGTGACACAACTACTCGTATCTCGCCTACGAAAATATCCCTCATAATCTAATAGTTGTCAAACCGGCGTACGGGTATTTCAAAATCTTTTTCCCTGTATTGCAGAATTTCAGTGTCATAAACATGGCTTATTGTTGTCAGCAACTGCACAGAAATGTTATTTGCCGGAGTCACACACATCCAACAGTTGCGGCTTGTTTGTTTCCGAAAGTACTATTTCAATTTAATATGTGCTAATGTTTACAGATCCAGTAAAGAATAAATGGTTTGCAGCGGTCGGCTGTACCTGTCTCCTTCGTCAAACGAAAACATATACTGGAAGAACTGTAAGAAGGAGCGCGTAAAGTTGTTCTATCACCTGTACAGGTGCCACTTGGTACAGCGGCATAGATAGAATTGTCGTTGCGGTTGGAGGGGACGTAATGATGGAAATGTTTTCTTATTTGTTTGTCAGTGCTGACAACAAATGGGTGCGAGTGCCTCGTACCAATTATCTGCTATTGTATCAATCTCAAATGAAAGTGCGTTAGATTCCTGAATATGCATTATAGAGACGGTCATATGCGGTACGTATTTGTTACAAGAAATAATTAGTCATTAGCTCTTAAAATTGTATGTGTGTGTGTGTATGTGTGTATGTGTTTGTGTGTGTGTGTGTGTGTGTGTGTGTGTGTATGGGTGGGTGGGTGGGTTGGTTGGTTGTGTGTGTGTGGGTGTGTGTGTGTGGGTGTGTGTGTGTTTGCGTGTGTGTGTGTCTGTTTGAGCCGGTAGTGGTGGCCGAGCGGTTCTAGGCGCTACAGTCTGGAGCCGCGCGACCGCTACGGTCGTAGGTTCGAATCCTGCCTCGGGCATGGATGTGTGTGGTGTCCTTAGGTTAGTTAGGTTTAAGTAGTTCTAAGTTCTAGGGGACTGATGATCTCAGCAGTTGAGTCCCGTAGTGCTCAGAGCCATTTCAACCATTTTTTTGTTTGTGTGTGTGTGTGTGTTTATCATCCACTTCTCCTCCTAAACCCTTGGATGGATTTCAACCACAATGATACATACATTATTTTCAATCTGTATAGAAATATTGTGGGGTAAGCAAAGGAGCGGCGGATAGTAAAGTGGAGGGAGAAGGGGGACGAGGACATGGGCACATAAGGGGGAGTGTGAAATGGACAGATAAAGGGGTCAAGAGATGGTGAGGGAGGGGAAGTCGAGAGGGGCGACAGAGAGTTAGGGAAGGAAGAGAGAGAATAACATAAGATTGGAATAAATACATATCTAGCCAATGCCAGGTACCTCATCTATTACGAAATAAAATTGAGGCTGTTGTAGTTCAGTCAAGTGAGTTGAAGAAAAATGACTTTGAAAACATATAGAAAACAGTTGTGATCGTGTCTCATGTTACATAATACATTCAAGTCCATTTGCTGCTATTAACCATCTGTTCACAAATAAAACGCAGCAACATTTCGTCGGACAATTACAGTGTTACAATTTACGGGTCAAAGAGGGTGGCAACAATATGAAACAGAGAACATTCTACAGGTAGTGGTCCGAAAGGTATCGACTTAAACGATAAGCACTAGAAAGTCAGTGGTAAACCTCTTGCTTCTTTACTATAGCTAGTCCATTGGAAGTTCACAACACACCATTTACGTGGTTGGCCAGTTAATAAAAAGACTTGGAAGTCTGCGGCCCGAGGTGCCACATCATATTGTTAGTTTTGGCTCTTGAGCAAAAAAGTTTGACCACCACCGGCATAGGGTATCGACGTGCTGTGAAGAAACCGTACTTCGCAGCTACAAAAGCGCCCAGTGACATGTGTGTAGTGGCAGAAGCGGGCCGAGGAAAGCTGTGAAAGAGCACTCCACTTGTCCCCTCCAAAGGAATTACGTCAGACGCACAAATAAGTGAACCCGGAGGCTCAAAGAGAGAAGTTGTGTCGCTGTCTGTCCGCGTCCAGAACCGAAGTGGATGACGGTTGTTTAATTTGCAGGTTCAATCACGACGATCTTTTGGTGATGCATATCGGCGGCCAACCGGCCCTTTCAAGCTACCCCCAACCTCCGCTGCACGGAAGCGTCATTGCTGTGGCGGGGCGCGTCACACCTTGGAGCGAAACCAGGGCAAGGAGAGAGAGGACTGCTGGCCTGCGCTATGTGGGTGACATCGTCTGGCGGACTGCACGCTGCTGTCCACAGGTGCGAGGCCGGGGCACGAACTCGCGGCCTCCCGGGTGCAGAGCTGTCTGGGGCACTCAACGAGCTGCCCTGGGCGGACGGCGGGATCTGCTAAGGCCCACTACAACGATGGCGGTCGACTCCTTCCTTTAGGCGCTCTGTATGGTGTCCTCGCTTAAGGAAGCAGACAACCGTGTTCCGACCTATACAGCTTAACTAACGCACGCGGCGGCCACTTAGCCATGGCACGAGTGGATCGTTACGTCGGCAAGGCTGAGCGATCGGATGCCAGCGCTTCAGATGCCGGGCATTCTCGACTGGCTCTGACCCACGCACGCTGCGCAGAAGACCAGCTGTCTATCTTCGATATAATAAAGTCAATGAAAAACTTGCCTCTGTTTCTCTGCACGCTTTGGAGTGAGTAATCCCTCTGTCCCAAAACATATTTTTCGGTCGTTCTGACGTATCACAACCCCTGAGCTCGTGGGGTTGCAACAGAACGCTTTAACCAACAGTTATGTTACTTAAAATCCGTCTTGATTGCAAATTTTTTTTAGTCATATGACCGGTTTCGGTTCATTCAGAACCATCTTCAGATCTGTAAAAATAATGCTACTAATTTACTATTTCACGGAAGCAAATCTTTTTCATCCTATCCAATCAACATCAAATGTACCAGAACGTACCTGATATTTCAGTTACAGGAGTAACCCGTCCAAATCCAGCAACATTCACATGCTACGTCATATAAAATTGGGTTGGCAGAGTGCACGTCATTTATATTAATTATAACACTATTACCGACAGGTGGCGTCTGGTACATTTGATACATTCCATTTGCAGATACTGTATTCAGTAGATCTTTTTTTATATTAAAAATACTTAATTAAAATGGCGGGAATCACGGAAGCAGACCGTCGAGGAAAACAAGTTTTCACCAGCACCATAGATATATAAATCGCCCTATGTTTTTTAGATCGTATAAAAATGATAATTTTACTGTATTTTAATTCTGATAAGTACAGATTCTAACCTTGGCATCTACATATTTTAATTAAGTATGGAGGGGGGGGGGGTGAAGATGGCTGATTGGTCGGAGGCTGCGCTCGATTCTCTGCGTGGGCATTCCGGATGCGTCTTGCTTGCCGCATCTTGCTACTGGAAACCGGAGAGCTTTTTGCTAGCAGTAGGCCTATGTGCCAGGAAAATCTTTATAAACTCATAATTTATGATGTGTTATTCGGAACTAGGTGTTTATGCCAGTATCGGAACGATTGTAACTTGCACTTCAAAGTATGTTTCTAGCTATTTACGTATTTATATATTACGTGGTAATAATTGTTGTTAATGCATTGTGAGAAATAACGGTAAATAAGAATAAATTACCAAATATGATTTTTTGTTAGATATTTAAATTGATACCTACAACCACCATGAACTTCTATTTAGGGGAGAGATTGCTCTTTTTACTATGTGTGGTTCTCCTTTGTCTTTTTCCAGAGGCTGAAGCAACGTTAAGAAAGAGAATTATGAGCTTCCCGCTAATTTTTTGTAGCTGGAAGTCGTTCAGTCGTGGAACAGGTATTCTGCCCGCTATTGGGAAACTGAAAATTTTAGTGAGTGGAACGGTGCTCGTTTAGCGAGTCGTAACTGAAAGGAATGAATGATAATCGATACCACCTTCTCTTACATACAAAACTGCTTCGTTACAGGAAGAGAAATATTTTCTAGCAATTATCTTAGCATTAAGTGAAATTCCATACATGAATTGCCATATCAGACCACTGACATCATTGGTAAACATCATTGGGATGCTACAAGCAATCTGTTCATGGAAATATGAAACGCGCAAATAAAAATTTCGTTTGTAACTCTTTGAATTATATAAACTAGTAAAACAACTCGCGTGCAAATTAACTGTGGTGGCTGCCTACCTTTTACGTCATCAGGATCTACGCGACAACTCCATGTCGGGTACCGCTTCTGCAGTGATAGGGAATGTGGTACAAAGGTGTCCTGTTTACTGGTTGCTGGGCGAGACAACCTCTTGGCAGATGGCTAGAAATTACATTCAGAAACTGACTGTAACGCTTGGGCTATTTAAAACAGAGTGGAGGCAAAACCCGTTTTATCTAAGTTCGATCTCGAAGATAAATCAATCCATTATTCTCAGAGGATGTTCGTTCTCCCAGAGAGGAAACATTTTTTAACTTCTTTAATTTTTACTGATTTCATGCTGCCCGCTACGAATTCGTCTCCTGTGCCAACCTTTTCGTCTCAGATTAGCAACTACACCCAATACACTCAGTTATTTGCTGGATGTACTCCAATCTCTAGGTTCCTTTACAGTTTCCATCCTCTACAACTCACTCTTGTACCGTGGAACGTATTCCCTGATGTCCTGACACATGTCTTATCCTGTCCGTTCTTTGGGATCAGTGTTTTCCATGTGTTTCTTTCCTCGCTGATTCTGTGAGGAACCTTCTTGTTCCTTACCTTATTAGTCCAGCTAACTTTCAACATTCTTCTGCAGCACTGCATCTCAAAGCCTTCGATTCTCTTCTGTTCTGGTTTTTCCACAGTCCATGTCTCACTACCATAAATTACTGTCCTCCAAATGTACATTCTCAGAAATTTCGTCCCCACGTTAAGACCTATGTTTGATATTAGTAGACTTCTCTTAGCTTGGAATGCCCTTTTTGACAGAACTTGCTTTGTGCTTCGTCGAGAATTCCCTAACTTCGTCTACTTTGTGACCCCAAATTCTGATTTTAAGTTTCTCGCTGTTCTCATTTCTGCTACTTCTCATTACTTTCGTCTTTCTTCGCTTACTCTCAATCCATATTCTGCACACATCAGACTGTTTATTCCATTTGACACATCCTGCAGTTCTTTTTCACTCTGACTGAGGATAGCAATGTCATGAGCGAATCTTATCATTTATATCCTTTCACCCTGAATTTTAATTCCACTCTTGAAACTATCGTTTATTTCCCTCATTGCTTCTTCGATGTATAGATTGAACAGTAGGGGCGAGAGACTGCATCCCCGTCTTACACCCATTTTAATCCGAGCACTGTGTTCTTGATCTTCCAAACTTCTTGTTCTCTCTTCGCTCTTGTACATACAGTATATTTGTCGCCGTCCCCTACAGCTTGAGACTATTTTTCTCAGAATTTCGAACATCTTGCTCCACTTTACATTGCCGAATGCTTTATACAGGTCAACAAATCCTATGAACGTATCTTGATCTTTCTCTAACCTCGCTTCCACTATCGACCGCTACATCAGAACTGCCTCTCTGGTGTCTTTTCCTTTCCTAAAGCGAAACTGATCTTCATCTAACAGGTCCTGAATGTTCTTTTCCATTCTTCTTATCAGAAGCTTGGATGTGTGACCCGTTAAGCTGGTTGTGCGATCATTCTGTTACTTGGCTTTTGAAGTCTTCGGAATTACGTACCGTAATATATTTAGCCCACACCCTCCATCCAATAGTTTCTAACCCCTTTGTCCTATCACCTGCTCATCTCCCACCATCTTTGCATCCCGCTCTCAGCCAATGCACCCGCCCATCTTTACTCACTTCTATCATTTTTCAATCCGTTTGCCCCTCCTCACTGTTCCACAACCTCCCGACGTTGTATCTGCTGGCAGTCTAATCCCTGCACACTCCATCTGACAGCGCTCCTCTCTCCCACACCCGTACACAGTTAACGCTTCACCACCCCTCTGACAGTGCTGATTCTATTCCACGAGACAGATGCATTCTGGTCGGGGCTGCCGGATTTGACAGTCGGGTGCAAGAGGTGTGCTTGCTTGTGTGAATGAATGGTGTGTGTTTCTCTTACTTTTTCGGATGAAGGCTATGGCTGAAAGCTTAGGTGGAAGTGTCTTTTAATTTTGCCTGTTTGCAATGTAACATCTCTTCTTTATTGTAAGCAGCAATATAACTTTACCTACGCTACTGGCCATTAAAGTTGCTACTCCAAGAATAAACGCAGATGATAAACGGCTATTCATTGGACAAATATGTTATACCACAACTGACATGTGATTACATTTTCACGCAATTTTGGTGCATAGATGCTGAGAAATCAGTACCCAGAACAACCAACTTTGGCCGTAATAACGGCCTTGATACGCCTGGGCATTGAGTCAAACATAGCTCGGATGGCGTATACAGGTACAGCTGTCCATGCAGCTTCAACACGATACAACAGTTCATCAAGAGTAGTGACTGGCGTACTGTGACGAGCCAGTTGCTCGGCCACCATTGACCAGACGTTTTCAATCGGTGCGAGATCTGGACAATATGCTGTCCAGGGCAGCAGTCAAACATTTTCCGTATCCAGCAAGGCCCGTACAGGACCTGCAACCTGCGGTCGTGCATTATCATGCTGAAATGTAGGGTTTCGTAGGGATCGAATGAAGGGTAGAGCCACGGGTCGTAACACATCTGAAATGTAACGTCCACTGCTCAGTCTGCCGTCAATGCGAACAAGAGGTGACCAAGACGTGTAACCAATGGCACCCCATACCATCACGCCGGGTGATACGCCAGTATGGTGATGACGAATACACGCTTCCAATGTGCGTTCACCACGGTGTTGCCAAACACGGATGCGACCATCATGATGCTGTAAACAGAACCTGGATTCATCCGAAAAAATGACGTGTAGTCATTCGTGCACCCAGGTTCGTCGTTGATTACACCATCGCAGGCGCTCCTGTCTGGGATGCAGCGTCAAGGGTAATCACAGCCATGGTCTCCGAGCTGATAGTCCATGCTGCTGCAAACGTCGTCGAGCAGTTCGTGTAGATGGTTGTTGCCTTGCAAACGTCCCTATCTGTTAGGGATCTAGACGTGGCTGCACGATCCGTTACAGCCATGCGGATAAGACGCCTGTCATCTCGGTTGCTAGTGATACGAGGCCGTTGGGATCCAGAACGGCGTTCCGTATTACCCTCTTGAACGAAACGATTCCATATTCTGCTAACATTCATTGGATCTCAACCAACGCGAGCAACAATGTCGCGATACGATAAACCGCAATCGCGATAGGCTACAATCCGAGCTTTGTCGAAGTCGGAAACGTGATGGTACGCATTTCTCCTCCTTACACGAGGCATCACATCAACGTTCCACCAGGCAACGCCGGTCAACTGCTGTTTGTGTATGAGAAATCGGTTGGAAACTTTCCTCATGTCAGCACGTTCTAGGTGTCGCCACCGGCGCCAACCTTGTGTGAATGCTCTGAAAAACTAATCATTTGCATATCACAGCATCTTCTTCCTATCGGTTAAATTTCGCGTCTGTAGCACGTCATCTTCGTGGTTTAGCAATTTTTATGGCCAGTAGTGCACATTGTAGAGCTATAGAAGATATTTATGCACACGTAATACGATATTTTTGCAGAAAGACAGTGTCTATCTCCTTGCGGCATAAAGATTAATGTGCATGTATACAAATTGTGGACCAAAATATGGAAATACTGAAAACATAACAAATTACCATGCGCATACGACGTACCAAAACTGTGGGCATTCAAAACAGTTTCTAGTATTCTCGGAATGGATAAATACATCGCTATATGCTTTTAAAGGGTATCTTACACCATTGCTCAGGAAAAATAATAGGGAGTGGAGGTATCGATGATGGAGTGGGTTCGCTATCAGACACCCTTGTCTCCACAGTAGACCACAAGGCTCAATAATGTTGAGATCTGATGGGACTGGTGGCTAGGCGGGATGCTACAATTCATCTTTATGCTCACAAAACTACCGCTGGACATCGCAAGCTGTGAAAAAAGGACCTTGTTGTCTTGGAGCACATCATCTCGAGTGGCGAACAAACACTGAGCCGTGGGAACGATCAAATCAGTTGAAGTGGTCATATAATCCCCGGGAATAATGCAGCCTTGCAGAGTGATCATTGGTCCCGAGGAATAAAATAGTATTGCTACCCACATCAGCATCAAACACCTGTCATGTTTCGCTGTTGGGATATAAACTCATCTAGAAGTTGGAAATAGCGTGAAATAAGACACATTCAAGCGAACAACTTTCTTCCAATGCTCCGTAGTCCAGGTTTTATGGTTTCGCCACGAAGTTTTTCTATTACAGACATTTGCATCATTGATGTATGGGCTCTGAGCACTATGGGACTTAACTGCTGACGTGATCAGTCCCTTACAACTTAGAACTACGTAAACCTAACTAACCTAAGGAAATCACAAACATCCATGCCCGAGGAAGGATTCGAACCTGCGACCGGAGTGGTCGCGCTGTTCCAGACTGTAGCGCCTAGAACCCCTCCGCCACACCGACCGGCTTCATGTATGGTTTCGAAATTTTAACTCGTCATGCAATTCTCAGCTTTTGGAGCTCCCTTCGTGTTGCATTGTGCGGATACCTGCGACATTCAGTTCTACTATGACTTTTAAGACTGTCGTCTTGTTTTTGGCACAATCCAATGACCGTCTCCTACAATCAGTCAACACACACTTTCGTCGACATACTGGCTTAGTGGATGATGACTTCCCACTTTTCCTATAAGTAATATAATTATTCCAAATGGTGCCGCTTCAGACACCAGACACCATGGAAGGACCTACCATATGAACACCAACAATTCGAAATCACCTAGCTCAGACAAACGCATTCACAGCTACACGGAACACTATTCTGACCATGACTGACAATTATAACGTATTGAGAACATTTCGCAGGTTTCATTCATGGTCAAATACAGCATTTATGTTCAACCATGAATTTCTCACGCTGTTTCAATTTTTTTTTCCAACTCTTGTATGTGTGTGTTCGATTTCTCCTCCTACGTTACTGGATCGAGTCAATCAAAGTTGGTGAACATATTACTTGTCCTCTGGGAAAAAGCACGGTAGGGTTAAGGAACACCTCTCTCAAAGGGATTGTGTGTGAAAAAGGCGCTTAACGCATCACTCGGAAATTCCCTCACTACATTTACCCAGTATTTGAGAATCAGAGCGCTTAGTGAGCTCAACACACCTAGCATACATTTTCAAACCTTTAAAAAACTTTTTCTGCGGACTACCCCCACAAAATCATGAAATTTACTACAACTCCCTGTCGACCCATTTGGACTGCGGCATGAGGCACGACGTTTTAATTTGCTACCTCTTTACTGCTATACTTGCAACAAATTTCATAAACAGTATCCACATATATTTCCAAATATAACAGCAAAATTATGTCATTGTATGGTAAATGATAAAGAATCCATTACGTCATGAACGTTGAGATACAAGAGAAACTGCCGCATGGGGCGTGACGTTGTCATTTATTGCACCTTGACTACTAACTCTAACAGCGACACATTTTGCAGACAGTATCCACATATACCCCTGAATGTACATGGAAACTTATACCACTTTCATGACACATAGTTCAGTAGATATAGCGCCGTAATCACTGAGAAATTTCCTTAAATTAGATGCGAATACCCAGACTCTATTCTTCCAGTATTTGATAATGAGAGCAATTAGCAATTTAAAACAAACCTTAAACTCAATTTTTCTGAACCAGAGGAAAGCCATTTCGAATCCTGGTGGTGGAAAAAATTTTCACTGGTAGTATTTGGTCAGCAATGGAAGGAGAGGTTGTGGCATAAAGCTCTTGACCACCAGACTTTGCGTCAAGGCCCTGCTTTAGATACCAAAACTGTCCACAGTCTCTTGTGAAGTGAGAGCATGTGGCATTGTTGATGTGTTTCATCTATAGGATGGGGACATTAAGCTTGGTGCCCCTTTGGTGCTGTTTGCGAGGAGTAGGCTGTGTCCCGGACCTCTCCTTTCTCTGATCATGCAACATGAACAATCACACTCTACTCCACACACACACACACACACACACACACACACACACACACACACAGATTTACAAAAAATGTAATGGAGCATGTTATAAATAAAGAAACATACAAACAATCAAAAAACACAATTCATTTTTCTCAATTACATCCTTAACATCACAAGTTTAACACAGTAATTCATTCCTTAAGTAATCAGAAGTGTGGAACTAATTATACAGAGACGGTCAATAGAGAGGGGCAGAGTTACTGGTTACCTAGTATCTGGAAAGAAGAACTATGGGGTTCAGAACCATCTATATCTCTCTGTGCTGGGAACGAGGAGGGGGAAGCACTGAAGCATAACTCAGGAGCACCTGAAGATATTTCAAGAAAATTTGTTTTGTGCATTATTAATTATTTGTATAAGATATTGTGGCGTGGGGCTGTGCATGTAAAGGGGTGAGGTAAAAATCTTTCAAATATAATTTTGACTTTTTCTGTAGTTGGTTGGCTTGGAATAATTTTAAAAGGCGAACTACAACTTGTCTCCTATTTGTGCTGTTTCATCTCTCAACGAGCTACCAACAATAAGAAATACAGTGATGCAACAATTTTGTGGATGTATTCTGGGACCTAAGATCGAACTGAATACTACAACTGAATTTAATATTCAGTATGGATATGCATGGTGTAAAACGGCAGAGGTTCAGACAAAGATGTGCGCAACACGTGTCACATATGTACATGTTCAACATCTTCTAAGTAACTAAATAGATCTCAACCAAACCTGGTAGAAATATTACTTACTGTCTGCAGACGGAAGTTGTGAGAGTAGATGAAATTTGCTTATTCTGCCCCATCTGTCTCCACAAGTGGAGCTACCAGCAAATTTCATTAACTGCTGCTGATTTTTCCCACTAACCAAAGACTTACCAAACTGATAAATTTTGTTACATTTGACCAAATCTAATTTATCAAAAATAAATTGGAAATAATTATATATTTTAACTGATTAATAAATCTCCCACACGAAGTTATATAATAAATTAAAACCTAAAACAGTTTTAAAAATTCATAAATTAAAAATATAAAAATTTAAAAATTAGAAAATAAAAATAAAAATTCGAAAAGTAGATTTTTTTCTTTTATAATGTTACTGGATGTTGTAACCTCCCCACAGAAAAATATTAATGAAATGAATTTGTTAATATTGTAACCTCAGAACAAAATTGGCTCCCATTTATAATCTGTGTGCAGAAATTCATTCACATTTAATGTTCCCACAAAATTCTTTTCTCATTTAATGTTAAGTTCGAAACAGAAAAATTCCTAAACACAAAAATAATAAAAAAAATTAGTAACCTGGTAAATTTTTTGAGGACAGAAGCGCTGCCCTTCGGCCCTTTATTCTGAATAAAAAAAGGAAAAATTCTTACCTTAATAAAAACTGCAAATATATCTGCTCTTATGTAGAAATTTTTCGACACAGCTTCGTGCAGTGCTGGCGTATTTTTTTCTGATTCTTGGAAGGAATGATCATGCAGTGTACATATTCTTTAAATTGAAATGAATGCTTTTCTTTAAAAAAGTTACTTTATATTGTAAAAATTATTATTGGGGCATTTTTTTAAAGAAATTAAATGACAATTAATATACATTACTAGATATGCGCAAGGCTGCTTCTCTACCTTCTACAACAATACTCATCTTCCAGAGTTCTGACCAGAGTCCCGAGCAGAGCAGACAGCCGACACGCGCCGACTACCACCGACTCACGCAGACTACTCAAGACTACTCCAGACTAGTGCTTACTAGCACGGACAGATGACTAAAACAGACTGATTACTAAAGCCGACAGACGCCGACTCGCGACAAGCAACAACTAACTACATACTACTCTCTGGTCAGAGACTCTGCCATGCCTCGCCCATCGCCAGCAACGCATACGTCTTACATAACCCTCCACTGGGGGGCAAAAATTTGGCAGTGATGGTGAGTCAATTGGACTTGCCATGAGCAACAAATTTTTCTTAATTAACTAAGTTTACAATCACAAAATATATACATATACATACATATATATATATATATATATATATATATATATATATATATATATAAGTGCAGAACATGAAATAAAATATAGTGCACATGCACTGAGTACAGAACATATCAGGCAATGAAAAAATGTATACACAATGAGTACAAAACATATTAACAAATGGCAAAAGTGCACACGCACTGTAGTACTGAACATATCAGGAAATCACAAATGTATAGGCAATGAGTACAAATCGTATTAACAAATGACAAAAGTGCACACGCACTGTAGTACAGAACATATCAGCAAATCACAAAATGTATACGGAATGAGTAGAAATCATATTAACAAGTGACATAAAGTGCACACGCACTGTAAAACTCTTTAGCATTTTTACAACAAATAAACATATCAAGGAGTGAAATAAAGTGCACACGCACTGTAGAGTCTTTAGCATTTTTACATAACATATCATGGAATGAAATGAAGTGCACACGCACTGTATAAGTCTTTAGCATTTGTACATAACATATCATGGAGTGAAATAAAGTGCACACGCACTGTATAAGTCTTTAGTATATTTAGGACAACTGATCTTGTTAACAAATGAAATGAAGTTCACACGCACTGTATATGTCTTTATCATTTTACAAGAATTTAAACGCATTGTATAAGTGTTTCCCATTTTACAAGAACTAGGAAAGGAATGGGAAGGATTGCGTCATGGTCGTAGCACTTTAGGTTGCACGCAGCTGCACTGAAAGTCCATATCTTTCTACAGAAGCACAACACCAAGTGAGACAATCTGAAGTTCTTTTCCTTGAAGTATTAATCAGTGTAGCCAAGACACTGAAATGTCGTAATAATATTCCATGTTATCATTCTGGTAGTACATTAGGTACACCAAACAGTGGGACCATAATAACATCTCCATCGCTCAAGGTGGTGGACAGCATGTCGTGTCAACACCACGTTCTTGTAAGGTACACCAACGTAGAATTAGTGCAAAAACCAAATATAGTGCTCCATGATCATGAGGATAGACAGGAAAAACAGATATTGCAGTAATTTCTGGTAATTAGGTCAGAAGGTGAAGGACATTAAGTCACATACTAGTCTTCATTGAAAATTACATTAGTCTAACAACTCATTTGAGTAATTGGTGGCACTCATCGCCCAGTTACTGAACATTTCTGTACCATGTATGAAGTATTACAGAATAATGTTTATAAGTAATCTGTTTACAGAGAACATTGGCACTCATTGGCCAGTTACAAAACATATAGCAAGTATTGAATAGTACAAAACATTTTTCATCATTCAAGTGACATACGATATATTTAAAATAATTATTGGCACTCATTGGCCAGTTACAAAGTATTCTTATATTTTTACAAAACCTTATTCAGTGTTATTCATAAGTTATCATTCAAAATGAGAGTCAATTATTGGCATAGCATTTATAGAGTATAACAAAATATTATTTACAGAAATTATGGGCATAGTATTTATGCATTATTACAAAGCATCATTCAGTATTACTCAGAACTGATCACTCCAGTGACATAGGTCATATTGAAAATGTAACATACTGTAACTATTATTCAAGGTCTGTGACTAGAAAACATTATTCAGTATTACTCAGAATTCATCATTCAAATGACATATTACTCAGAACTGATCATTCCAGTGACATAGGACATATTGAAAATGTAACATACTGTAACTATTATTCAACGTCTGTGACTAGAAAACATTACTCAGAATTACTCAGAACTCTCTTTTTTTTGTGCTAGCAATGCATTGCGTTGAGATCGATAATTAATTACTGGGGCATAACAATATTTGCTTTTGAGTTATTGCTGCAAATGAAAATGTGTAACGTCATTCGTCATGAGTCAGCTGTAGCAAGGTTATGAAACAAGTAGAGTATATGTGATCACATTCATAAATGACACAGGTTTAATGACCAACTGCTTATAGCACATTAATTTCATGAATAATTTCCTCTGCAAAAAATACAAAATGGATTATTAAACTGAAAGAAGAAACTCATATTATGCTGAAAAGTAGTGAACATCGAATTAACAGGTAGTGAAATGTGTATAAAATATATATGTTCTCTAGCTGTCCTTTCCAAAACCTTCAGTCATCATACCACGAGAACTGCAACAAATACTTAAATAACTACATAACATTTCTTAACTGACAATAAATATATAAACTTCATCATTATTTTCATCTGCAAAGAAAAACTTCATTATCCATATCATCATAACTCCATTATTATCATCACCTGTGAAGAAAAACTTCATTATTCATAGTAGCATATTCTTCATCATTATTCATCACCATTCATTATCATATGCAAAAAAGTCACTTCATTATTCATTATACAACTATTCCTTATTTCTAGCATATTTCATCACTAAAACTAAGATGTGTAGTTCTGTCTGACAGCCTGCATCAATCGCCTCGTATTCTGAAAGAAAAAATTAGTTAAGACTGCTATTCTACGATGTGTATAGTATATTCTTGTTAATGCTTGTAAAATTCTGATCCATTTACTCTTCGTGACGAGGTATTGCATCTTCTTTCGTTCATTCCGAAGGTGAAATTCCCATTTCTGTTTAATTTATCTCTTTACACGTTATTTCTTTCTGAAAATGATGAACAAAGATGTATGTCTTGCATTTAAATCAGATACCCACTAAATAAAAACTGGATTATAGTAACATAATTGAGCATACAGTATAGCATGACAGAAAACGTAATATGTCAAAAACATAGACAGTGTGCAGGTGCAAAAATGTGCACGGAGCATCACAATGTAGCAGCAAAAAAAAGTGTAAAATAGTCACGATGTTGAGATATCATAAGACAAAAATGTCAAAGTCAACTGGTGTTTGTTATATCTTAAATATTTGATAGTGCATACAAACAAAACGGGAAAACAATCATACATACATGAAAAATGGAAAATATGCACGGTCTGATATATAACGACAAGGAATGACTTTCTTTGTGTTCAGCTTGTATGTTGTGTAGTTAATAGAAGCGAGAATTGAAGACTTAAATGGAGAGAGAATTTAATAAAATTAATATGTCACTAAATAGAATTGCATAATTATTCATAAGATACGTAAGTTTATCTCGAAAAATATGCACGGTCTGATGTGTAACGAAAAGAAGAGCGACCTGCTAACCTTACCTTGCCGGGCACTTGCCAAGAAAAAATACGATAATCATCAGTAAGTGTTCATGTGAATATAATTGCATAAGTGGTCATAAAAATATTAGGAAATGGCATTACAGTGTGATAAATCATAAAGTATCTTCATTCAATAAAGGGTTTGATGTTGGAGACGTGGTGGTTCCCTTTGGTTTTTCTGGTTCTCAAGGTTTCGACGTGTACTACATTGGGGTGAGGATTGCTGCGAATTCGATATGGACCTGCGTATAGAAGCTCAAATTTACTGCATCTACTCTTTCCTCTGTTGGATAAATAGTGTGTACGTACTAATATCTTCTGTCCAATGTGAAAGTCACGGCGTGTACAAACCTGTGTTTGCTGTCTTCTCCGGCGCTCTGCGGCACGTTTGATGTTGTTCAGCGCAATGTCAATTATTTCATGGTGTCGTACTCGACGAAATGTAGGAAAGGTTACTAATACTTTAATTTTGTTAGGTGGTTCAACATTTTTCAGTATAACGGACGGAGATAGCATAGTAGATTCATTTGGTATGGAATTAATTACATCCTGGAATGAGAGTATGTATGTGTCCCAATCAATATGTCTTTTATGGCAGTATATTCTACACAGTTTACCAATTTCTTTCATTAATCGTTCACAAGGGTTCGAAGAAGCATGGTACCTGGATATATAGATCGGAGAAATGTATCTAGCTCGTAACATACGTGTCCATATAGCAGATCGAAACTGTGATCCATTGTCGGAAATTACTTTCAACACATGCCCTACATGAAATAGAAAATGTTTTACAAATGCTTTCGAAATAGTTTTAGCAGTAGCTTTGCGTAACGGAGTGAAGGTAACAAATTTTGAAGTGAGTTCAACAGCGACAAAGATGTAGCAAAAACCTCTATTAGATCAGGGAATCGGACCAAAAATGTCTACAGCGGCCATGTGTCTCAATTTAACAGGTACAATGGGATGTAACGGAGGAATATGTGAAGTCGTGTCTGACTTAGCTTTCTGGCAGATTTTACATGACGCTAAAACTCGTCGAATACGTTTCTCCGTTTTGGTAAAATAACAGTTCCGTCTCAGTATAAGAAAACATTTTCTGGCTCCGTAATGTGCGTAACTTAAATGAGTATACCAGATTAATTTGTTAACAAGTTCGTCAGGAATGCTTAATAACCGATTGTTTTTGTCAGGATGAGAGCGGCGAAACAGATTATTATTGCGTACAGTGTAATGGTTTCTAATGGTAACATTATTCCTATCTTGCCAAAGGTGTTTAATTTCTTTCCACACGTTGTCTTTACTCTGCTCTTGTGTTATGTCTTGTAATGACGACGAAATGAAATTTTCAAATGCAACTTGTTGAATGTACATGACGCTAAAATTTGCTTTGCAGAAGTTGGTTGCGATGTCTTGCTGATTGTTGCTGAGAGAACGGGATAGTGCGTCTGCTACAATATTTTGTGTACCGGGAATGTGAACAATTGTAAAATTAAATTCCTGCAAATAAAGTTTCCATCTACTTAATCTGTCGTGTGTAAATTTAGGCGAAAGTAAAAACTGTATAGCTCTATGATCTGTGTAAACGGTCGTATGTCTTCCATAAAGGAAATGCCGAAATCTCGTAAATCCCCATACAACACATAATGTTTCAAGTTCTGTAACAGAATAATTGCGTTCAGCAGGTGACAGAATGCGGCTCGCAAAGGCTATGTTTTTAATTACTGTAGTGCCATCTTCTTGAATTTCCTGAAAAATGTGTACGCCTAATGCGGGGTTAGAACTGTCGGTGGCAATGGAAAAATTTCTAGTAAGATCTGGGTGCGATAAAAGTGGTGCATTCAACAAAGCATATTTCAGGTTCATAAATTCAGAATGTGCTTGCTTATCCCAAGACCAAATAGTGTTTTTACCTGTCAATTGACATAATCTAGGGGTGTCTAAAGCAGAGTAATGAATAAATTTACGAACAAAGTTAATTAAACTCAAAAAAATGCGTAGTTGTTTCTTCGTCGTAGGAACAGTAATATCACGTAAAACTTGAAGTTTTTCCGGGTCAGGCGTAATGCCCTCTGCTGAAATTACATGTCCAAGAAATTTTATAGAAGTTTTAGCAAATTGCGATTTACTGAGATTAACTGTGAGTCCTTGTGCACGAAAAGTTTGTAACAGTTGTTCAAGAATCAGATTGTGTTCAGACCAGTTAGCTTCTGCAATAAGAATGTCGTCTACATACGTTGTGATTCTGTCTTTCATGCAAAAGTGTGTATCGGATGTCACCAAAAGTAATAACATTTTCGTGAACAACATTCTGCGTGTCAAAAGTATTGCTTGTGTTACTGGAAGATGCAACCTGTACTGTATTTAGTCAAATTCTATCTCACGTGCTATTATTTTCGCAGGATGCTGTGGCATTTCCACTATTTCAACTGTTCTGTTATTTCTTCCTGACGTATTACGTTCGGGATGATATCTACTGTCTAGTTCATTCATGATAATATGTTGTTGCGGATGATTCTGCTGTTGGTAAGGCAGACTGTTATTAAACGTACGCTGAAAATTGTGTTCATTACTTTTACGTCTCTCATGATAGTCATTTCTATACGGCGCATTGCGATAGGAATTGAAATAGTGTGTTTTCTGTACGTACTGGTTCCCTTGTTGCTGTGTGTTACTATTTGTTGGAGCTGATGCTATACGTGCACTCGGCGAAACATTAAAGCTTGGTTGACCTTGTTTATTACATTGTTGGTTAGGTATGCTAACTGGCTGGCTTTCATGCTGTTGCGGTGAAAAACGTCTATTGTTAGCAAAAGGTGTTTGCTGTTGCTGATAATTTTACACATTCTGATGATTAAATTTTTGTCTGATATTAAAGTTCTCGTGGTTGTCATTTCTGGAGCGTCTAATGAAAACTGTCACTTTCGGTGTAACTTGTCATATCAGGTTTTCTTCTCTCATTCTTAATCCTAGATAGAGCGATAGTTAAAGAGCTATTCAGATAGATATAAAGGATAGTAGAAGAGAAGGCAGCAGTGCAGAAAACTAAAGATGAAACAGCACTACTACGGCTCGGGGCCCTGTGCACGCTACGGCACATATTCAACGAAGCATATTGAATCCCCTGAGGTCTATTACGCGCTACAAATAAATTTTAGCTTTTGCGTTACAGGCAATGGCGGTGAAAATTCAAAAACAAATTGTTGTATCCATGCTAATTCAAGTTTCTGCATTACAGGCCAAGCTGGTGAAAGAACAAAAATAAATCGACGTATCCAATTCCAAGCTAGTTTCTGCATTACATGCAATGGCGATGAAAGCACAAAAATAAATTGTCGTATCCAGTTCAAAGCGTGTACCTGTGCTCTGTCATTTTCAAATACCTTAGATTTTTTTACAGATACAAATTGCTTATAATCAACGTTATCGTCACTGAATGTGTGAACAGGTTCACGATTGCATAAGAATCTGTTTGTCTGTGTCACTTCGTATTCTAAGTAACGTAGTCTCTGTAAATTACCTAAGTCATACTGGCTGTGTGAGTGTGACAAATGTTCGGAATATGCCGTATGCTGTGCCGTGTTATTGACAGAAACATTTTTCATATCTGTCACTTTAATACGTTCGTCAATTTGCTTGTTCTGTTGTTAACATTTCTTATCGACTTCCATGTCCAGAGTGTGTGAAAGTTCTGGTAACTTTAAAACAATCTCGTCGCGTATCTGTGTTGCGTTTTCTGAACATTGTTCAGTGATTGCATTAATTTCATCTCTAAGTTATTCTGTTGTGCCTGCATGTCTATTACCTAATTCTTGTGCAACAGATCTAATTTCTTCACTATTGTTACTAGCACAAGCCTTAATTTCGTCACGTAATTGTTCTTTAGTATCATGGCATTGCACGGTAACGGCATTGTCTGTTCACTAAGTTGTTTGTTCTGTTCATTAAAGTTGTCGTGTCTTTTATTCGTCTGTTTGAGACTTTCTTTAAATTGTTTGATCGACCTGTCATATTTTTCATTGAGTTGTTTGTACGATTCATTAAGTCGTTTGAAATTGTCGTCTTGTTCTTTATTAAGCTGTAGCAATACTGCCATAATTTGATCCAAGCCAAAAGAAGCTGCTACATTCTCTGTGCTGTGTGATGGTGTATCTGCAAGTATCACGTTTTGTGTATCCATTTGGTCATTCTCTCATTTTTGAAAAGGTTTGCCAATCGGATGTGCACTGTTGGTCACTATACCGGAATTAAATAAATCTGTCGCACTCTGATTACACTGTTCATTTTCGTTAGAAAAATTTGTCTGTTCATTACATAAATTTTGCAAACCGGGTGTGTCAAGATGGGCAGCGTTCATTGTAACAGAACGTCCCGCGTCATCAATTGTCGTTAAATTAACAGACGACACAATCGAATTTGTTTGCTCATCATTAGGATCAAAATCATTACTAGTGGTCAGTACGCACTGATTGTCTGTAAATGGAGGATTGTCATCATTACACTGAGTGTCGCAAGTACTATCGGTCAAATTATTTGAGTCGGTTGTTTCACTCATTACACATCGCGATGTACTGTTAACAGTTTTTCGCGGCATTTTTCACAAATCAAAAATTAAGCACAATTGAAACAAGGACAATTCAAAATGCAACAAACACAATTACAACAAAGAGCAACAAATTGCCGATGATCTGTGAAAGAAAGAGTGACAAATTAGTAAATGCGCTGCGTCAGATGCAAACTACGTTTAAGTAAATAAGAGCAGATATATGACTACTTATCAGAAGATTCACAAAGAAATACGATCCTGGCCGGATGTCGCCAAGTGTAACCTCCCCACAGAAAAATAATAATAAAATGAATTTTTTTAATATTGTAACCTCCACACAGAAAAATATTAATGAAATGGACCAAGTGTAAACTGCCCACAAAAATAATAATTAAATGAATTTGTTAATATTGTAACCTCAGAACAAAATTGGCTCCCATTTATAATCTGTGTGCAGAAATGCATTCACATTTAATGTTCCCACAAAATTCTTTTCTCATTTAATGTTAAGTTCGAAACAGAAAAATTCCTAAACACAAAAATAATAAAAAAAAATTAGTAACCTGCTAAATTTTTTGAGGACAGCAGCGCTGGCCTTCGGCCCTGTATTCTGAATAAAAAAAAGGAAAAATTCTTACCTTAATAAAAACTGCAAATATATCTGCTCTTATGTAGAAATTTTTCGACACAGCTTCGTGCAATGCTGGCGTATATTTTTTTCTGATTCTTGGAAGGAATGATCATGCATTGGAAATATTCTTTAAATTGAAATGAATGCTTTTCTTTAAAAAGGCTACTTTATATTGTAAAAATTATTATTGGGGCATTTTTTTAAAGAAATTAAATGACAATTAATATACATTACTAGATATGCGCAAGGCTGCTTCTTTACCTTCTACAGCAATACTCATCTTCCAGAGTTCTGACCAGAGTCCCGAGCAGAGCAGACAGCCGACAGGCGCCGACTACCACCGACTCACGCAGACTACTCAAGACTACTCCAGACTAGTGCTTACTAGCATGGACAGAAGACTAAAACCGACTGACTACTAAAGCCGATAGACGCCGACTCGCGACAAGCAACAACTAACTACATACCATCTGGTCAGAGACTCTGCCATGCCTCGCCCATCACCAGCAACGCATACGTCTTACAATGTGAATATTTAAATACCAGGTATGGGGAAAAATTTATATAGAACTTAATAAAGAATTTAAATTTTTTTTGCCAGTTAGAAAACAATAAATTAATTACTGACTGGGATTTCAATTTTTTGGTGAAAGAAATATTGATTTTGAAGCATCCATCACGCTTCCTTTAATCTGTTTTGATACAGCACCTTGATACTCCCATCCTCTATACTTCAAATTTAGCCTTTCCCTTAGCCTCTTTTTTTTTTTTTTTGTCTAAGTTCCAGGTTCAGTTTATGCATTACCAGTACTGTGTCCAATCCTACATTGACTGATGTTTACGTTATTACATCTAATATTTGAGTTAATAACCGATCAGTGGCTATAAAGTGGTTGTTGGGGTTTAAGGATCTTTCAAGCAGATTCACAGAGTGGACACTAATATTAAGTTAGTTCGAGGTGATTCATAAGAGAGGGATGAAGAATAGCAACACTGATGGTCTTAGCAGTAAGTTATGGTAGTGTTAGGGCTAGGTCTCAGCTCTGTGGAGTGGTAGAAAGTGCAGTCTGCTGATGCAGACTGCAAGCTGGATACAACATCGTCCCAGATCATTGTGCCATTGTGCAGAATAGTTTGTTATGCAGATCAATAAAGTTGAGTACCTGCTGAGCTGAAAGAAGAGGTACTGAAGGAAGCACATGATCACATACTGTCTGGGCACATGGGTCATAGGGTGGTGTGTTGAAGGGTCATAGACCATTAGTGGTGGAGAATAGGGAAAAAGGACATAGACTAGTCCACAAGAAATTGTTTACTATGTGCACAAGTGTGCATCTAAGACACTAGCTGGTGCCACTACTGTGGTTGCTAGGGAAAACCAAACTTTTTGAGATGATGGAAATGGATTTTTTGGGACCTTATAGCCAGATGCTAGTGGGAAGCCTGTGTCCTGTATATTACTGATCATTTATACTGATACACTACAGTTATTGCCATTCTCACAAGAAGCAACTATTGTGGCACAGGCTGTAGTGAATGACTGGCTGCTGAAATTTGGGGTCCCTGAGATGATAAGCAGTCATGTCATATTTTATATCAAAAGGTGATGGTAGAATGGAATGTGTACATCATACTATTAGTAGGATGTTGAGTTACTGTATCAACAATAAGCATAAAGATTGAGATGTAGATGCAGAATTCCAAACCACACAGCAGCACTGGAATTTTTCTGTATGAGGTAGTCTATGAGAGATGTCTTCATCATTTGATGTAGTGAAACTGAGCATCAGGTAGAATGGAGAGTCAGCACAGAGCTCCACAAGTTCATTGAAGAAGGTATCTAAACGTCTACAAAGGACCAAAAATATAGCCTTGGAGTGGCAGGAAAAGTAGGGGAAATGTAAACGGACCAAAAACATGGCCCTGGAGTGTCAGGAAAATGTAGGGAAACATAAAGGGAAGTTTGTGGAACATAAAGTAGGGCAATAATTGATGCTATCAAGTCTGTATAAATGAAGAAATTTATTATGTGGCTACACCAGGTGACTGAGATGATGTCACTACTAAATGTGAAACAATATTGGCAACACAAACTACTATAGTTCACATCAAACGCCTATGGCGGTTTCTGGTGATCTAGATTCATTGCCACACTTATCAGCAATGACTACCTAGAAATGAGAGGGGAAAAATAGGAAGAATAGAGAGCACAAGTGTCAGCATCATCTGTGCATGAACTCGCATTTGCATTAAGATCACATAAATAAGACAGGAGAAGACTGAGTATATTTTACTGTGTTTTAATGTAGGTAATGCTTATGATTATTTTGGATCGTCATACTTGTTATTGTTGTACATGTAGGCAGGACGACTGACATGTTCACCACAGAGCAATTTCATTGGTATAGGAAGTAAAGAGCATAGCTATGGTTACTGTGATTATTGTTCTTTATTTTCTTACGCCAGACCTGTAATGATCATCAAAGGGGTTTTGTCTTTTCATCCACGGAAGTACTTTGCAGGATGTTGGATCTTTCGAAATGGGACAAGGGTAATTATAGTTTCTTTTTGCCAGATTGATGCAGTTGGGGGTCAGGGAAGCCCTAAGCCTTTCTCTGCTACACCTTTTGTCTGAGAATCTAGTAGGAATACCAACGGCTAGAAGGTGTAGTGCTGTTCACCATGCAAGATAATATTGTTCTCAGCAGTCGCCTGTGGGTGCTAAGGCTGACATGTAATACATGAGAAATGAGGAATATGATGAAAAAGTTGCAAGAGACATTGGGTGGCAGAGAAGAAAGGACTGTTCTGAGAAGTATGAGCGATTATGGGGGTAATTGCAACAGGCTGCAGCTGTAGTAGCACAAACCTTGCAATGACTCAAATTAGAATAGTTAGATGCTGACAGGAAGATACTCATATTGCTGATGACAATGATATCTGACAGCTGAATGATGCAGCAGGGGGAATAAGGGAGATTGTGGGTAATGACAAACTGTCATGTTCCAAAGTCATAAAAATTGGAGCAGTGTGTGCTAAACAACACATGTGCTGGGTGACAATTATTGAACTATATGGAAAAAAAAACGTAAATTAGTTAGAAACTACGGCGTGCACACACTTTGTTCGACAAGTAAAAGTCACTAGAGATATTCGGATTTAGGTTATGACATGTTTGATAAGCCTGCTAACAAAGGCGATGATGTGGCGCAGATGAATAGCAAAATTCTGCATGACCTACTGAAGTGTCAGAACTTCGATGCTGTTGATGAACTCTTGAATGGCTGGTTTCAGCTCAGCAGTGGTTTTGAGGTTATTGCTGTACACCTTGTCTTTGGTATAGTCCCATAAAAAGGAGTCGCATGTGTTCAGATCTGGAGAATATGTCGGCCAATCGACACCCATCACAGAGGCTTTGGGTACTCCAGAGCCAGAATGCTCTCTCTAAAGCGCTCCTCCAGGACATCATTCTCCTACTTCGATAAGGTCGAGCGCCGTCTTCTATGAACCACATCTTGTCGAAATCAGGGTCACTTTGGATAATGGGGATGAAATCATCTTCCGAAATCTTCATGTACCGTTCGGTAGTCACTGTGCCATCAAGGAATATGGCACAGATTACTCTGTGCCTGGATGTTGCACACGACATAGTCACCCATGGAGAGTGAAGAGACTTCTCAATAGCGAAACGCGGGTTCCCAGTCACCAAAATCCACCAATTTTGCTTATTGATGAACCCACCCAAATGAAAGTGGGCTTCGTCGCTAAGCCAATTCATACACACACATACTAGTTCCCAAAAAGCACCATGGCCAGTCGTGCAGTTGATCGTCTTAACGTAAACCGTCCAGAAGTTATAACGATTTTACTGCATACAATTCAATAATTATCACGCTGTACATTGCAGAAGCTGACTACAGAGCTAACAATGTGATTTAAACGGTTGTCGCAAATTGGGACCTGGGTGTTATTCAGACGCAGCTGCATTCGTTGGGCCACTAGAGTATTAGTACAAGGCTGTCTCTGTCGCTGGATGACCTCATAGTGGGTGCTCAGAAGGAAATGACAAAGGTACAAGAAATCATACAGCATGCAGTGCATGGGCAGCTAAGTTTAATGACCCACCCATACACAGCAGATAGGGGAGCTATAGGGAAGTACGTGCAGGTAAAAAATAAAGTACAAGGAAGATAATGGACTGATTTCTTAGGCTGGAGGAAGGCAATCTTTGATGTCAGCAGAAGAACACCATCAATATCAAAGGGCACAAGCTGCAATATGTCAGACCCGAGTGATCGAGACTACTTGTAGGCCGGCTGGATGCCCATGGATGCCTGTGGATGATGCTGGAGCCAGAAAACTATTTTCAACGAATGGGACTACAATAGATCTATTCTGTGTCTGATGCAACAGCAGTAGTAGTGAACAGCCACGACAAGGGGAGACTTTGAGGCGTGATGCGACAGGAACTACGGATAAGCGGACTGCTGATCTGCAGGACAAGTTTTGATATAATGAGGCAGAGATTCGACCTCCTAGTAACTTTTGTTGGGATCATCAGGATAAATATAACTCAGCCACTATTGTACTAGCCGAACAAATCGCCAGAATCAATTTATTGTTAGGTAGTTGTTAAGGATTATTAAACAGGAACGACGAATCTGGTAACATTACTCTGTTAATGTTTGAAGTGGTAATTTGAAGGCGTTATTGTTCATAGGAAAAATGGTGTGGACTAATATCACAAATTAAATATGCAGTCAATGAACTGAGTATTCTAGAGAAGGTATGTTAAGTCTTTGGAGAGTGGCCAGGAGCAGAGATCTTAGAGACCAGGTGTAAGAGAGTTATTGTCACTGAGGCAACGGCAATGCAGCAACGCCACTGGCCTATTACCACACTTCGGATCAGGAAAAGAGCCAAAACTGAAATAGTGAAGACATAGCAAAAAGGCAGAACTACTGCAGCATCAGAAGGTCAGTTACCACACATTCAGTCCATGGCAGTCTATGAGGCGATATGGTTCTACAAACAGCCACCACTAGACTTGGTCTCCACGAATTGTGGGCCTACAGTCCAATGCTGTAGACTTAGCGCCTCCCTGTTGGTGGGTCACACATGAGCCCTCTTCAGCTGCAGCTAGCTCTCTGCACTCAAAGGTATGTTCACGACCAGGATAGTGCAGCTGCTCAACTACCTACTTCTGAGTGGCTGTACACCATCCTACAAGGACCAATGAGGGATACCATGGCTTCCAGTATGGCCTGCCCTGAACTGCAGAGATGTGCCCAGTTGGCCCATGTGCTGCCACATATTCCACACGTCAGCGTTTCTACTGTGCCGCTGGCGTCACACCTAACGAACGAGAAGCAGCTAGGGAAATTGTATATAACGTCTTTTAGAAAAATTATTAACTGGTTCTCTGCAAATTGACTCTCACTAAATTTTGAGAAAACACAGTACAGTAGATGCCATAACACCTTTGATAAATACAGACTTTGAAGGAAGGTCTGTTGCTAAGGCAGAATATTCTCGGTGTGTTCATTGATGAGAAATTGAACTGGAAGATCTGCTGAAATGGTTGGGTTCAGCTACTTATGCTATTAGGGTTGGGTTGTTTGGGGGAAGAGACCAAAGAGCGAGGTCATCGGTCTCATCGGATTAGGGAAGGATGGGGAAGGAAGTCGGCCATGTCCTTTCAAAGGAACCATCCCAGCATTTGCCTGGAGCGATTTAGGGAAATCACAGAAAACCTAAATCAGAATAGCCGGACGCGGGATTGAACCGTCGTCCTCCCGAATGCGAGTCCAGTATGCTAACCACTGCGCCACCTCGCTCGGTCTTATGCTATTAGGGTTATTGGAAATTTTAGTGATAAACATATGAGTAAATTAGCCTGCTACGCTAAACTTCATTCACAGCTTTCATATGCCATCATATTTTGGGACAGTTCATCATTAAGTGAGAAAGTATTCATTGTATGAAAGCGTTTAATCAGAATAATAGCTGGAGTCCACCTAAGACACCTTTCAGATATTCATTTAAGGAAATCGGGATATTCGCAGTACCTTCGCAATAGATACATTCACTTATGAAATGTGTTATTACTAACCCATCCCAATTCAAAAACAATAGTGAAGTTCATAGCTTCAACAGTAGAAAAAGGATGGTCTTCACTAGTCTGCGTTAAATCTGACTTTGGCACAGAAAGGGGTGAATTATGCTGCCACAAAAATCTTTGGTCATTTGCTAAATGCGATTAACAGTCTGACAGATGGCCAACTAAGATTTAAAAAGAAATTAAAGAAAATATGAATGACACCTCCTTCTACTCTATAGATGGAGTTTAGATATGAAGTAGTAATTGTAAAAAAAATAGTTATATTGTGCAATGAAAACTTACGTTAAACTGACATGTTCCGTATCATTACGAAATATCTTACTCATGATCTGTAGGACAAGTATTAACGGAATGTAACGTAATAGCAGGTCTGTAGCAATGGCACCTTCCCTTTTGCTCCCTTAAGCAAACACCCTGGGAAATGTTCTGATAGTGGATGTCGAATGGGAGGGGATGTTGATTACGGTAATCTAAGTCACTCAAAAGTCAACTCAATTTGAATGTAATGTCATTTTTAAATATCAATCTACTCTACGTAATAGATGCAAACTGCTTGTTGTGAACAGGTCCAAGGATATAACTGAGGAAAAACTGACTGATTCACTGAGCCAATAAAGAGAGAAAATATCCTAGAAAATATGATGTGTCCACCCAGAAATTCTGATGTCACAGTCATATATTCACAACGTTTATCAATCCAGTTGAATACTTTTGAAGATCTGTAGGTATTACACTCACCTCAGTATAGAGATTTTTCAGAACAGGAATATGTATCCTATTCCATTGCGAATGGGAATAGATGGCTAGAAACCTGTAGTAATTCTCTCGAGCATATTCTACAAATGTAACATTTTTATAATCGTCTAGAATTACAGTACTCTCAAGCAAATAACTTCCTACATTTTCTTGAATGTCGCATAAAGTTTCACGCAGATTGGCTCACCTACACCAACGCCGAAAATCACTTGTGTACAACAGAATGCCCTTGCACCAGAACGATAAAAATACGCGTTTCTGTAGATATTCTGAGCATGAGTCTGAAATAACGAAATATTGTTCCAGCCAACACTAATCTGTAGTTTAGGATTAGTGGTGCAATATATTGCTAGCATAAGAAGTTTTTTTTTTCACTGTTAGCTTTACTTTTGGAATTTGTGTATCTAAAGTTTCGTGCATATGAGCTGTATTAGTATACCTGAACTGTTAAAACACTTACGTCTCAGTGCTTTAAATGTACGCCATCATCCATGGTATTGCACATTCCACAATAAGGGTGCCTAACTGGTAGGCCATCATTTCTAATTTATTCATATATTAAATAAATACTTAGTTTCTACAGGGAATTATATAACTCTCATGGAAAATGCCTTTCTGAGACTCATATCTGATACACTCCTTTGTGTTACTGACAAGGGGGAGGTTGAGTCAATAATTAAATTACTGGAGACTAAGTACTCTCATGGATATGATTGAGTGTCTAGCAGAATATTAAAGTACTATGCTGCACATGCTAGCCCTATACTTAGCCATAGTTGTAATTTTTCCTTTAAGAATGGTCAGTTTCCTGAACGATTAAAGTACTGAGCAGTAAATCCGCTTTGTAAAAACGGAGAAAGGGATAATGTAGACAATTTTAGACCTATTTCTATGCCATCAGTGTTGACTAAAGTTATTGAAAAGGCTATGTGTATAAGGATAATTACTTTGATCATTTTATATCACATAATTTGTTATGAAATATACAATTCTGCTTTATAAGTCGTTTAACAACTGAAAATGCTGTATTCTTTTTTGTGTGTGAGGTAGTGGATGGATTAAAGAAAAAGTTTCGAACGCTAGGCATATTTTTTGATTTAAGTAAGGTGATTACAAAATGTTGCTTCAGAAGTTAGACTATTACAGAGTAAGGGGAGTAGCTCACAATTGGTTCACCTCTTATTTTAACAACAGTTAGCAAAAGGTCTTTGTTCACAGTGTTGAGATTGGCTGTAATGTGTGGTCTGAATGAGGTATGGTCAAATGGGGGTTGCCTCAGGGATCAGTGTTAGGACCACTCCTGTTCCTTATTTATGTAAATGATACACCGTCTAGTATTATGGGTAATTCGACAATATTTCCGTATGCTGATGACACTAGCTTGTTAATAAAGGATGTTGTGTGCAATACTGACTCTGTTTCAAATACTGCAGTTAATAACATAAGTTTATGGCTTGTAGAAAATAAACTAATGCTAAATCACAGTAAGACTGTGGCTCAGTAATGGGCTGTTTGGGCAATAAGTAGTGTAAGTTCGCAAAACTCTTGCAGACCCCTATTCACTAGTCTGAATGTTTTGACATTGCCCTCTCTCTCTCTCTCGGTCGTTTGTTGTTAACAATATCACAATATCAACTTTTTCTCAAGAATTGTCAGCTTTCATTCAGTTAATACTCAGCAGCCTGCATTTGGATTGCATTTCTTATTTCTTGTACAGAAAGGTGTGCAGTATACTGCCACACCCATTTTCAATAAGCTACCACAAGAATTCAAAAATCTTAGCAGTAATCCAAGCGCATTGAAATCGAAACTGAAGAGTTTCCTCATGGGTCACTCCTATTCTGTCTAGGAGTTCCTGCAAAAATTAAGCTGCTTCTTGTTGTATTGTTGGTTGCATTTACTTAAACGTATGGACTTACTTTTTTCGGGTTGATAAACATTTTATTTGATCTGTTATTACTTTTATGTTGTAATTTCATGTACTGACACGTTCCATGAACTTGGAGATTTGCTTCTCAATTTGGTCCTACGGAACTAGATGTGTAAATCAATTAAAAAAAAACAGACTGTGCACTGGTAAGTAGCGTTCTTAGACTTTACTGAACACTATACTATTGCGCCTTCTTTTCAATTCACAGTGCGGTACATGGGCATCTGTTGTTTTCGCCATTACTTATTTTCGAAACATTAAAATATTCAAACCACTACTGGGTCTGGATCTTAACAAATTATGTACTATTGCCAAATTACCAGTTTAAGTTACAATTAAACAATATAGACTATGTCAACTAATTAAAAACAGATTAAACAATTTCCAAAAATCTATGTTAATGTGCCCTCACACTACCTTTTACAGATGATGCAAGTCCTTTCATGATAACACTACAAAATTCAAACTTAGGAATATGGATTTGGTGCAATGATAACTGAAGCCAATACATAATACTGAATCACTACGATCCAAAAATATGAAGTAGGAATTAATACTTATTTTGGAAAACATCTCAACTTACATAATTCCTAACTAAGGCACAAATGATGTCAAACTAAGCCTAACTGTGGAAGAAAAGAGAAAGATAGTTTAAAAAACGCAAAAACTTTGTATAACTTCAGAATAGCATTATGAATTCATCGTTTGTGATTTTTAAGTAAGAATATAATATAAGCGAGGCTCTGAAATTTATGTTTAATGTTTTATGTGCAAGGACGGTACGAATGTGCTCGACTGTATAATTCAGTGTTTATAATTGGCCAAAAGAACTGTATTTATCGATTTTGATTCAAACCAAAGTAGTTTTATAAGCTCTGTAACTATTATTCCTAGAATAGAAACACTGTGAATCACTATCATCATCATCCCTTCAAATATTAGGCCTGTTTTTTGTTTTGCCTGTTATGGTACGCATCGCTTCCTCGGTATTGCTGGACTTCCTCTGCTAACTGGCTTAAATCTTCTTATCTGGAGAGGTGATATTTCGCCACTCATATTTTTAGATGTTAATTCCAGATTCTCCTATTTTCTTTTATTTTAATGGGGATGTTGAAGATATTCGTTTCTTCCCTAGTTTCCGAATTTCGAAATCTGTCGGCTCTTGTGCGTCATTTCACTGCTCCTAGAAACCTCATCTTTGTTGATGATATATGACTTTCTTGGAGTTTACTTTAAATTGACGATTCACTGCCGTAAACAAGCATTGCAACTGCTATTGCCTTATAAAATTTCTATTTTGTTTCTTTTCTCGTTTTATTTTTTAGACATGTCTTCATCGTTCCCCATATATTCCCAAATTTTGCTTGCTTCTTCTCTACGTTGTCGTCGTACTCATATATAACGTCACAACCTAAATAGTTAAGATGTTTGAGCTGTCCTATTGTTAATCGCAAATTTTGTCTACACAGGATGTCTCCCTTTGAAAGCCATTTATTTTGTCTTCTTTTCTGTGATCGTCAAGTGTTACTCTTTATAAACCCTAGCTAAGAAATGTATTCCTCTTTGTGGGACATCTTCATTATCCGCCAGCAGGGTGGCGTCGGCTGAATATAAAAGACAATTCATACGGTAATTACCGTTAATCTTAATTCCTTCGCTAAAGATCTCCTTCCATTTCCGAATTGCGTCACCTAAATTGCGAATCACGTACTAGCAAAAGAATTTTTCTGCCATAATCTTTTTGATAAGCTAGTCACTTTACTCAGAAAGGAAACCCAATATCTGTATCTACAGGTATTACCAATGGATACCATATTCACAAAAATGATGATATCATAACTTCCGCAAGTGCTCTTGGTATGCGTAACTGAATGTTTCAGCTTTCTAGCAGCATCAAGTTTTTAGAAAATAGGACGTTCCATTGTTACAAATTCCAGCGATCCGAAAATATAGAAACATGAGGTGCTTTTGTAAACAGAAAGGCTTTCCAGGAAAAGTTGTTCGCAGAACTGGAGAACTGGCATTGGTGCAGAGTGATGCCGCCGTAGTAAATAAAACTGTGGGTGGAGGTAATAAAAGTTTAAAAATTGCAAAATTCGGCCGTTTTGTCTGAGAGGGAAAAACGTAAACGATCGCTAACACAATACTAGTGATCAGAAGCTGCAAATTACTGCAACAGACTTAAAATGCCGTACGACAACTGCACAGCTTCTATCAGGTTGACAATTGCCGGGCAGTTACTTTCACAACGTGTCAATTAATACGAGTAATACGAGCGGCAACAAAACGAAAACACGGTCACGAGCAGTGAACTACGGCTTTAATGAAGTACATGTTTCAAGCTTAAAACAAATGGATTCGTTATACACGTACAAATTCTGATCACCCTAGATAGGGACGTGCCAGGGAGCTGCTCACATTATTATTATGAACTGCGTATGTCTTTCTAGTAAACATTTATATATTATATGGTAGTCCTGGGTTGAGTATTTTCCAGAGCTCACTACCTAAATCTTTTGTATTCAATTATTAGTCCGTCGTACTGAAGCTCAAACGGAATTTGACAAGGAGTTGTTCGTTCTAGTAGTGCGCTAACTGAAAATGTTTCTCTGTATAAGTTTGCTCACTCCAGTGGTCGCATGGATATGGAAAAATACCTATAACGACTGTGCAAAGAGGAGCTCGACAGCAAGAAGGTTGTTGCAACTCAAATGATATCCATTGTATTATTACAAATGAAAGAAGTTACGTACATGCGATCAACAATTTATCAGAGGACTTCAAGGAAGCGAAGCATTTTATTTTGTAGTAAAAAAATACAGATAATTCTCATATTTAAAGAATTGCTGATTGATTTACGGGAAATTATTAGAGTATAACTGGCCGTGTTCGACAACGTCGTTAAAATAGATTTCTACGGTTTCCATCAACTTGCTGCAGAATATGATTTGTGCTCGCGTATGAGTTATTTTAGCGATCAAGTAACTTATAGTATAATGTCTCAAACTGAAACTTTATTTTTCGACTTCTGCTTGATCTATAACATAATTTCGCATTATTCCCTAATAAAAAAAAGTCATTACCAAGTATACGCCGCTGAATTAAACAGTTCTTGGCAATTAGATTTCAGTGCAACCCTTGTAATCTGACGACGTTTTCGACAGATAAAAATAAAATACGTGTGCCAGGAAGCGAAATAGCGCAGTTATACGTCAAGTACATAAAGCAAATAGCTCTCTAAGGCAGCTCGTGGACGAGGCAGTGGAAATACTGCGAAGCTGCGTAGGTATGATTTTTTTGCGTAATGCCGACAAACAGGTGGCGAAGGTTTTTCTCTGCTGTAAATTATTACAGCATCTCTTCAGTCATGGACGATGAGCTTACCGTTAACATAATTAGTACCTCACTGATTTAAAAATACGTATCTACACGAAATATAACAGCAGCGTAACTATAAAAGAACGCAGTGTACTTATGTAAAAGCATGTTTTGCTGTTTTTAATGTAGATGCAAATGCAAATCCTGTGTAATGTTAACTGTAAATTTTCAGTGCTGTGACCTGGTAGGTAATAATTCATCTCTACAATTTTATCAAGGGGGAAGAGAAAGTTAACTATGTGAGAGATAGTAGAAAGATAGGCAGGCAAGACACGTCAGTTTCGTTAGCACGAAAATAAGTTATATTTTGTGGAAGAAAAGTTGTTTGTCTGTGGTAATTTTCGGATGGCAACGTGTGGAGGGGAGGGCCGACGTATTGAAAGAGTGGGAAGCAGTTTTTGGAGGTTTAGCGACGAGCAGAATGAAGATGCTTCCAGAGAGGTATGCTGGTGTCATTGTTACAATGTGGTATTGACTTTTAAGAAGATACATTGAAATTTTAACATTCGACGGAGAAGAGTACCTGACGGGGAAGAAGACGGAAGAGAGAAGCCAATGGAATTAATATTCACCCACGCAAAAGATTTCTTAATATAGTCGACACGGAAGATCATCAGAATGAAGAAAGCAAGACGTCGGGCAAAACAGAGTTGTGTGGCGTCGCGTCAAAAACAAACAGTGTGCTGGGGAAAACAGACCGGGAACAGAGCAATGAATATCAGAGCATTTGTTATGATGAGGGAGGCCTAATTTAGTTTTAGTAAAGACATTAAATACTTTGGCGTCATGCCACGTAAATAAATTCTTGCATGGGCGTTCTTTGTTGTGAACAAAAGCAGTGTGTATCCGTGAGCAAACCCAATCGATCCCAATTAAATATTACGTCCCAAGTATTGAAAAGAGTTTTAGCAGCAAGACAGTACAACGAAACAGAATTTGAATCACTAACATTTTTCAGATAATTTTTCAAAATGGCTCTGAGCACTATGGGACTTAACTTCTGAGGTCATCAGTCCCCTAGAACTTAGAACTACTTAAACCTAACCAACCTAAGGACATCACACACATACATGCCCAAGGCAGGATTCGAACGTGCTACCGCAGCGGTCGCGCGGTTCCAGACTGTAGCGCCTAGAACCTCTCGGCCACTCCGGCAGGCGGTTAATTTTTCGGTTATGGAACTAAACAATACCATATTGCTAGCTTTCTTTCACACAGCAAAACTTCTGCGGCACCACAGATCCAGCGACTATCTTCTGCCGCAGCAGTTACGTTTCCTACATCTTTCGGCAGCTGTTTTCATAATAAGGAGACGAGTCTGTGTACGTGAACTGAATAACAAGCTACTAACTGTATTTCAATATAGTTACCAGCAAAGATGTTACTAAAGTGACAGTTGTTACTAAATATAATAATAAAATCAAATATCTTTCTTATTATGCAGGAAATATTAAATTATTTCTCACAGCGATATAAAGCAACTGCTATTCGAAACTGAAGCAGGAAAACCGTGTTGGCTTAGAAGAGGAATGTTAAATCAGCTCTTACTTTTCTGCCATTTTCTTGACAACATAAATTTGTTTAAGAACTAGTTCGGCTGTGTCATTACGATGCTGCATTTAATGAAACATTACGATTGCCGTACATGACTAGAAACATGGTGATGGGGACGTTCAAATAGTTACTTTACATTACAGTTTCAGTTCAGTTACGCTTTTGTAGAAAGAGATTGTTTAATAGAGTTTCAACAGATCCACAACAGATTAACCACTTCAATTTAATATAAGATAATTGGTGCTAGTGACATTTATACTCAGTGTCTCTATCTTAGTAGAAATATAGTCCAGTTTAACTACTTAAATACTTAACCTTACTTAAATATTATAAATGTATCATTTATGTGTGTGTGTGTGTGTGTGTTGGGTGTTTGTGTGTGTGTGTGTATGTGTGTGTGTGTGTGTGTGTGTGTGGGTGGGTGCAGGTGTGTGATCTTTTCCTTTTATCTAAAAGTGAAAACATCAGACTTCGTCACGTAACAGTTCAAAGTAGACATTTGTTCAAATCTGACATTCTGATAAAATAGTACGTAGTGAAGAGAAAGTCATTCGAGTGTCGGTTGAGAACAGTGACAGCTCATCTAGTACTCATACATACGTAGTGAAAGATAATGTTAAGAACAGTGAAACTTCCTGGAATATTAAAACTGTGTGCCGACTGAGACTCCAACTCGGAACCTTTGCCATTCCCGGGCAAGTGCTCTACCGTCTGAACTACCCAAGCACGACTCACGACACATCCTCACAGCCTCGCAGAAAATCTTCTGTGAAGTTTGGAAGGTAGGAGACGAGGTACTGGCAGAATTGAGGGTCTGAGGAAGCGTTATGAGTCGTTCTTGGGTAGGTCAGATGATAGAGCACTTTTCCGCGAAAGGCAGAGGTCCCGAGTTCGACTCTCGGTCCGGCACACAGCTTTAATCTGCCAGGAAGTTTCATACCAGCGCACACTTCGCTGCAGAGTGAAAACTTCATTCCAGTTAAGAACAGTGTCAGTCATGCAGTTATATAAAAAGCTTTTTAGGCCTCCAGCTGCCAGCACTTAGTCAAACAAGTAATATTGATGGAAATAAACGAAAAAAGTCGATGTTGCTTTATTACAGCAAGTCACTGGGAATAAAGAATCATATTATGGGAATAACGAACTTTTGCTATATAAGGCACTACAATGATGGGAATGTAGAAGAGAGGGAAATATATAGGCACAGTCCTAACGAATTATAATTCACTTACCAAGTTCATACCCCAGAAAATTATCATCTGACCCACTTTTGAGAATTTATCATCTGGAACCACTGCAGAGTTACATTAACGGAAGAACAAGGCGAAAATCGGAAAAGGTAACTTATATTCACCACAGAATTGTTTCAGTAGCACAAGAGAGACGCAGTAAAGCTCACACTCAGAAACTCTTGTCAGGTACGAGATGTTTACAAGAACCTATGGATTTACTTTTAAAACTCCATCAGTGTATGTTCCAAGACAAATCTGAAATACGGTGCTTCCCTCTACATACTCTGTGCACGTAGACTCCAACAGAAAAACTCTCCGTTTCCTGTATTAACAACGGATCGTCTTCGATTTCTCCATAGCTACAGAATTTGAAGGTCCAGACATATTTTTCTAAACCAGTACCCAGAACTTATCAAAAACGTTTTAAAAAATCGACTTTCAAGACCTGCAGATGTAAGCGCTGTTTAGAGCATCATTTAAACAGATCACAGACACACACACACACACACACACTCACACTTATAGCCCCCCCCCCCCCCCCCCCAGCAGAAAGTAGCTGTGTGAGTAGCATTCTACCTTGATAATGGTGAAGTCTCTGATCCTGTTTCTGTTAGTCAGAAATTATTTTTACGTTTATTTGATTTCTACCCGTTTTCTCAAATTGAAATATGTGTTAACAAATACAGTGTGTTTCATATACTACAAAATTTTTAAAACTCGAGTAAAAAATTCATCGAAATAAGAACTTATTTTGCTCCGCTGCCTTGGCAGGCAGTTACTAGGTCTATGAAGTTAGTGATGACCCTTTCAAAGACATCTCTGTAGAAGTGGTCGATGACGCGTTGAATTTCTTCCTAAGTTGGAGAACTGTTTGTGTTTTGTTCTCGTAGACCTTGGACTTCACATGACCCATACAAAGAAGTCACCTGAAGTAAGGTCACCAGATCTGCGAAGCCCTTCCACGTCACCATGAAGTTACAGCAGAGACTGAGGGAATTTTTCTCGGAGTAGGGTTACTGTCTCGCAGGCTGCGTGATATGTAGCCTCGTCCTGCTGAAACCACCTATTGGCTGTATACACTTCACCCAGGGCAGACCAGAAGTTATTTTTGACCATTTGATGATAACGCTAACTGTTAACTGTTACTGCGTTACCGCCCGAAATTTTCATACATGAAGGGTCCAATCATACCACCTGCCCATAAGCCACACCAAAATCCGGTTCGCAGTTTATGCATCTCTTGCACCGCACTATGGTTTTTTGACCAGAAATATGGCAATTTTGTCGGTTAACGAATCCACACAGATGAAAATGTGACTCGACAGTGATGATTATTCTTTTTGCTAAATTGTTGGCCTCTTCTTGATTTATGAGAATCCACTCTGCGAAATGTCTCCGTTTCAAATGATCTGAGGGCTTAAGATTTTGCGTCGGCTGAATCTTGTGTGGCTGCATATGAAGATTCAATCGAGATTCCCGGTTGTTGAGAATGACACTTAAACGACTTGTGAGGCTAACAGCCACACTAAGATGCAGTAGTGCAGTGCTTTCTTCCATTCTAACAGTATCGTTTCGACCACGCGATTTTGTGGTTACAGCGGACCCGGTTTCACCGAATTTCTTTGTCAGTCGTAGAACAATTGACGCTCTAGGAGCATTGTTACGTCCGAAGATCCCGCGAAGTCTACGAACTGTCTCTGCATAGCAGTCGCCTCTTCTGTAATGCGTTTTCGCAGTGACAACACGTTCTTCCTTTGTGAACAGCACCATGGTAACCGAGGTCCTGAAATATCCAAACAACAATTGATCAAGTAATCGGAATGACAGTCGATATTGAAAGTAATAAATATAGTGCTGTGAACTTGAAAACAACGTTCTACCACTCAATTCAAAAATTGCGCAACACATGAAAGACGTTATACTGAACCATAATTTTCTAATAAAAATATGAGGGTCACGCAGAAAATATTTCCCCACACTAACAATTGTTTATTTCACATAATGAATATTACTTACGTGAAAGAATGATGCTTTATGTACACACCTTCTCTATGCCCTTCCTCCAGCGTCACACAAAGGCGTGTGTGTCCTGTTGGTCCCAGTCCTTTTTCTGGTCAGGAAGCCATTTCTCGCAGCGCGAATCATCTCCACCTTGTCCTCAAGATGTCTTACACCAATGCTGTCTCTCAATGGCACACAAAAAAGTCGAAGACCCAGGTAACTAGGTCAGGGCTGTAGGGTGGATAGAATAATACTATCCAATCATCTTTGGAGAGGAGTTAACACCTAAAACCTGTGTGTATCCGAGCGTTATCGTATCGAATAAAACATCCTCTGGGTTATTATGGCGTAGAAGTCGCTGAAAACGCTTCTTGCTTGTGCTTATTGTGTTAACATTCGCCTCCGAACTAATGGTACTTCTTCTTCGCATGACATCGGTGAGAATCACACCTTCACTGTCCCAAAACAGTCATCATCAGCTTACCGCCCGAGTCGTTGCTTCGAATTTTTTTCCTTTGAGGGGAGTCAGGATAATGTCATCCACAGACTGTTTATTTGTTTCGGACTGAAAATGGTCTGTATCTACATGGCTACTTTACAAATCACACTTAAGTGAGGTTCATTTATTAGACCACTCTCGAGCAGTGCGCTGAAAAAACGAACATGTATGTCTTTCCGTGCGGCTCTGATTTCCCTTATTTTCTTAGGACGATCGTTTCTGCCTTTGTAGGTCAGCGTCAACAAAATATTTTCGTATTAGGAGAAGAAAGTTGGTGATTAAACTTTCTGGAGAAGATACCACCGGAACGAAAGACGCCTTCGTTTTAATTATTTCCACCCCAAATCCCTTATCATGTACATGACACCATTCACCTATTTCTCGATAACACAAAACGTGCTGCCATTCTCTGAGCTTTGACGACTTACTCTGATAATCGTATGTGGTAAGGATCTCACACCACACTGGAAAAGAGGATGGACAAGCGCAGTGTAGGTAGTCTGTTTATAGATCCGTTCCATCTTCTAAGTGCTCTGCCAATAAACAGTAGTCTCTGATTCGCCTTCGCCACAACATTTTCTATGTGCCGTTTCCAAATTCGAAGTTGTAATTCCCAGGATTATAGTTGAATTTGACTGATTTATCGTGGACCCGAAGTTTAACGGATTTCTTTTAGTACTCATGTGGATGACCTCATTTTTTCACTATTTAGTTCAACTGCCAATTTTCGCACCATACAGACAACTTATCTAATTTGTCTGGCAGTTGGTTTTAGTCTCTTGATGACTTTGTTAGAAAATAAACGACAGCATAATCTGCAAAAAGCCTTCGACATCTGCTCAGATTGTTTTCTAAATCGTTTATATAGATAAGGAGCAGCAGAGGGCCTATAACATTTCCTTGGGGAACGCCAGAAATCACTTTTGTTTCACTCGATGACTACCTGTCAATTACTACGAACTGTGACCTCTCTGATAGGAAATCCAGTCACATAACTGAGACGATATTCCATAAGCATGCAATATGATTACAAGCCGCTTGTGAAATATGGTGTCAAAGCCTTCTGGAAATCTAGAAATACGGTATCAGTTTGAAATCCCCTTTCATCACTGAACCACCGATGGCAATACAGGAGAACAGGACCACCTACTCAGCTTCAGAACATAACACAGAACAAATCGTTTTTTTCTGTGGGAGTTGTGTTCCACCATAAGAAAATGCTAATACTGGCATCCACACTTCCTTTGCTGGCATGGGAACATCAGGGCGCTGCAACATGTTCAGATGTAAGTGCTGTGACTGCTCCGCCCGCTCCTTGCAAATTATAGAGCTCCGCCGAGTTTTTCCTTTTTTTTCCTCCGTAGTGACAAACTCGATGACGACACGCTGCTTGTAACGTAAATCATTAACAGACGCCACATTGAAACATTACTGAAGCTATGCTGTCAGGGGAAACAGACATTCAGAATTCATAGCTAACGTTTCGCATTGGCATTATTGTTTCTGGCTGAGAAAAGGAAATGTGGGGCGCTACTCTACGGATGGCCCTCATAATATCTTTTTATATTTAGCTGTGATTCGCACGAAAACACGATAACTTATTCTACATAAAAGTTAGGTACAAAAATGTGAAATGTTTTATTGTTAAATGAAAAAAATAAGTATATCGGTAGTATTGCTTTTACATTTTATTTGTATTTATTCGATTCTGTTTGCTACTTTGCATTTTTGTATCAGGTTTTAATTTATAACGAGTACCAACACTCGTATTTTCATATGTTTAAGAGTGAAAATATAAATGTGTTACTCTTAATAAAACGTATTATTCTGTATTTGTCAATTAACTTTTGAATTTGCTGATAAACATAGAATTAAAAGAAAAGTAAAAAAAAATTATTGGCGTTTAGCGTGAAACGAGTCAGACACCTCAACGATTACATACAATGTTCACAACAGTTACTTTCTGCATATAAACATTCGTCAAAACGTGGGCAGTTTGCAGTGCAGTCTTCATTCCAAATGGAATGCACCAGCTCTGGTAGTAACTCCAAGAGCAAGCTTTCCATTTACAGGGTGTTTCAAAAATGACCGGTATATTTGAAACGGCAATAAAAACCAAACGAGCAGCGATAGAAATACACCGTTTGTTGCAATAAGCTTGGGACAACAGTACATTTTCAGGCGGACAAACTTTCGAAATTACAGTAGTTACAATTTTCAACAACAGATGGCGCTGCAAGTGATGTGAAAGATATAGAAGACAACGCAGTCTGTGGGTGCGCCATTCTGTACGTCGTCTTTCTGCTGTAACCGTGTGCTGTTCACAACGCGCAAGTGTGCTGTAGACAACATGGTTTATTCCTTAGAACAGAGGATTTTCCTGGTGTTGGAATTCCACCGCCTAGAACACAGTGTTGTTGCAACAAGACGAAGTTTTCAACGGAGGTTTAATGTAACCAAAGGACCGAAAAGCGATACAATAAAGGATCTGTTTGAAATATTTCAACGGACTGGGAACGTGACTGATGAACGTGCTGGAAAGGTAGGGCGACCGCGTACGGCAACCACAGAGGGCAATGCACAGCTAGTGCAGCAGGTGATCCAACAGCGGCCTCGCGTTTCCGTTCGCCGTGTTGCAGCTGCGGTCCAAATGACGCCAACGTCCACGTATCGTCTCATGCGCCAGAGTTTACACCTCTATCCATACAAAATTCAAACGCGGCAACCCCTCAGCGCCGCTACCATTGCTGCACGAGAGACATTCGCTAACGATATAGTGCACAAGATTGATGACGGCGATATGCATGTGGGCAGCATTTGGTTTACTGACGAAGCTTTTTTTTACCTGGACGGCTTCGTCAATAAACAGAACTGGCGCATATGGGGAACCGAAAAGCCCCATGTTGCAGTCCCATCGTCCCTGCATCCCCAAAAAGTACTGGTCTGGGCCGCCATGTCTTCCAAAGGAATCATTGGCCCATTTTTCAGATCCGAAACGATTACTGCATCACGCTATCTGGACATTCTTCGTGAATTTGTGGCGGTACAAACTGCCTTAGACGACACTGCGAACACCTCGTGGTTTATGCAAGATGGTGCCCGGCCACATCACACGGCCGACGTCTTTAATTTCCTGAATGAATATTTCGATGATCGTGTGATTGCTTTGGGCTATCCGAAACATACAGGAGGCGGCGTGGATTGGCCTCCCTATTCGCCAGACATGAACCCCTGTGACTTCTTTCTGTGGGGACACTTGAAAGACCAGGTGTACCGCCAGAATCCAGAAACAATTGAACAGCTGAAGCAGTACATCTCATCTGCATGTGAAGCCATTCCTCCAAACACGTTATCAAAGGTTTCGGGTAATTTCATTCAGAGACTACGCCATATTATTGCTATGCATGGTGGGTATGTGGAAAATATCGTACTATAGAGTTTCCCAGACCGCAGCGCCATCTGTTGTTGAAAATTGTAACTACTGTAATTTCGAAAGTTTGTCTGCCTGAAAATGTACTGTTGTCCCAAGCATATTGCAACAAACGGTGTATTTCTATCGCTGCTCGTTTAGTTTTTATTGCCGTTTCAAATATACCGGTCATTTTTGAAACACCCTGTAATTCATCTATATATGAAATACTGAATTGTTGAGTGGTACTTAAGACAGGTAAATAAATTCGTGAAATCAATGTGAAGTGAAGTAGAAATTAGAAAATAAATGAAAAACTTAGTTTACTTTAGAGGAGTTACACACTTGCAAACAGTGGACAAAGCAGTAGTGCCAATGGCCGGCGCTTGAAGTCAGCACGTTCAGGAGAGAAGCGGAAACTGTCAATTCAGCCGTCAGGGCATCGCCCGACCGGCTCACGTCAAGAAGATTCTCCGAGAAGCTTTTCACGTGACACAAGAAGCCATCCCCCCCCCCCCCCCACCCCAACATAAGCGGACGCTGTCGATTCAGCCGTCAGGGCATTGCCCAACCGGCACACGTATTTCTCAATTGTCACATGTGATCACAGGCCCTTGCCTACATTCCAAGAGCCAATGACCGACGTTAAGAAGATTTTTCGAGAAGCTTTTCAACGTGACAGAAGAGGCAATGACCGTGAAGTCGTTCACCTCCAGTGAACTGAAGTGAATAAATACAGGAGACGCAGTGGGCCATACAAGAGTAGCAGTAGTTTTCAGTCAGTTTCGGTGCTGAAGACCGTCATGCAAGAAGAGACTACATCATACACAGACGCACCAAGTCCGGCGCTGTAATGGAATAGTAAGCAGCAGCCTCGGAGCCAGAAGACAGAAGTTAAAAGGTATTTGTAGACTAATTTTTACGTACCCGGGAGACTCGTGAGGACGGGAAGGAGACGGCCTCACATCAGCATTCACCTGTGAGCTGGGATGAAGATCTGACAGCCGAAGACTGGCAAGCGGGAGTCCGTTGTTCGAGTTCGGGACACTGGCCTTCCCCGCCGCGCCGCTCCGCTGGCCGACGCACAACGCTGACACAGGCGGCCGCTTAGAGAAGAGAAACACTGGGACGCCACATCCGATTCACGACTTCGTTCTCAATAATTAAACGGACCACAGCACGATGTGCGTCTCCAGTCAACTGGGCGAGACGGCGACACGAGATACACACCGCCACGTGTAATCAGACGCCGCCGCTGCCGCAGCAGAAGGCTTCGCAAACGACATAGCTGCCGCTCTCCGAGGAGAACATCCAATAAGGAAACAGTTGTACAAAACTTTCAATAAAAGTTATCTTATGTAAAAATGCTGTTTCATTCTACCTCATACCCGAGCCAAGGAAGAACCCACCCTGCCCACATGTTGGCAAGAGAGAAAATTTAATTTATTTAGTATTTTCACCGTGACATAATGCTTTAGAATCAAATGCCCTTTGCAGTAATGCTCATCCTGACAATTGACTAGCATCAAAAGAGAAAACTCAGTTACATTTAGTGTCAGACGTGTTGCAGAATATTCTTCTTAAAAAACTTTTTCCTCGTATAACGTGTCCTTAAGATATCGTATTCAACTGCTGCGCAACGCTGACTGTTCGTTGGCTGCGTATTGCGCTTGTGAAAAGTATCGTGAAACAATACTTAAATCTTAGTGAAATGCTGAATTTTAAATAATGAAAATGAATCTAATTAAATCCCAAAAGAATATAATTGGGTACATAGTGAAGCCTATTTGACTGAAACTCAATACCATTTATCTGAAACTCAATTTCTGAATATACTCAAATCCCACAAGACACTAATTGTGTACACAATGAAAACTGTTTAACTGCAACTCAATACTGAAGTACGTTATGAAACTTACATAACATGAAATGCAATGTCTGACCTGAAATATCCTCGAAATAAAATACTGCTCAACTCGAAAGAAAATAACTGTCTAAGATTTCCTTCACTGTTCACCGTAAATTAACCTGCTTACTTAAACCAACAACTGAAAATTCTAACTACGTACTGTTTGCTCACACGAATACAAAGTGAGATCTGTCCTGAAAGATAAATAACTTATCTTGTGTTCAGCGTGGTATTTGGTGTCTTGTGTACTGATATTCTTTAAAGCATATTGAAATCAGGAAATGCTGCAGCTAAAGAAAAACAATATTCTCACTACTAAATTTTTCCTTGCTTCTCAGAAACAATGTGTCGCTGCGTGTGGCGTAAAGTGCAATGCAAACACGGAAAAATATTTTAAACTTTACTAAGAAAGATGGAGGAACGTTTTACTTTGACTAAAAGCGTTCTTGAAAAATTAAACTCTGATTTTTGTCAAAAAAGACTGTACAGCGTAAAAAGAGTCTAACAGTTACGAAATTTACTATTTACAAAAGTTACAGAGATTTAACACAATTGCGTCGTTTGTGACATAATGAAAGCAAAGAGATCAAATGAACACTAATCATGAATATTATTAGGTACCTAAGGGAAAAACATTTTGTTCACTTAGTGTCTCTGACAGACAAACGTTTCATTCTTGCATGTGCTTAGGTTCTCCATCCACACAGTCAAGAAAGTATCTTTGCCAACAAGTTTTCATCTCAATAATAAAATATTTCAGATAATTTCTCCTAGTTGCACATACCTCAGTTCTTCTTTTGTAAAACTCATCTGCCGGCTGTTGTGTTAAATTTTCTCATTATGAACTATGGCGGTTATTCCTCTTCATAAAAACTACCGTTCCATGTCGTACTGTATATGATTTCTGTAATATCACGTGCGTCATCTATCCACCACATGGCGGTGGGCAGCTCAGAGTAGCAGCTTCCATAGTCTAACGTACGCCTTGACCCATTAAGGGGATACCTTACAATTCTACTGAAGATCGAAGAAGAATGCGATTTTCGTATATTGTAAAGGTTGAATAACATCTGTACAAGTTCACGCACACTAACATTGATCTCTAACATAATTTGTCGTTCTTTTATAGAAATATACCAAACTTTTCGAGCTCTCGTCTTATTAGAAGTATTCGAAATACAATCTAAAACAAAATATTGATTTATATGTTCCGCAATTATTTTCAATGCCTAGTAATGTGAGGGGACAATTTTCACTCCTGTTGGACAGACGCAGACGAAGCAACCGCGGTTGTTTAGGTCTGATATATCTTGATAACAGGTCGAAATTCTGCTCCGAGCATGGCGGCCATAGATGCTCATACTGTGTATCTTGTCTAACATTACAAGCCAGCGGACGCGAAGTGGTACTAGAAGGAAAAAGAACCTATAGCATTGAAAATTTCAGATTTTTTGAGAAGAATAAGAAACACACTGATGATTCTGATGTAAGATTTCAAAATTCTAGTGAAATACGAAAGCTGCCAAGCCCATCAGGAAACTGATTCTGCTTTATGTCACATATAGCTTACTGAGCCATTCCATTGTCGTAAAGACAACGCCATTAAATGTAGTAGAAAGCAATAAATTAAATAGAGAAGGCTGAAAAATATTTACATTGGAACACATTCCAGATTTTGTTGTCTAGTCATCTGTATAATAGAAATTTAATATTTTTTCTTATTCCATTTTGAAATAATAGCATTCATTTCGTGTGTGCTGCAGCCTTTTTCAGAAATTATGAAAACGACACCTGGGAAAGTAAGGTTTTCCCGAATGCAAAAAACTATTCCAAGTTACAACGTGGTCAACTACCCAAGAACAAATATTCCATTCAAATTTAAAAGTTGTGCAACCAAGAAAATCTTGGTAGTACTGTATTTAATAGGTGCCAATAATCAGTAAGTGAAATCAAATTCGGCAGTATTTCCAAAACCAGATTCAAGTTAAGGACATTATGAAATTGAAGTTGTTGGCAGCACAAATTTAGATTTTCAAGACAGGGAAAATTGTGGAGACATTAAAGCGACTCAGTTTTTCTGCAAACATTGCCTTTTCCCTGGAAGAAAAGCAAGATGGAGCACGACTGACGAAGTGTGGCTTAACAGTCCACATGAAATACGACGAGTTGTGAAAACCTATTGGATTTTACACATCATAAAACCCAGCAACAGAAGAATTAAGAATATCCTTCAGATAGCTTGAATATATTATACAGCACTTAAATGTGTAGAACGGGTAATATGCACAAACACTGCAATAAAACAACATTATGTCCAACAACAACAAATTTTACTTATTGCGGTCTCTAGTGCGCGTTTCTTTATGGGATTCTAAAATGGGTTACTAGATTGGACACAAACCAGGAAACATAAAGTATTCCTAGGTACTCTATCGTCCAGGTACAACACGTCCCCGCTACACACATAAACAAAAGTGTTGCATCACTCCTTTATTTCGAGATTTACGGCACAGAATACAACAATTAGCTGTGAAGAATGCCTATACATTCATTTATAATACGCTCACATTACCAAAAAAGAAAAATAAAAAAATATCGCTACGTCTGTTTCCCACGGGGGGCTTTTCATAGTACTTCTGAGCAACGCTGATACATGGTAGAACGGACTCTTTCGGAGGCATATTTTAATTCGTCGTGGCATCCCATCAGCGAGAATATGAAGCGAGCTCTGGTCCAAATTGTCCCACTCTTCAGAGGCGATTCTGCGTAAGTCACACAGAGTAAACGGTTTTTGTCGACATCAAGAACAGCTCAATCGATCCCACACATGTTCGTTCACGTTCATGACAGGGGAACAGGGAGATAACTCCATTTTGCTGATCTCAGCTTGATGAAGGAACTTGTTCGCGGAACAGCACGACGAGTGGGCGAGATATCATCAATCAAGACAATATTCTCACCAAATTGTTGACTGTAAGGTCCCACTCTTTAGCGAAGAACAGTGAGATTGCCCTCAAAAGCCAATGGAGCTGTACTGTTTTCCACGTAATGCCAACCCAGAACATCATTTAGCCACCGCCTTGTTGGACACGTGGCTCACAGTGTTGGAGCAGTTCACTGTTACTAGGCTGTCCACGGTACAAACAACACTCAGTGCCAGTTCTGGCGTTCTATTCCACATGATTTTTTGCCCAGCTCTACTACAGCCCATGGTGTTGAGGTGTACTACGTGGTGCTCAGTCTGGTGGCTGGGAGTCGAGATAAGCAACATGAAGTCTACCAATAGCTCGATGTAATACATGAAATCCTGTAGCCTTTTCGAAAGCCTGATTCAGATCTGGCGCACGGCTTTTTTTACTCAAAAACTGTAGATAGCGGTCATCTTGTTGAGCCGTTGTCGAACGTGGACGGTCCCTGCTGGCTTTTTTTTTTTTTTTCATCAGTCTCCTGACTGGTTTCATGTGGACCACCAAGATTTCCTCTCCTGTGGCAACTATATCTTCTTAGAAAAGCAATTACTGCGTACATCCTCAATTATTTTGTGGATGTAATCCAATCTTTGTCTTCGTCTTCGTCTTAACAAATGTCCTATTATCCCTACCCTTGCTGGTGTTTTCCGTACATTTCTTTCCACGTCGATTCGGCGGAGAATCTTCTCATTCCTTACCTAACCAGTCCACCTAATTTTCAACATTCTTCATGAGCACCACGTCTCAAATGCTTCGATTCTCTTCTGTTCCGTTCTTCCCACTGTCCACGTTTTACTACCATACAATGATGTGCTTCAAATGTGCATTATTGGAAATTTCTTCCTCAAAGTAAGGCCTTCATATCAGTAGACTTCTCTTGGTTAGAAATGTCCTTTATGCCATTGCCAGTCTGCTTTGTATGCCCTCCTTGCTCTGCCTTTCATGGATTATTTTGCTACCTCGGTAGCAGAATTCCTTAACTTCGTCTCCTTCGTGGCCCCAAAATCTGATGTTAAGTTTCTCGCTCTTCTCACTTATGCTAGTTCTCATTACTTTCGTCTTTCGTCGATTTATTTCAGTCCATATTCTGCACTCGTTAGACTGTTCATTCCATTCAACTCGTCATGCCATCCTTCTTCACTCTCACTGAGGACAGCAACGTCATCGGCGACTCTTATCACTAACATCCTTTCAGCCCGAATTTAAATGTCCCTTTTGAATCTTTCGTTCTTTTCTGTCATTGTTTCTTTGGTGTACTGATTGAACCCTTTTTAATCCGAGCAGTTCTTTCCTGGTATTCCACTCTTATTGTTCAATCTTGGTTCTTGTACATACTGTATAGTACCCGTCATTCCCTAGAGCTTACCCCTATTTCTATTGGAATTTCGAAAATTTTGCATCACTTTACGTCGTCGACCGCTTTTTTCAGGTCGACAGATCCTATTAACGACATTCACTTATTTCAGTCTTGCTTCCGTTAGCAACCGCAACATCAGAACTGATTCTCTGCTGCCTTTCCCTTTTCTAAAACTAAACTGATCGTCGTGTACTAGATTCTCCACTTTCTTTTCCTTTGTTCTGTACATTACTGTTGTCAGCAACTTGGAGGCATGAGCTCTTAAGCTGATTGTGCGATAATTCTCGCACTTACCGGCACTTGCATTCTTCGAAATTCTGTAGATGATTTTTTACGAAAGTCTCGTGGTATATCGTCAGTCTCGTACATTCTACACACCAACGTACGTAGTCGTTTTGTACCACCTCCTCCAGTAATTTCAGAAATTCCGATGGAATGTTATCTATCCCTTCTCCTATCTGTGACTTTTGCCTTACTTAATCGGAAGTCGTCCCAAGTTATGATGGTGCGGACCCATTCACTGGTCGCGAAGTCAGAAAGTGGCGAGAAACAGGTCTTTCTTCGTGTTTTTCACAAGTTTTCAGAGAAAATCACCTTGAACGTTTCTGATGAACTGTATTTACTAAACATAACAAATTCTTGAATACGGGATGCTTATAGAATTGTAATCCAGAATTGTTCCCTTTATCGAGGGTTCAAATATCGCTTTGGTTGTTCTTTTTTTCGTTAAATTTGATAGCTACATCTTTTAACTGTAAAATTCGTCAAATATATGCTAATTATCACATATCTAAACATTATTTTAATTAAAAATAAACTATCACTTGTTTCTAATTACATGTCACACGCAAAATAGCAGTTTTCATAGTAAACATTAATTCTTAATTTCTTAATTTTATAAAATAATATTAACAAAATTTTCTTCAATTAGGAAAACGTTACAAATAAGGTTTTTAGGTCAAAAATGAAAGTTAAATACTCTGGACTATGTCCAGCGTTTTATGACACAGATGTGATCTCACACGAGCCAAAGTGATAAGCGTCGTGGAAGCATGGAGAACAATCATTTTCACAGCATTGAGGACACCATTCAAATGCCCTACTTTTACGGTTGCCACCGTACCACTGTGACATTAACCCAACAGAACTGATCACACTTAAGGGTTTTCTCACGAGAAATAACAAAGCATTCAAGCTGGCAAACGTACTGTAACTAATGCAAAAAGCTGTTGCTCAAGTTACTGTGAACGTTAGCGGGTTGCAAAACGGCACTTCATACAAGAAGTGGAGAAAATGTCGTTCTTGTTTGTCTGCCGTTGATCGACTCTTATCAGTGCAGCAGATGACAACTAACAGTACTAAAATGTTTCACTCGTATTCGTATATAGAAGGAATTGAGAGACTACCAGACGACAGACTGTTAATTTAATACCTTCAGTGGCATCATTATTTCACTGTACAGTGAAATACCCGCGGTACGGTGTGGCGGTGTGGCTCCATACGGTTCCAGCACAGAAATACACTACTGGCCATTAAAATTGCTACACCAAGAAGAAATGCAGCTGACAAACGGGTATTCATTGGACAAATATATTATAATGGAACTGACATGTGATTACATTTTCGCGCAATTTGGGTGCATAGATCCTGCGAAATCTGTACCCAGAACACCTCTGGCCGCAATAATGGCCTTGATACGGCTGGGCATTGAGTCAAACAGAGCTTGGGTGGCGTGTACAGGTGCAGCTGCCCATGCAGCTTCAACACGATGCCACAGTTCATCAAGAGTAGTGACTGGCGTATTGTAACGAGCCTCTTGCTCGGCCACCATTGGCCAGACGTTTTCAATTGGTGAGAGATCTGGAAAATGTGCTGGCCAGGGCAGCAGTCGAACATTTTCTGTATCCAGAAAGGCGCGTACAGGACCTGCAACAAGCGGTCGTGCATTATCCTGCTGAAATGTATAGTTTCGCAGGGATCGAATGAAGGGTAGAGTCACGGGTCATAAGACATCTGAAATTTAACGTCCACTGTTCAGAGGGCCGCCAATGCGAACAAGAGGAGACTGAGACGTGTAACAAATTGCACCCCATACCATCGCGCCGGGTGATGTGCCAGTATGGCGATGACTAATACACGCTTTCAATGTACGTTCACCTCGATGTCGCCCAACACGGACGCGACCATCATGATGCTGTAAACAGAACCTGGATTCATCCGAAAAAATGACGTTTTGCCATTCCTGCACCCAGCTTCGTCGTTGAGTACACCATCGCAAGCGCTTCTGTCTGTGATGCAGCGTCAAGGGTAAACGCAGCCATGATCTCCGATCTGATGGTTCATGCTGCTGCAAACGGTGTCGAACTGTTCGAGCAGATGGTTGTTGTCTTGCAAACGTCCCCATATGTTGACTCAGGGATCGAGACGTGGCTGCACGATCCGTTACAGCCATGCGGATAAGATGCCTCTCATCTCGACTGCTAGTGATACGAGGCCGCTGGGATCCAGCACGGCGTTCCGTATTACACTCCTGAACCAACCGATTCCATATTCTGCTAACAGTCATTGGATCTCGACCAACGTGATCAGCAATGTAGCGATACGATAAACCGCAATCGCGATAGGCTACAAACCGACCTTTACCAAAGTCGGAAACGTGATGGTACGCATTTCTCTTCCTTACACGAGGCATCACAACAGCGTTTCACCAGGCAACGCCGGTCAACTGCTGTTTGCGTATGAGAAATCGGTTGGAAACTTTCCTCATGTCTGCACATTGCAGGTGTCGCCACCGGCGCCAACCTTGTGTGAATGCTCTGAAAGCTAATCATTTGCATATTGTAGTGGGACGCGAAATTGAAGCGTCACCCATCCACCAGTGTCAGCCCAGTTTGCAGGTGAATACAAGTTTAATTTAGTGTTTTGTTTATGTATTTTTGTAATCTTTGTAATTGTTGTGAAATATCTAAAGTTTTGTATTTATTTTTTATGTTTCATTTACGGAGAGGGCGGCGCAACGAACGGAGACAGCATCTTCACTGCCGGGACCAGAGAGAAAATTGCTGGCCACTATACGTCGCTGGTCGACAGCCAAAGAGCAACAGAAGATCCTGAAACCGAGTTGTTGCGTCGTGCTTCTAAAAACTGAAAAAATAAGAATTTGTAATGTTACTACAACAACGACGTCATACAAAGTTTAATCATGTTGTAAATGTCCAGTCCTATCTAGTCAAGGCTCATTTTCACGTCTATATGTATGAAGATAATAAAGTAGTGTATACTACAAAAGTTTAAATACGTGTTCCGAGAATTTTTTTATGAAGAATTATATTAAGGAAGAAGGATGACTGATTTATTTGACATGATTATTAATTTTTGACAATATTCATCGCGAGTTTGAGTCAAGTTTATTCAATGTGGTTCTAATATTTGTTAAATCAGGTGACTTGCATTAATATAACTTCTGAGAAGAAACAAAACGACATCTAAAATTGAGAAAAAAGTTTGCGCAAACTAATTGGACTGAGTGACATAATTCTGCGCGTACGACTCAAATGATGATGTTTTACAGTTTCGTTCAAGAACCATTCAGAGACAATTTAAAAAGAATTTAAATAATTTTTGAAGTGTGTTGTAATTGACGTAGGTGACGAAGTCTGCACATGGTCGTATGTTAAAAGAAAATCATTTATACAAAACTAGGCTCTAGTGAAGCAGGGGATACAACCATACAACCCGTCGGCTTTGAACAATGACGTCATTCCTTAGCCATAGATAGTAATGTCTTCACTTCGAGGCATAGATAATAAAGCAGTTCTGTGTTCTAATAAGCGCTATCATTAAAATAATTGAATGTGAATCTAAAAGCGATCATTTATCTATATTTCACTATTTTGCCATATTTCACTTTCTTATTCCACCAATATGCTTCAGTAGCTGATAAGTGTTTTTTGGCTTTTAAAAAAAAATCTCACGAGATAGAATAAACTGATCCTAAGATACAGATGCTTCAGTAGCTGATAAGTGTTTTTTGGCTTTTTAAAAAAAATCTCACGAGATAGAATAAACTGATCCTACTTCATTAAGCAATCAATAAAAAAACTAAACTAAAACATAACAGCAAAAGACTTCGTAATCTATTCTATTTTCAGTTTACCATTTTCGCTTTTGCTGTTATGTTTTAGTTTAGTTTTTTTATTGATTGTTTAATGAAGTAGGATCAGTTTATTCTATCTCGTGAGATTTTTTTTTTAAAGCCAAAAAACACTTATCAGCTACTGAAGGGAGCTACAACACTAAGAAGAATCGCTTCTCGGCTTTTGACAAGATCAATGTGTAGTTCCCTTTCAACAAGTGAAACGCAAAGATTAAATAAACAATCAAAACGTATAAAATGAAACAGGTTGCAAATGTAACGTACGTGTATTTCCACCTATTCGTTACCAGTGTACATTTATCGAGGTCAATGGAAGTCTGGTATACATATATTACATACGTAGCTCCTTCTGTCATCAGTAATACTGATATGTACGTAAGAAAAGACTGTTAGTAATCGCGGAGACGAAATAAACAGCACATCTACAATTTGTATCCCGTGTTCCACTTAGGGTTTACTGAAGCGGAGGATACATCGTTCAGGTGAAGAACAGGACAGTAATGCTAGTCAAAACGAAGAAATCGCCTTACGACAAACTCGTATTCCGGACTGTACTTAAGCAACACACTTCGGATGAGCTTTTAATTTGTATCGGGTGTTTCATTTGCCGTTTAGTGAAGCAGGGGATACATAGTTCAAGTGAACAACAGGACAGCAATGCTAGTTGAAACTAAGAAATCGACTACGCTGAACTTGTATCCTGTACTGCACTTAAGCAATACAGTTCGAAAGACTTTCGAGATACAACTGACATACATGTAACGTGATTTATTCTGTGCTAGTAATTTCATTCATTTCTTTCCATTGTATTTTGCGGAGAAATACTAAGATACAAACACGCGATATCGTTAACGTGAAAATACTACTGGCCCTTACATATGTGAAATAAAGTTTATCTCTCTCGCATTCCTTTGTTTCTCAACATTCTCCTCAGCTCTTTCATCTTTGTAATACATGCTCTCTGGCGACTTGTGACGTCATTGTTCAAAGCCAACGGGTTGTATCCCCTGCTACACTAGACCCCAAAACTATACGTCGTTACACTACACCGTGGCGACCTTAAAAATAGGACTTGTGTGCAACTAAGACACACAGGTTAGAAACAAAACATCAAGAGTCTTCAGAAGTCAACCTGAGTTTTCGTGGAGCCGTCACCAGCCAGCGGCGACTTCGCGGGTGTGGTCATCTGACGGAGCGCAGCCAAGCAGTACGGTCACGCAGTTATTCCACGAGAAGGCGCATCAGTTGGGCAGCAGCTGAACGCTGCAAACCCCGACAACCTTTTTCTCCCTAAACTAACAGGCCCAGTACGTTAGCTGGGGGGCGTTCCTCCGGCTGGTATTAGAGGTGTTGCTGAGGGCTTCGCCAGTCTACGGTGGGGCCGGGCGTGGTTGCAGCCAGTGACGTCTCCGGTGTTCGACTCAGCGTCCTGCCGGTTGCGGAAGCGGGGTCGCAGCATCTCAGCGGCTGCATCGACGGCTGTTACTTCTGCAGCCCATAGCAGCACACTGATCACCGAGAACTACAAACTACAATATTAGTGTCCGGTGAGTCTGTTTTAAGTTGGAAGTGGAATGTTGTACATAGGGAGTGTGCTTTTAATAGGATTGTTGATTACAAGTATGCGTGTGAACTTGTTAATGTCTTACAATAATGTCGGGAAGTGAAATGTCAGACGAAGAGCAATCTATGTCCGATAGGAGCGTGAGATCCCTTTTTAGGGCGATCGCTAAATTAAAACAATCTAACGAAGAATCTACTGCTAGATTAAAAGAGGAATTAAAACAATCTAACGAAGAATCTACTGCTAGATTAAAACGGTAATTAAAAGAATCTAACGAGGAATCTATTGCTGGATTAAAAGAGGAATTAAAACAGTCTAACGAAGAATCTACTGCTAGATTAATACCAGGAATTAAAAGAGTCTAGCGAGGAATCTACTGCTAGATTAAAAGAGGAGCTAACAAAATCTACAGACAGATTACAGGAACATCTTAATGAAACCAGTCGAGAATTAAGTGATAAAATAGAGGCTTCTAAAGTGGAAATGCAGGAAAAACTAGTAGGACTTAGTAATAATATTGCTGATAATTGTAAAAGGTTAGAAGAACATATCCAGGAATCGCGTGAGGAAAAAGCTCGCATGCGAAATGATATTACTGACTTAACCAAGAGACTAGATAATGTCAATGTCTTAGTTGTAAATGAAATAGAGAAAATAACGGTAAGTTTCGAGATGAATTTTCTATGCAAACAGAAACTGTTCGTAGAGAATTATTAGAATCTAGACGTTTCTACCAGACGTGTAGAGATTTCTTCAATAGATAATGTAGAACACAGTGAAGAATCGATATTAGCTAACCGCGTATCCAGTACAGAAATGCGAATACAGGAAATTACTAAACGGTTATCGGAATTAGATAATAATGAAAACATTTCAAGTAGTAGAAGCAATAACGTAATCAGAGACGACAGTCGCATCGTGTTTGCTAGATCGGACGACAACAACACAAAGAAATCGCGGCAAGCAAATCCGACGCAACTCCGTCTCTGCAATCTAAACAAAATCCAAATATGTCTCTCGCCGAATGTTGGGATGATATAACGACAAATTCAAATGTAGCAAGTCAATTTCCTGTATTCAAACCAGGAGGCGAACTTCACCCTATAATCTTTATAAAAGCTTTTGAAACTTCATTATCTCCTAAATGGAGTAATGAAAAACGGATTCAATTTGTAATAGGACATTTAGAAGCAGAAGCTGCGGAATGGGCAGTACTGCATAGAACTGAATTTAGGGACTGGGATGATTCTGTTAAGCAGTTTAAACAAAATTATTCGTCAAGAGGAAAACAAGAACACTTAACTTTAGAGTTGTTAGACCCTCCTCCTTACTCTAAACGGTGGAGAGGTTATAGGAATTATTTCAAATGGCATTTAAACCGTGCTAAATTAATTGAAGAACCAATTATTGGAAGTCATCTAGTAAGAGTCCTAATTAGAGGGTTACCGTATTATGTAAAGGAAAGAAAAATGTTATTCTATGAATCGTCCATCCGAACGAGAAAAGGAAGATCTTGTATTAGTACGATCTCATCCTAAAAGTTCGAAGATCAATAAGGAATGTAGCAAATTCTTCTTTATCTTTGAAGGTCCATATGTTGTACATAAGATTTGTACATCCCAAAGCGTTACTTCTTATGAAACCTTCATCAGGTGTAATTAAAGGATTATATAGTGTCGATCAAATTAAACCCTTCATTCCTAAATAAGTTAATATTTAGTATATGTTACATATGGACGAGCGTTCATAGTTTATTCATGTGAAGTTTTCGTGATAGTTACGTGTTATTTTAAAGAAATGACAAGAAGTTTAAACAAGTGTTCTACAATAATCTACTGGTACTTCAAAAAGGGGAAAGATAACTAAAAGGGGATTTATATGGAAGAATTTTTGTTATTAGGTCAGAAGGAATTTTGTATATTTTATATTTACTCGGATAGTAGGAACCAAAGGGGATGGTTAATAATTTTAGGGACCATGGGCGTCCAGAGCTATATGGCTCACGAGAACATAGCAGAGTGCCTTTGATAGAGATTTGTAATAGTGTTAATATAGAACACACCAAACGGGGCTCTCTCGCTTGTTTCTCCTAAATAAATTGCCATTACCCAACAAAGTGTCCAAAGGTAAAGAAAGCCGCGCCGAGATTCTGAAGAAAGTTTTGCTTGATTTCTTCTCGACCTCAGGCATAAATAAAGCATTAGGGAAAAGAACGACGTAAAGTAAATAGTACTATTAGTTATTGTGAGAGACTTATTAGTAATATATATTTTGGAAAGAATAACTCGAGTAAATGAATAAAACTGAAAATAACCTATCACAATTTGAACGCTCTTTCCTAAGGTAACAACATTAAAGAACGTACTAAATTATTATTTACTAGCAACTATTAAATGAAAAGGAGTAATCTCCATATATTCGGTTGTGAATTACCATAATAGCACAATTAAAAGTAAATGACGAATAGTCACAACAATATCGTCATAAAAGAATTGAATCTATCTAAGAGCAATGACTTTAGATTACCGAAAATGTGAGAAAAATGTATAATATTATCTGTTAAATATTTTATGTAGAAGAAGTTTTATTTTCGGTTAAAACCTGACAAACTGAGCTTGTGGGTGGGGTATGTAGTGGGACGCGAAATTGAAGCGTCACCCATCCACCAGTGTCAGCCCAGTTTGCAGGTGAATACAAGTTTAATTTAGTGTTTTGTTTATGTATTTTTGTAATCTTTGTAATTGTTGTGAAATATCTAAAGTTTTGTATTTATTTTTTATGTTTCATTTACGGAGAGGGCGGCGCAACGAACGGAGACAGCATCTTCACTGCCGGGACCAGAAAGAAAATTGCTGGCCACTATACGTCGCTGGTCGACAGCCAAAGAGCAACAGAAGATCCTGAAACCGAGTTGTTGCGTCGTGCTTCTAAAAACTGAAAAAATAAGAATTTGTAATGTTACTACAACAATGAAATCATACAAAGTTTAATCATGTTGTAAATGTCCAGTCCTATCTAGTCAAGGCTCAGGTTCACGTCTATATGTATGAAGATAATAAAGTAGTGTATACTACAAAAGTTTAAATACGTGTTCCGAGAATTTTTTTATGAAGAATTATATTAAGGAAGAAGGATGACTGATTTATTTGACATGATTATTAATTTTTGACAATATTCATCGCGAGTTTGAGTCAAGTTTATTCAATGTGGTTCTAATATTTGTTAAATCAGGTGACTTGCATTAATATAACTTCTGAGAAGAAACAAATTACATCTAAAATTGAGAAAAAAGTTTGCGCAAACCAGTTGGATTGAGTGATGTAATTCTGCGCGTACGACTCAAATGATGATGTTTTACAGTTTCGTTCAAGAATCATTCAGAAACAATTTGAAAAGAATTTAAATAATTTTTGAAGTGTGTTGTAATTGACGTAGGTGACGAAGTCTGCACATGGTCGTATGTTAAAAGAAAATCATTGATACAAAACTATACGTCGCTACACTACAACATCACAGCATCTTCTTCGTGTTGGTTAAATTTCTGTAGCACATCATCTTCGTGGTATAGCAATTTAATGGCCAGTAGTGTACTAATCCGTTCTTGAGACAAGAATTTTTATCACTGTTGTTTTTAATTATAAAATTACAATGGCATGATAACTAAGAACGAGAGTATGTTATGCTTTCCGGCTGGTTCTCTAAGAAGTGTGCGGTAATGCTGGAGATTTGTTGAATATTATTTCAATCCCTTTTAACATTAAATAACATTCGAGGCTGTGTTCTTTCTCTTCTCGTTTCATTATACGACGTAACTGCCACTGCTCACTAGAGATTGGGAAAACTGTTCTTTTCAGAGATCGAATCAGAACTGTTCACTCTCTGAAATGAACTAGCTCTTTTTCATGACCCACCACTCATTCACAATAGAAAATAAATGGAAGACACATTGCCCTTTAAACTTGGTTTATTCCAGTACTATACTTGTATTTTGATCTTATTTGATCCTATTTTGAAGTAACACAGATAATGAGTAAGAATTTTGTAGCGTTTATTGAAATTTCCACGATATGACAAAGTTTTTGATTATTGTTTTATTTTGCACTATCGTGGTTTTTTGGGTGATGGGAAAATGTTGTAACTTGAGATTTACATTAACAATATATTTGGCTATAATGTATTAAAATTAAATTAACCTTGCACAAATACATTGCAAGCCATATATTTTTAAAGTGAACGTTTCCTTCCGAAGACGCCTAAAATCACAAAATCCGTACTACAATAAGAAAAAAAAAACATATAAATTTGATTGTAAGACCAAAGTGCTGCATATAGCCTTATCCAGAATAAAACGGAAAATATTGGTGTATCACATTTTGCGATACATTTATCGGTTCGCTCGTAATAAAAGCGTAAATTCAAGTGTCCATAATAAAAAATCCTATAGTAAGAGGAGTTGTCAGGAACATAATCTGATCAGTTTAAACAAATAAAAATAAAATAAAAAGAAATGATGCATACATAACATAATTATGTAATATACATACCGGTATTACTACGAAGAACAATATCCAGTAGAGACGAACTCCGATGCAGAGGCGCTGAGTCAAGCAGGTCGAGCTGTATTACTGTGTGAGCTAAGACTGCCGAGACCAGAGTGACACCTGCGTTGCTATGCTCAACGCTCTGGCTAGAGTCGAGATTGGTGGGGTGGGCGTTGAGATGGCGAGTTCCGAGGGTGGGGGGAGCGGTGAACGGCCACCAGTCACCCGCTCGGAGACAAATCGTCCGTTCTCTTGCGAGCAGGTTGTTGCAAGTAGTTCTTATGTTCTCCACCAGGAGGCTCTCTGTCCTGTTGCTCGCATCAACTGCCCAGAGTGCAGGACATGCGACTGAAACGATCGCCGACGGAGTGCGATGCCAAGTTATGGTGCGCCAGACACTGCACGCAGCAGAGGAAGCACAGAGAGGGCACGGCATATGTGAAACACAAAATCCAATGTGGCACTGCACATGCAGGCAGCCAAGGCAGAAGCAGGGGAGAGGCCGGCGATGGCTGTGTTGTGTGGCGTGCAATGTGCTCTGACCAGCAGAGGCCCCGCTGATCTGCTCCGACTCTCTCTCTCTCTCTCTCTCTCTCTGCTGTGGGAAACGTTTGGAGCTACCGTTCTTTCTTACTGAATCACTGATTGTTCACTCCTTTGAAAGATTCAACTCTATGAATCAGTTCAGGAGTGGATTCCCCATCTCTACTGCTCACATGACTGCAAGTTAATTGGACCAGCTGGCTAGTCAGTGCTGTCCTTGTTAAACGTGTCGGTATAGCTGTTATCCCGTAATGTCGCTCAGTCGATGTGCGCGTAATGCACTGCATGAAATGTATCCTTCTTATCGTACTTGACTGTACACAAGACAGCTCGGCTACCGCTCCACGTGAAACGAAATCCAACCAGATTCCAGCAAACGCGGAAGAATACATGGTGCAATGTTTTCTTATGACGAACACAATATCGACGCAGGCAAGGGGCTGGTAGCGCCAGATAACCTGATGCTCTTGGGCTTCGAACTGTGTCCTCTCAGGTGAAATCTCTGACTTACTTTTCGTGTTTTCATTCATTAAAAATGATGAGACAACATTCACAAAGGAAGTGTTCATTGCACAGAAGCGTGTAATGTGGATGATACGAGATGTGCACTGTAGCTCGGCACATGGGAAAACAACCTCACGATATGTTTATTCCCCGACAGATTTTGTGATCAATAGTCAATCACAGAAAAAACGGTAGTATTCATAAATATACAGTGACACTAGGAAAAATGGTTTACATTTCCCATCAGTCAACCTTAGTGCGGCAGAGACAGCAATGAGACATCTACATCTACATGGATACTCTGCAGATCACATTTAAGTGCCTGGCAGAGGGTTCATCGAACCATCTCCACAATTGTTTTTGGTTAGCCTTCCCCACAACATTTTCTGTTTATTCTATCCAATTTAAGTTGTTAGTAATAGTAATTCTTAGGTATTTAGTTTAATTTACGGCCTTTAGATTTGACTTATTTATCGTGTAATCGAAGTTTAACGAATTCCTTTTAGCACTCATGTGGATGACCTTACACTTTTAGTTATTTAGGGTCAACAGCCAATTTTGGCATCATTCAGATGTTGTTGTGGTCTTCAGTCCAGAGACTGCTTTGATGCAGCTCTCCATGCTACTCTATCCTGTGTAAGCTTCTTCATCTTCCAGTACCTACTGCAACCTACATCCTTCTGAATCTGTTTAGTGTATTCATCTCTTGGTCTCCCTCTACGACTTCTACCCTCCACGCTGCCCTCCAGTACTAAATTGGTGATCCAGTGATGCCTCAGAGTATGTCCTACCAACCGATCCCTTCTTCTAGTCAAGTTGTGCCACAATTTTCTCTTCTCCCCAATTCTGTTCAATACCTCCTCATTAGTTATGTGGTCTACCCATCTCCATTCTTCTGTAGCACCACATTTCGAAAGCTACTATTCTCTTCTTGTCTAAACTATTTATCGTCCACGTTTCACTTCCATACATGCCTACACTCCATACAAATACTTTCAGAAACGACTTCCTGACACTTAAATCTATACTCGATGTTAACAAATTTATCTTCTTCAGAAACGCTTTCCTTGCCATTGCCAGTCTACATTTTATATCTTCTCTACTTCGACCATCGTGAGTTATTTTGCTCCCCAAATAGGAAAACTTATTTACTACTTTAAGCGTCTCATTTCCTAATCTAATTCCCGCAGCATCACCTGATTTTATTCGACTACATTCCATTATCCTCGTTTTGTTTTTGTTGACGTTCAACTTATATCCTCCTTTCAAGACACTGTCCATTCCGTTCAACTGCTCTTCCAGGTCCTTTCAGATATCCTTTCTAAATCGTTTTGCAATTCGTTTCGATCTTCTGATAACTTTATTACTTGATAAACGACAGCATCATCTGCAAACAACCTAAGACAGCTGCTCAGATTGTCTCCTAAATCGTTTTTAAAGATAAGGTACAAAAAAGTGCCTATAAACCTACCTTAGGGAACGCCAGAAATCACTTCTGTTTTACTCCATGACTTTCCGTCAATTTCTACGAACTGTGGCCTCTCCGACAGGAAGTCCCAAATCCAGTCACAGAACTGATACGATATTTCCTAAGCACATAATCTCATTACAAGTCGCTTATTTGGTACAGTGTCAAAAGCCTTCCGGAAATCCAGAAATACGGAATGGATCTGAAATCTCTTGTCAGTAGTATTCAACACTTCATGTGATGAAAGAGCTAACTGTGTTTCACAAGAACGATGTTTTGTAAGTCTATGTTGACTGTGTGTGAATAGACCGTTTTCAAAATGGTTCAAATGGCTCTAAGCACAATGGGACTTAACATCTGATGTCATCAGTCCCTTAGACTTAGAACTACTTAACCCTAACTAACCTAAGGACATCACACACATCCATGCCCGAGGCAGGATTCAAACCTGCGAGCGTAGCAGCCGCGCGGTTCCGCGCCTAGAACCGCTCGGCCACAGCGGCCGGCGATAGACCGTTTTCTTCGAGGTAATTCATGATGATCGAACACAATATATGTTCTAGAATCCTGCTGCATATCGACGTTAATGATACGGGCCTGTAATTAAGTGGATTACTCCTACAATCTTTCTTCAATATTCGTGTGACCAGTGTAAGTTTCCAGTCCTTGGGTACGGATCTTTCGTCGTGCGAACGGTTGTATATGATTGTTAGGTGTGGAGCTAATGCATCATCATACTCTGAAAGGAACCTAACTGGTATACAGGCTGGACCAGAAGACTTGCTTTTATTAAGTGATGTAAGTTTCTTCACTACTCCGAGGATATATACTTCTACGTTACTCATGTTGCCAACTGTTCTTGATAGGAATTCTGGAATATTTACTTCGTCTTCTTTTGTGAAGGCATTTCGGAAGGCTGAGTTTAGTCACTCTGCTTTGGTAGCACTGTCTTCGATAGTACCTCCATTGTTATCGCGC